>NC_142709.1:66013524-66324357 GCF_055471065.1 Atractosteus spatula | reverse complement strand
CCGCACAGAGCCAAAACAGTGTTCCACTATGAAATGGTAAACATGACATCTCTCAGGAAAGAAAGGCTTTAACAAAATCGCTTGAAGAAATAGCACCATAAGTATCTTAGAAGAATGAATGTGGATAGGAGTTGAGACAATGAAAGTATCAAATGCTCATGAAAAAAGAACAGCCCCAGTCAAAATATATGAGTCAAGATGCAACTTAGTTTTCATCAGTCAGTAAGAGCCATTCAATATGGGATTTACAGATGAAAGAACTAAAAAAACAGGAATGGTCTTAGAAGGTTCCACACATCAAAGCAATAGAAGGGACAGTTATACAAAAGCTATTGTATCATGAAACGTAATGTGAGTAGATCTACTGAAATAACAGCTGAGAAACAATTTGTGCAAGTTAAAAGAAAAATAAATTCCTTGGATGAAGAGATTTGAATGTGTCAGCAGGTAACATGACAGGTTAATGTCCACTGATGGGAATAGTGCCTCATTTTTTCTTGTTAACAAGGAAAAGCATAAGATATTCACAAGCACAAACTTGCAATGTAAGATAAAGGAGTAACTGGGTTTGATGGCACTGATTCAGACAGATCAGAGCAGCACTTACTGCACTGCAACAACAACTGGGGTGCTTTTATTGGCCAAAGTTGACTACAACCAAACGGAAGGCCAAAGCCTAACCAGTGCTGGGGTATGACCAAACAAGACCACTCCAGAAAACTATGGTTCACAGTCAGGGTTGAGGAGAATCTCTCTAATCTGAAAAGCACCACTGACATTTGCCAAGCTAAAGACAAGAACTTCAACTGCCAACATTAAAACATTGTAAAGTTAGTATTAACCCACAGATGAGATGTTTTCCCACTACTTGTGTAGCTGCAGCCAGTTGGAAAAGGTTGGCCAGTCACAGTTCTATTGGTATATTGGTACCAAATATGTTCTATTGGACTATGTGAATAATACTTATAGTAGGGTGCCCTAAAGTCACCACATTGTAATTCTGGGAATGTGTGGTCTTATAGTACATTGTCCTGCTGGAAAACTGAAACCTCCAAATTGGATGCGTCTCGGCATCATTGAGCAGTAAGGTTACCCTAAATCTGCTACAATTGTACACTTGTATTAAAGGAGATTTCTCCTCTACATAATCACTCTTCAGCTACCCCACAAGTTAGCTAGAGCAACAGCACAATGTTCACCAATGTGCTTCCACAAATTGTGTCAGCTTTGTAAAGGTAAAAACAGAATTCATTTGCAAATAAAAAATCCACTGTTCTATCCATCGCAACCTCTGATGTTCTTTGGTCCACAGAAGGTGACAATCATCTTCATCATCTCTTAGCTGTCAGCATGTTATCCTTGAACAGCCTCTGAACATTCAATTATCATGCACACAGCAAGCTACATTGATATGAAGTTACTCCTTCCTGAAATTTCGTGTGCTGTAGCTACTTGCAGACTAAAAAATGCATCAGATTGATGATATGGTCCTGAAATGCTCTGGTAACCTTGTGACTTTGAAGATGTAGCCTTTCACTCGAAGGACTGTTTCCCTTCTTCAATCTTGCTGATAATAACATACAGATCTTCATCATTCAAGTGGGACATGATTGTTTCTTGCTGTACAAATAAAATATTTATATACTGTATACTTTATACTTACATTTTACATTATAATCAAATACAGCACCAATACTGAGTATCAAGTGTTTTTGTTCAAATTATAACTTGTGTGCAGAATTGTCATCTCAAGGAACAATACTATTTCTACTCAGCAAGCCAATATTTTTATTTTTTACTATATATAATCAATATTTTATTATACTGTATGAAGCCAAACCTACCTGTACTTTATAAATGTATACAGTATATAAATATAATGCACCCTTCAGTCCATTCACAATATTAAAGAGGCTATTGTTATCTTTGAACAATGCAAGAAACCATATTGATTTATAATTGGAGAGAAACAAGGACAAGTAGGAGGACTGGAGGAAGGAGAAAAAAGAAAAGCAGGTGAAATGAAACGAGGAGAAAATAAATAAAAAAGAAAGTTGCAAAAAAAACAGTAGAACAAGTAGATAAAGGAGGAAGAGGAAGAGAGAAAAAGCAAGAAGAGAGGGTTCTTAATGAATTTGCTGCTCCAGAAACTAATGGACCTTGATTTGTGTGTTTCTCAAAGGCAGGACTGAAGCACATCAATCAGGGGGGACTGCATTGCAACATTTTTTGTCCATCCACACTTGATAGAGTAGTACAGAGGAAAACATCTATATGTCTTTAATGCCTATATCACTGGTAAAATGTAATAATGAAATTTTATGTGCACGTCTCATGACTAAGGACAGATTGTATTATAAATTCAAAAAGAGCCAGCATCTCCATAGCCTTAAAATTCACAAGCTTTGCACAATTAAAATACACAGGCTTAGGTTAACTGGTATAGGCGCCACAGGAAACAATCTGAAGCTCCTTTATTCAGCCTTTAAGATTAACTTTCAGAATAGCTTATGGATTTTCATTTTTTAAGAAAAATAAATACATCCAGTAACAGGGCACCATGTCTGGATTGTGCAAGCATGAGCGGTCTTTTCATCAGCCATGCACAGTAAAATGAGTTTTGCTCGACTGCCTAGCAGGAGAAATGATAATTCCATTCAAGCAACGATGTTGGAAATATGGAAATGATTTGATGAAACGAGACACATTTTAACAAATACATTTAAACCTAATCAAGTGTAGCACAGGATAGGTGATAATTCTTGCCTGTGAAACATATCATGAAAGTTAATATCCCAAGCCAAAGGACAGACATTCACTTTGCTTACCCATATACACTGTACAAAGTCCAATTAGAAGTGATCTACACAATGCAACAAAGTATGGGAAGTTTCTGTATTCATCAAAGAATTATGAAAAAAAAACTGTATTTACATGAGGACATGTACAGTACAGGATGACATTGCTTCTTCCCACTTGTTTACCTTTTTTCCTAATTCCATCCACAATAGTTGTTACTGCCATATGCTATTAATTGCTAAACCATCAACTGTTTGCATTTATATTCCAAGTAATATTTCACAACTGCACACAATTATCTTATCTACCAAAATTAGTATTCCATATTAATTTTATGGCCAATTTGGTAATGTGAATTGTCTCCTACATTCCACTGTCACAACTTATTGTCTGTCAAGACTAAATGTTAATGAGCATATTTGCAAAATGATTAGACAGCACAGAGAAGAGACAAAACAAAGCTTCTGGCTTTTAAACTGATAAATGAAAATGGTCTTATATGCACTGAATCCATTATGCCTACTGCCTTCCCTGCACCAGTCTGTGGTCTCCCACAGGAGCTTGCAGCACTCAGCACATGGAGCTGGTGCTGTGACAAGCCCTGAGGGATCTCCACATGAGCACGAACACTACAGGGGGAAGGCATGTCTCAGGTTTCCTTCCTAATCTGCCCAACATCATTACAGCTTCCTTGTCAATGCATGGAAATGCTACACATCACTTTTTGTTAGCTTTTCTCTTATGCTTTTTTTCCTACACCAGAAGGCCTTTTTTTTCTTTCCTGAATTTTTTCTTTCCCATCTTGAAACCCATCACATTCCTGGCCTCTAAAAACATAATACTGTCTATGGTCCAGAGACACCTATTACACTGTATGTTGGCTCCTGGACATACTGTAGCTGATGGCTTAACACGTTAAAGAAAATGTTGCTTTTTTTCTTCAAAACAGAAATGGGCTTTCATTATTTTATTGCTAAATTATAACTTAATTCACATTTTTGTCATTCATCAGTACACAATGTTTCAGGGCCACTAAGGAAGTTCGTTTTCTATGAGAACGTTCAATAAAAATGATCTACATATTGAAAGGTTTGATCCCCACTTTCTGTTTCGCAAAGATTTTTGAGATACACTTTCAAATTTCTAACTTGAAACCTTATTGCCTTGCCTGAAAGATACATGATGTAGGACAACATTTTGCATCAGAAAACTCAGCGTGTGACAAAAGACCTGGAAATCAAGTATTTTATCTTTTTTTTTGCATAGCTATCAGTAAGCCAGTTGAACCAACTTTGTTTTTCAATTGCAATAGCTCCTTCACTGCCTCCAGACACACCAAGTGAAGAAGCAGAAATAATTTGTTCTACCACTTGCTGACAGGCTAGCCGCTGTCTCATACTTTTTTTATTTCAGATTATTTACATCTTGAAATAAAATCAATAAAGTCTCTTTGGGATTATTTTTAAAGTTATTTAGCTTCAACGTGTCTGTAGAATTGAATCTTTATCTTTGCATGTGATCAGAATTTCTCACAGTATTTTGTATGACTCCCAAAAGTATAACTCCCTTCAAAAAGTAAAGGGACTATTGGTTTGAAATGACCCAATTTTAGTTATGACTAATATAATTATTTATATATATTCTACTATTAATACATAACCCTTTTCTTTTAAAAAGCATACCCTCTGATAGGTAATATGCACACATAATTTAAATTAAGATATTGTCATAAAATGTTCACAAAATGTAGTTATTCAGCAATAAATCTGCAGATGTCTTGCCCTTTGAAAACGTAATGGTGCTGTTCACAGAATCTTCTTTCAACAATTTCTGTAGTACTTATTTTTAATCAAACTGAAATTATTCAGAATGTCTGTGTCCATAAACACTTACACATTAGACTACGTAACAACTCTTTGAAACACTAAACATTCCAATTGTGTGAATTAATTGTGTCTGCACAGAGTAATGGGCTTTGCAATATACTGTAGCTTTGTTAAAAAAATGGATTTACCCTCCAGCAAATTGTGAGCAAACTGCCTAATTCATTTATCACAGTGTGGGCAAATTGCCCAAACTTTGCTTATAGGTAAAGTAAGGGATGATTGGGCTTATACTGTATGTGATGTTTTACACTGCTTTGCTTTTTGTTACGTTTAATGAAAAATAATGTGATTTGGGTTTTTAGCAGTTTATTACACAGCACATTTTTTATGTTGCATATTTTACTGTATGCAATACGGTAGACACTTTTGACATTCTCAGTACATATGAGTAGTCTGGAATAACAGAGAGTCTTGAATAACAGGCAGAAAAACTTGCAAGTTTTTTCCTCCAAGTTAAACTCATCGTGAGTGTTATAGGTAAGGGGAAGGTTACATATATAGACATTTTAAAATGCAGACATGTGTCAAGAGAAGGATCCAAAACAAAAACACTGATAACTATGGCACACTGCAAATGCTTCAATTTGGCTTATCCAGTATTTCAAATGGGTCCCATTAGGATTTATTGTGCTTAGTCAGTAATGTTCTTTTGTTTCTGAGAAAAAATACAATTAACTGTCAAATTCATATTGCCTCAAATGTGTACAATATTTTATTGGGTTTATATGATGTTTTATAGAAATTGATCCTTGAAAAATGAAAAGAAATCATGGAAGATTTTAATTTTATTACTAGCTCTTCAACAGCAGATGGCTCATTATCAAGCAACATTAAATGCTGTGTCCTGAAACCTGGCCATATCCTATTGTTTCAAACACTAAAGTTCATAATTCATACTCTACAATTTGTCATTTTTACATCCTGCTACAGAACTTTCCTCCTGGACACTGCTGATCACCAGTGAATAACCTGAAATAAATTAATGTAATCCCTTTCTTTTAGCTTCTCATACAAATCACATTTGCTTTTTCCAATACAGATTTGTTTTACTGTTGTCTGTTTAAATTTACTAGGCTTTATTTTTTCACAGAGTGCCTGCCATCTGCTGATGAGAACGAGTCAAACATTATACCGCATGATCATATTTTAAGTGTTGTTTTATGACTGAGCTATGTAGGTATACAAATGCATTGCTAAATCAAACAAGCTACTGTACTTTCAGTCTTTTATATAATACAAAACCATAAATCTTCTGTAGCCTTGTGGAATCCTTAGACAAAGAAGAGTAATAAAACATGTCAAAGATGCATTTCTCAATATAAAAAACCCATAAATCTGTTACTTGGAGACTTCAATCATGCAGAGGGTGATTTATTTACAAGTATCCAAAAACTACTGGTCAGTTGGTTGCTGTACCCAATATACAGAACAAGTGATAATACATAATGCATCTGGTAACTCATTGGAATCTTCTCAAGGTTTTCTACCCATGGTCTTATCAAAATTGCACAGAAGTTTGATCATACAGCAGCAGGTTAGAAAGTGTCCTGAAAAGACTGACTGGTCTGCTGATTCACAGAAACAGCAGTTCTCAATTGAATTGGCAAGAGAGTGAATCTGAAAAAATCTGCATATCTCAATTTGAAATTCAAGACAGGGACAAACCCTATCTATCATACATTTTTCAAAAACATTGATTCCAGTTTTTATATTTTGTAGCCCAAGCTTTCCTTTCAACCTGCAGCACAATAAATACAAACATGCTCCTGTTCTGCTCTTCAGAAGTCAAATTACAGTAGATTACAAAGACACTTTCTGGTTATCAACAACATCGTCATAGGAACCAGCCCACATCTCAGATGTTAGCATACAGTATGTCATACTGCTTACTGACGACTTTGTTCAGTCTCTTTTGCTGATAGCGGGAGTTCCCAATTGTCCTCCAGGCATGAAGGTTTTCATTCTGGAACAACTCTTTTAACTATCTATTTTAACTCATTATTGGCTTAATTGGATCAATAAAACAGATTTTGTTTCAGCTCTTCATTTACTACTTTATTTAAAAAGGCATATTAAATCTGCAGGAGTGCCGCCTTCCAAACCCAAGTTTACAGCACAATCACAGTTTACTGGGAACATTCCATGGACGCACACTACAGAACCCTTTTGGTGTATATATGTGTTTTCCACATCATGACTTTAAAACTGGGATTTAAATTTGAGAGGGATTTACAGTGAAAAGTGAGACAAAACTGGACTACTCAGCATTTTCCATAACCACCATAGTGTGAATCAATATCTTTGTTTCTTTGTTTCTTGAAGTAGTACTAGCTGTAAAATGCAGCACTGATACAGTATGCCTCATTTGTTTTTCTTTCTTTTGAATTTGAGTTGGAGTAAAGGGTGGTTTTCTTCAGCGTTTCTAATTTGTTTAATGCTTATTTTATAAAACTGCACTGTACAATGAATCAAAACTTAAAGCATACAGAACATATTTCAGTAATGTGGCTTCTGAAATGTTTGATCTTTATAAAACACATATGCTTGAAAAGTGGTTTGTTCTTACTGAAAATGTTTAAAAACACTCCATTTTGGCTGGAAACTAACTAGATGTACTGTAATAAGCAGCAGCTACTGTATCCTACTGTATGTGTTTTGAAACTCTTAAGTGTGGCAACACTGAATATGATAACTAATATGCAGAGCTAGTAGTTTACCAAATTAAGACCTTCAAAATTCACCTTAATGGAAGGAATGTATCCTGAAATGTTAAAAATAATCTCACTGAAAAGCTGAAAGCAGGAAGGCACTAAAGGCATATCAACCCTTGTGCTGCTTTTAACAATCACCCTTTATGCTGAGCTAAAACACAGTTTCAACCCCAATGCATTTATTTCAAAATCTAATGGCTTGTCAGCTAAAAACTCTACCTTATTCCATTCTAGTGGAAAAACTGAATGATCAACACACAGGTCACTAGCTATGAACTCTTTTTGCTGTCTTGAAAATGTTTTACATAAAAGAACTTGAAGGCACTCCACAACAAGATCTTTTTATAAAGGCCCAAGAGTACCCTTGACCAATATTTGATATCCTTTTAAAAACTGAACTTTTGCAGTGGATGTAAAGACATGAGAAGAGGATTTCAGACTTGGAAAGCATTAATCCACCATCTAACTACTTTATTAGTCAATGGAGAAGCTTTTTTCAAAGGTATTTGTGATGGTTTCGCACTAATATATTGCCACTGGAATATACAAAGTTCAAATGCTTTTTGTCCACAAAAGTGAAAAGCAAAGAATTTTTCTTTTTATTTAAGCTGTTCACCAATAATCACAGAACAGATTTTCTTTTGCTCTGTCAAAGGAAACAAATGTTTCTGTTTCTTTTGTCTCCAAGACAAAAATGCATATTCCTTTATATTTTGAAAGATGGCCTCTAAGAATATAATAATTATGATTGTTTATTGCTTCAGGATACAGACCCATAGGTAAAAATGGAATTCCAATTGCTTTGGAGACCCTTTTAATGACCTCATTGCAGTCTCCCAACCATGAGCTCTACTGTACTTTAAACAGAGCCTTGGTTTTATTTTGGTTAGGATTTGTGTTAATTCACAACATGATTTTGCCTTGGAAAAAAAATGCAAACTCTAACCTTCTTGGTCACGTAAATTATTCTCATTTAGAAGAAAATCATAACTCTAAAGCATTACAAACAAATGTAAAATCATCTGCGAAGACTACAACTGATCATGAAATCATAATAAAATGTAGCCAGAGATTCACAGAGCACAGCAAACCCTTTTCTATCTTTTACTACAGGCTAAACAGATGTCAATGAATAAACTGCCAATGGTTGCCAAACAGCATGGAGGCTGAAGGACATTATGCCAGCTACTTTGCTACCTTTGTACTGCTTCTGAAGCAGTGGTTATGTCATAGTTTAATTATTTGAATCAACCTTATTACAGGTCTGCTTTTACACCATTAATATGACATTTTCCAAAAGACGGCATAACTTATGTTTTCTTTTAAAAAATTGTTCTGCATTGCAGGGATTTGTTTGGGATTAATAGTTGATAAAAGCTTAATAATTGGTTTCAAGATTTAAAACAAAACATGACTTAAAATCACTGAAACTCGTCCCAACACTTTTCACTGTTGAAAGGTTCGGCTAATTGAGTTCCTAACCTAAGTTCAGTAGGTATGTCAACAACCACCCCAACAGTTCATTTCCTGGAAGCTGTGTATGCCGTAAGCAAATCTCGCATTCTGCATTTGTGGCTTGTGCTCCTCCTCCACCTTTATCTCTGGAGCTGTGGTAGCTCAGACGGCAACGGCGTCTATCTCCTGACCGGAAGGTCCCGGGTTCAAGCCCAGGTAGGGGCAAGTGATATAGCTTGTTCTAATTCCTTCCAGATGGCTCCCAGGTCCACTCAGCCTGCCTTTTCACTTTCCAAATGTGTACCAGGGGTTAATCCTTCCGGCCGGAGCGTGATGCTGACCACATGACTCCAGTGTCGGATGCTCAAGAAAAATGGGGGCCCTTGCCCCCCCCATTCCCCATGGGCTTTTATGGCCTGAAAAGGGACCTACTGACCCCACCACCCCACCTCCACCTCTGCTGCTGCTGCCTCTGGGTTCACACCTCACTCCAAAAGGTTCATTCTAGGGTGTGGCGATTCCTTGTGAATTGTGAGATGCAGTTGTAAATTAAAATCGAACAGGGCAGTGCTGTGCAGTTTGTTACTGTCTGCGTACACATCTTACACAATGTAAAAGAAAAGATACGTTATCACAATCAAGGCAGCATTACATTAGATGTTTCCCAAACATACCATTTTTTTTAAAAGGACAAGGAGTAGCAGTTTGTCATTTGTTTTTTTTTAGTTAATTGAGAATAGCTTTTTCATGAGGAAACACTGTTTAGACCTGACTTAAATTCACCTCTGCGTTTTATTTTGGTTTTAATAAGGTGAAAGAAATGTTATGGCGGTAAAGGATCTTGACTTCACTGCTGTCACATGCTTTAAAGATTTTTGGAATTTTACAAGCACTTTTATCCTCCATTCTCAGTTAAAGCTTTTACAATACAACTGACAATCGGTTTCAAACACTATGAAAAGCTCTGTAGTGTTTTTACTTTTGCATCTCCTGCTCAACAAAAATCAATATGTTGTTGAATGTGGTCTTCCATGCAAAGGCCATTCAGACTTGTGAAAACCATGAGCAAACCTCGCAGGCAAAATTACACATAGCAGCTCTTTGTCAGTTTTTGTGCAGCTTATTCCAACCTCACATTGCTACTAATGATGCGTGCAGTGAAATTAACGTTGCATGTCCACTCTTACAGAAACTAATCACTGGAGAGTCTTTGAAAAGGAAGTCAACGTACAGCTAACAAAATGTTTCAATTTCTTGGATTTCTTTAATCCCATCTGTTCTGTGCACAGCATCATTAAATAAAGGGATCTTAACGACATTTTCAGTCACTTTAACTTGAAACCAGCACTGCGGATCTTTTGTTTTATTTACAACTCATATAATGCAGCTCTTGTCTAAACGGCACAATGCATCAGTTGTTTTTTTTTCCATAGGTGTACCTTTTTCCACCCAGAATATGTGAATCTTTCTGAACATGTCAGCTTATCAGGATGAGCATTCACTGAACAAGTACAGTAGCACTATCCAGTTTTTCTCACCTACTGTAGCTGTTGCAAGTTTGAGAAAAATTGCACCTTGCCTGAAAAGTATTTAAACAATGAAGAGCAAAAGTGAATAAAATCAATCCCCAAACATCAGAGAGTAGGCACAAGACTTGTCCATTAAATGTAAAGTACGAAAAGGTTTCTTTAGGGCCACAGGTGCAACATCCCAGCCTACAGTATCTGTTCATTAGTGAGCTCAGTTGCTGTTCGGAGACTAAAATTAGACTAAAACGTCCTTAAATTAATCATCTCAGCAACTTGTTTTCAACAATATAAATGTTTATTTGTGAGGCCTAAGGTCTGTACTTTTTATCACAGTTTAGCTAAACATAGAGAACTGTGTGATTCAATGGATCGGGATAAGAGACATCTACAAGTTATTTTTTTAAGTACCAGTACTTTTCAAACACTAACAGGTTGTTAAAAATAAACTATCAAAATTCAGGGATATAAATCTTCAGAGGCACAAAATGTCATGCTCAAGGCAGCTCTCCACTTATCACCCAGTCAGAGAACTCAGAAGTAAATCTGTGGTACAGAAGAAAGGCTCTGTATCGGGTTTGTCAGGTAATGCAGAGAGGTTAGAAATGGAGGAGAAAATGAAGGCAACACGGATGTCTTTTAGGTTATTTACTGATAGTGCCGCTTACCTTTGTATTTTCAAAAATATCCCAAGGGTTACAATTAAAGAAAGTCATACGTCCACAAACCGTGAAATGCAAAATAATTTAAATTTAAAATCACATTCCGCAAGGCACGCGGCGGTATAATCATGCCCCTGTAAATAACTCGATCACGTGCTTGCATATGAACTCTCACTGCAGATTTGCAACACCTGAAACAAGCTGGTACTGTATCTTCCATCAGCGAATTTGTGCTCGCAATGTTAATTTACGGAACTGTAAGGTACCAACAGCGTGTTCCCGTTTTAATCCGCAACATGCAACGAAATCTGGTCATGAAGAGGAAAGGTTTATTGATTTATTTTTTTCTCATTTCCCCAAGTTTTTCTCATTTCTTTACGCAGATGGGTATTGAATTAACAGTATAACATTTAACCAGGATATAGTATGCTATAAAAATAAAGTTGTTTCAATTTACTGTATAAGCCGTATAGCATCCCAAGGGACTTAATTAGAACCTTAGTTGTTCACCCTCCTTTGCCTCCTTGGTAATTTGTTTACTTTAAAGCAAAAGCCACAAAGCCGTCTGCCCTGCGTTTTGTGATCTAAGATAGAGAGACTGATCTACAAAATATAAAAAAGATCTACTTCATACTTCGCGAAAGTTAATGTCGACAAGATGTACAGAGATTAAAACGTACGTTCCATTACGCAGTTCACGATTTTAATCCTATTTCAAAAATGCGTATGTTGCACTTTGGAGTTCGGCTGAGTTCGTCTGTTCCTACGATTTCCTTCAAGACTGAATGCACAATCGGGATGTTCCTAAAATAAATTTTCAGATGTTCGATACCAGACACATGCCAAAAGATATAGCTCGCATACCGAACTAGGCGATGCCCAATAACTGTTTTTTTTTTGCCAGGGTAATTTACTTTTACATTTTGCAGACAGGTGAGGTGTCTTTTCAGTTATTTAGATATTTTACGTCAGATGAAGAGACGTTCAGTGTGCATGTTCAAGATGAAAGATACATTACCAGTAATAAATAAACATCACCCGTTTTGACAACAAAGCCTAACCTTCCCGAGAGCTTCCCGGAGGAAGCTAAAATATTTATTCCCAACACCTGCAAAGAGGTAGTACCGACTCCTAAGATCATATCCTGTTTTATTACACACGAGCAAAATATTTAAAAAATTCAACCGAAACATTTAACCAAAGAAAATAATAACAATCGGTGATTGTTACAACTTGTGCAACAAATAAAGATCCGAAATAACAAGGTAACAACTTAAAACTTTCACAGCTTGCTTAATGTGCATTTATCACTGCGGACCAACTGGTAACAGAAACATTCCACTCAGATGAGTCCAACAGTACAATCACCTATTATGCATCTGCAAATCCTTCTAGCAAAGATGTTCACTGAATTTTACAGTTGTACGTTCCGCTCTCATGCTCACAACGGTGCATCCGTAACAATAAAGACTCCCTCTGCTCTTCACAAGCCCCAGCTACTGCGCGCTGTCTGATCGCTGGTTTCAAGCCAATCTGTAATAAAGCGCTTCTCTACCCACCTTTCCCTGCAAGGACGCTACAGAGCCCCAGCGTTACCAAAATAAACACCAAGGATGTTCTTAGATTCTTCATGATGAGACACAGGGCACGCTGACCTCTCAGGCGCCGCGCGCAGTCTTTCTTCAAATCAAAGACGAAAGCAATGCGAGAGGAAAAAAAAAACAGACGCGCTTGTTCTAAAGATACCCAGCAGCTACACAGTAAGATCGCTCAGTGCTGTTCACTACTAGTCAATCTGAAAGGACAGGAGCACAGACTAGCGCACCCCGGGACTAGACCGTTACGTCACTGGGAGGAGATGCATTAATATTCATAAGAAGAGCCGCTTTTTTCAACATATTTAAACTGACATTGATGGGTTCACTTGAAAAAGGTTAATTTGTTACGAGCAGCTCACCCACTGGAGACGAATTGTGAGTTCTAACTGGGCTGTTTGTGTCCGTCCGCCTGCAGGGTGATTCTTATGTAGTTTACTTTGGAATTTCAGTTCTTCCCGAGTGGAAAAGTTACAGTAGTTCCGAAAATTATGTTTAAAATTGCACCGAGCACTTGCTGAGCACTTGTGCGTCGGTGTCAGAAATAGGCTGAGGTGTCAGATTCACTGGGGCATCTCTGAGCCTTCCTGCAGCATGTACAGTATTTTTAAACTTCATTTGGTTTTTCTGAATTGGTTCTCAGTGATGTCGGCTCGTCTTCAGTTTCTGGAGCTGTTTCCATAATCTGGAAATAAAACAGAGGGGTCCACTGGTATTACATACAGCCCTGTGAACTGCCGTTTACTCCGTAAAAATACACTTAGTATTGCTCTACATTACCTTGATTTATCACAGTAATTACCAAAATATGATAGTATACATTGTATTGTAATGGGATCTGTGATTACCCCTATGAAATGTAATTGCCTTGGTGTATTGGTATTTACTCCATAAACTCTCGTACCTATGAGAGTACCATCTCCTTGCATGAGATTTGTTTAAACGGGAATACGTTTTTTACTGATGAATCCCAAGAGACATTTTTTCACAAGTACACCAGATGTGGTCGAGGTAATGTTTTTTTTTTTAAATAGGTAGTGCATCTGTATAGAAGGAGGTTATAAATCTATGTAAATATTAACAGCTGCGAGTGGAATTCGTTAATGTCTGGTTCCACCTTTTGGTCCCTCTGCATCAGTGGAACTGAGCAATCAAAAGAGACAACCACGATTATAGTTGGTGTTTTTACTACAGAAAGGTACTGTAGAGGTAGAGTTTACTGTGTATCAGTGATTGTATTAGATAAACGCGCTTTGTTTCATCAGCTCTTTCTAACTTTTGTTTTTTGCGACCATTTCGTCAGCCTATGGGACCTTCAAAACATTAACATGTTTAAAGCAGAGCAAATATACTGTAAATAAGTGTTAAATAAGCAAGGTGCTACAATTTCTAAAATGAGCCAACAATGACGGTCGTGGGTGATTGTTAACAGTGTGTAATTTTTGATCGGACTATACCACAATTTACATAGAGTATATAGTGCATTTTTATAGTATATGTGTTAACTACACTGTATGTCGATTAGATACTGTAACATGGTACAGTACTGTATATACTCTATGTTAAGCCGAAATGAAACAAAATCCTGTTTCGCAAATTTGAACAAAACCTTTAGTTTTACGAGAGCAGACAGATGCAAAACTAGATTCTAGAAAATTAGCTCATTTCGAATTTATTAAAAGGGAAGTGTGCTGAATTATTGTGGTTTCAAGAATTAGGTAAGATATTCTTTATTCACTGGTTTGTCTGTACTGAATATTCAAAGTGAAAAAACGCGCTCTATTTACTATTCTGCTACTGATAAAACAATACGATTCATGTTTTTGTATTTTATTATTAATCTAGAGTGGTGATAAAAAAAACTCTTAAAATTGTGCTCCTTAGTGACTTTTAACAAAAAGTGAAGGCGAGAAATAAGTTATATTAATGAAAAGACATTACAATAAAATAGACAGCACTTACTGTCCAAAAGAACAAACCAGCTGCATCATGTCTATGTGGTAGAATTGTATGTACTGTAGGTGATTCCAGTCTTTTATTCTTACATCTTTCATTTATTCTTGAGGAAAGTCAATGAATGAGGTATTTAGCAATCAAACTAAAACCTCATTCTCACACAGCACTTCGGTCATTATACAGTATTTCATTAACACTGGTTTTTATCTTAGAAATATCCTCCCACATCTTTTTAATGTCTTTCAGTTGTTATGACTTATTCATAAAAAAAACTTTGGATTATCATAACTTTTCCTTGTCTAAGAATTTAGTGATGCAAGTCCTTGTCTTATCTGTTTATAAGGGAAAGGGAAGTGAAAGTTGGAGAATCCCACCTTTGTTCACCCAGATATCACAATAAGCCACCCCAATCTAGACAAAGTAATGTGTGTGAAAGAATAAAAACTTCTCTCTTACTTTTCTAATCACCCTTATCTGCTCATGTTGTATTATTGCAGTGTCCTAGGATATTTGTCCCTCCAAAAAAACTTTTTCCGTTATTTTCTTCACTTTTTATAGTTTCTAACTCACACTGTTAAGCATCTATGAAAAAAAAAACAAAAATTGCTTAGCAGGAATATTGTAACAACTGATGCGTCTAATTAACTGACTTTTAATAGGTGAAACACTCCGTCAGTTCAGAAAGAGAGTGAAAAAGGCTGAAGAATTGTCTAGGATGGGGGATTTAATTTACTGCTTTACATGTGTAATGTTATTACATTTGCTGTGCTTTCTTACTGTATATGCTAAATTGCAATTCTGTGTACATCATTCCATTTCAGACAACCTGACTGTGTTTTCCATGGGAAGGAGTGCAGGTTGTAGAATATTGTGACACCAATATCATATTCATGCAATTTTGTCACTGGTCCGCAGTGCAGTGTTACTGTGTTTGACAGCTCAGAAGGTCAAATAGCATAAAACACATGACAAAAGGAAAGGACTCCAATATAATTATGGGATAGTAGAAGATAAGAGGTCTACAAGCTCTGACCGCTGGCTCGGTAAGTGGACAAAATCATCTGACTGCACTTCATTGCACTTGGCTTCCTGCATATTTAGATCTCAGGAAGCTGCTTCTAAGACAGGAAAGAGAGCAATGATTCTAGGATTGATAAAACAAGGATATCTCCAGGACTGAGAAGAGAGACCTGAAGTGTTGTTGATCTGCAGACAGACACATCGAACAACCTGTAAAGCGCTCATGTGTAAAGACAAGAGGATTGAGTTTCTCCCTCCCCTGATAAAATACAGTATGCTTTCTGAGCTTCATGGTGTCCGCAGACAAGGAATGTGTTGTTCAACTGAGATATGTCCATGGGCATACTTGTCATCAGCAGCTAAATAAAAGGTTCTAAAGTTATCCCCTAGCAGTCTATGTAATGTACTGTAAATTGAACTAGCTACTTATTCTGACTCTCCAACAAAAAAGAAGTGCAATCTGAATAGGCTTTTAAGAAATCCGGTGTGTTTTCCTAAGAATGGTAAACCTGGATGTTTTCTGCAAGGATAACTACTTCAGATTAGAAAAATTTGTAACTTTAACCCAACTGACTCAGTTACAATTTGATGAAGATTTGGAGGGATCAACTGAAGCTTAGTGAACTAGTTCAAGCAGGATATTCCTGTCCCAATTTAGTTAATTGAATCAGGTCTGCTCAGAGCAAGTGTAGGAGGTAATTCGTCTTCAGTGACACAGAGGAGTTTTTATAAAATATAGGTTACAATGACTGTGGTACTGTAGGTGATTGTAAGCCTTTATTTTATGGTAAGGGTTTAGTTTCCTTAGGGTCCGTGACACAAAAAAGTCAAACAAAGTGTTTTGTGCTCTGTTTACAAGGGACCTGAAGATTTAAACATTTGTGGTTCTTCTTACAGTATGAAGTCAAACCTTTCAAGGTTAAGTACTAAGCTTACATTTTTGACTGTCAAAAATGTATCTTGCTAAAATCCTATCTGCAAAATTAATAAATATGGAAACATTAGAGATCAATCCTCTTTACTGTCTTTTAAAGCTTCTATGTAAGATAAAAAAAAACATAACACTGAAAAATGACCTCTAAGAGCATGGTATTAGAAAGGAGGCTATATTCAATATCATTAACAAGGACACTACTGCAAGGCAATAGTCATTAAAAAAAAATTGCAGCCTGAGGTTAGTGGGAGATATATTTCCGATCGTCTTTTAAAATAATTAAAATCAGAATATCTCAAAGCACAGCCAAATTGACATATAGCATATACAGCAGCTGGAAAAGACCACAGAATGCCTCAAGTGAAACCACTTATATTCATGTTTGAGATTGAAACTGACAAAAAAAAAACATTTCATTCTGCATATATGAGTCTATTTGATTTTGAGCCAGAGCCGTAAGAATTTGTAAATTTCCAAGGATTCACACAGACCCATTTACTGTGTGGGGAAGGATGGAGAATAACCTCTAAATATTTCATTTTTTCCTTGGCTACTTCCACATGTTAAGAATAGTAAATGAGGTTGTTCCTGTGGATATGAAGGAAAAACGCTAACATTAGTATATAATGGTTTTTTTTCAGAAATTGTTCATTTATAAACCATTATAAATAAATTAGACCTTTAGTTTAAATAGAACTGGTGATCCTTAACAATAATGACCCTGTAAGCCAACCAAAGGACTTGATTTATTCCTCTAATTTAACTAGAAAGCTCTAATATAGAAGCAAACAAAACTATAAGAGGAATGTTTTATTCTTTGAAAGAAACCTCAACAAACATAATGCTGAAACGAACCCCCATATTTCTCAGATTGTGTTAATAATTACAGTTAATAATTTATAACATTATTAAATACAATTATATTTACAAAATATTTTGAATATATTAACAAAGTTGGAACTCACACTTTTACAAACTAATTGTATACCAAAGTTATCAAAACATTGTGTGAAAAACAGATGAATTTAACCTTAATTTTCTGAAAGAAAAAGTAGAAAAGTTAATCAGTTGTCCTTTATATACTTTTACTGCTGGCCATAGTCTTATGGCTGTTTTAGCTCATAGTTCAGATATGATTAAATTTTAAATACTCAACAATAGTAGTACTACTGTTTAACATTGGAACACTTCTTACTCACATTATCCTTTGAACCTTTCATGCTGAAAATAAAAAAAATTGAGTTTAGAAAAATATTTCTTATCTTCAATCACAAAAAATACTGCTTTTTATCATTACAATTTATGTTTCACTAGGATTGTGAAAGACTTTGGTTTAATTAAGAGGTGACATAAAGCTTTTAAATACATACTTGAAGGATGCAGCTCTATATCCTTTATTTGTGATATCCATCCAGTTTCAAGAGAATGATAGGTTTATAAAATGTTAACAAGTTGAATTATGATTATTATTTTTAGCTATTTTATCTGATGAACAGTTTATAAATGACCTAAGTTGTTTTTTTGAGCCAACGCTCTCATTTTCTGTTTGTGTTGAAAAAATAGTGAACGCTTGCCATATGTTTTATGTATCCAAACAAATCAAATGTCATTAATTAAGAAATATTGTCGTTCAAGGGATGGAAAGCTTCTAAGCAGACCCATATGGTCCATAGCTTTCTTATTTGCTCTGGATGGAGGCACATATCTCTCTGGTGTTCTTGAAAGTTTCCATGTTTAAACAATGCGCATTTGCTCATTAGCTGTATGTTGCTAGGGAGCCTGCTGTTATCATGGGCAATACCTAGCTCACACACCGTAAGAGGGATTATTTTACAAGTCATATGGGGAAGTTAATTATGGAAATAAATATTTGTATACGAAAACCAAATGGTTTTCCATGTCTTAGTAACAATGTAAGTGAGAGATGTGCTAAATTCATTTTGAATCCTTTGTTGACGAAAACTGATTGAGTGAAATAAATAGTTTGAGTCGAGTATTTTTCATATAAAATAATTAAAGAAATATATTGTGGATAACAAGAACGTGTCTTGAGAGCCTCATTACAGACCTTCATGTAAAAGACGTAACAAACGGCAGAGTGGAGCCCGTGATAAGAGCAGCTAGAATATCTCATACAGTTAAGATGAGGAGCTCTTCGTTAATGGAAATGTACTGTATATGGCTGCTTACACTGTACTGCACATTTCAAGAAACATATACCAGAAATGTACAGTACAAAATTAAAAGTGTTAGGAAGCACATCCCATTGGGGAAAAATCTCTCAATTATGTCATGTCAAGTGGAACAGGAAGTGTAACTGGAATCAAAATGGTTCTTGTAACCCTAACCCTAGACTGTCCTATAAAGTGTACTCATGTAAAGACCATATTAAGAGTGATTTCAAATGATAATAATTTGCTGAGAGAAGAGACATTATCCAAGAAGATAAATTACCAATGGATTTGATTGTTTAAGGTTAATATTTTTTGGTTTCATGGTCATTTTCAAATCTGATGAATGGAGGGCTGCAGGGACAGATAGCAGAATTGCTCAGTTTATGCCCCAGCGAGGGTTAGGGTTAGCAATCCCACACTACTTAGACATTTTTTAGGCTCAATGTTGAACTTTGCATCACAAAGCAACTTTAGGATGAGTGATAATTTCTTCCTATCTGCAACTTTTTTTTTCGGAGACTCTTGGCTGGACATGTTTTACATTGCGGTGCTTAGCAATGGTATTCCAAACCTGAGTCAGATCAAGAGTTGTAAGAAAACCTGCTCTACTGGGTAAACTCTCTCAATTTTGGTATTTAACAGGCACCTGGATGTCTAACTGGTGTCACAGTTTACTCCCCCATTCCATCTGGGGCTTGTAATAAGACCGTATGCGAGCGGTAGAGTCTGGAGGAAAAGGAGACGTACAGTACTTAGGTGCAAACAAGCAGGGATTTATTCATGCAGAACAGGGACAGCTCGTGAGACGGGGAACAGGAGAAGAGACACAGGTATCCAATCCAAAAAGAATCCATAGAAAAGTCAGGGCACGGTCCAGGGGTCCGAATCTGAGTAATCCATCCAGCGATGATGCGAGGTTAAAATCCCTGGGAAGGGGAAACACAGACACGACAAGACATTGGAATCATGGGGCAAGGCCCTCCAAGCCCCGGGTTCAGGATGCGGGAGATGTCGGGGATGAGGCCTATGCCCTCAGGCCACTGACGTGCGGTGACCTGGTGCTAGGCGGGCCTCACAACATCCATATGCTAATGCTGAGCCCTGGGCATTGGAGGTGCTAGTATTAAATAGAGAGACAAACAATACACACTAGGAGGACATAAACAATCAGAAGGAGCTTGGAAGAAGAGAGTAGTGGAGCGCCCTTTAGGTAAGGGATGTCGACCGTGACAACTGAAGAAACAATTAAATATTTTTTCTAACCCAAACCCTACACTGCCCTGATGTGAGCACTCCTTATAATACGACTTTTATAGCTTTTCTCAGCTGATTGAAAATGTACCTAAAGATGCCAAATTATTGAAGTCTATCAATTTCCAAGAGCTTTTCCCAATGAATTAGATTGTTTTCGACTCATACTTTTTGGTTTGAGGAACATTTTCAAATCTGTTGACTGGAGGGCTTCAGAGACAGATGGCAGGATTCTCTGTTGAAACCCTATAAAACCTCATCCCCTCTGATCCTAAACACAGGGGTCCCCCAGGGCTGCTGCCTGAGCCCATGGCTGTATTCTCTATTTACACATGACTGTGTGGCTAGATTTAACAGCAACCACATCATCAAGTTTGCTGATGACAACACAGTAATTGGTCTTATCAGCAACAATGATGAAACCACCTACAGGAGCGAGGTAGCAGAGCTAGTGAAGTGGAGCTACAACAAACTCACGCTTAACATCAGCAAAACAAGAGATGATAGTGGACTTCAGGAAGCACGGTGGACGTCACACACCCATCATCATTCACGGGGCTCCAGTCAAAACTGTCAGAACCTTCAGGTCACAGGGAGGGCAGGAGGGCTGCCCAAGTGAGTTCTTTTAAAACAAATAATAGCTCAACCGCAATAGTACTTAGGTGCAAAAGTGATGATTAATTAGGACAGCGCTCCCCACAAACTAACAAACAATTATATATGGTAAAAAAAACAACAAAATGGAACAAATACACACAAAAAATCATAAACCCTTCCTCTAAAAATTACAAACCAAGAGTCCTACCAAACTTAGGTCCTATTAGCTCTCTTCTAGCCTAGCGAAGACACCTCCTAAATCAGAGGAAAGCAGGGATGATGAGGAAATGCACGGCACAGCGAATATCTGTAGGCAAATACAAGCATACGTTAAAGAAAAAAACTAGTCAGCTTAAACATGATTATTTATGATAGTTCTTTGGAACACTGTCTCTGTCCGTACTTCTCTGTACATATTGCAACATCATCGATGGTCTCAAACGTAGAACACATTTCAGATATAACATCCGAACAGAAAGGACATTCTCTGCAGCCACAAGACGAGACTGACCCGGACAGCGAAGGTCCCTCTGGCCTGGACACTCATGTAAGCTGGTGTAGTGGAGTGGAGAGTGCTGATGTGGAGGAGAGTGGTGCAGAAGATCCCAATAACCAGGCAGAGGGAGATGTAAGCCAACACGATTTAGCAGAGCAACACGCCAGTGATCTCTTCCCCACTTTGAAAGGAAGATGTTGGAACTGACCACAAAATAACTTAATTTGAAATGTACTGTAAGCTCCTACTGACACAGGAGGAGAGAGAGAAAATATTATTTCAAGAGCAAATGTTCTCAAAAGTAAGCAAAAAAGGCACAGCATGGAAAATAAATGTATTACCTTAAAAAATAAAAATGCTTAGAAGGTCAGAAGAACAATAAACGTTTCTATTTTTACTCAAGTAATTTTTTAAGTTTTAAGTTAAAACTGTTAACTTGTCACGATCACAGACTGAAATCCGTGTCAGATCTTGTGGAAGACCCTATGCGATGCGGTAAGAGCTGGAGAAAACAGAAGGCGTGGTAAAAGGGAACACACAGGGGTTTAATAGTGCACAAAATAATAGTGACAATCCGTGAGACAGTGAACGGGGAAGACAAAACGGCATCCAAATCCAAACGGGTCCAAGGGCTGGTCAAAGCACAGTCCGAGAGTCCATCAACAAGGAATCCATCCTGGGACGCGACAAAGTTAAAATCCCCTGGATGGGGGAGCACACAGACAAACAAAACATGGAGGTCCAAGGGTGACAGGGCGAGATCCTCCAGACCCTGGGCTCAGGAAGCGGGAGGTGTCGGGGATGAGACCTATGCCCTCAGGAGACGGTCATAGGGTTTCCTGGTGCTAGGCGGGCCTCGCAACATCTTACCCTAATGATGAGCGCCGAGGACTGCGGGAGGTGGTCTTTAAATAATAACGCTAAAAGGGTACACCTGGAGAGCTTAATCACACGGACAATAATGGGAGCAGTGGAGCGCCCTCTAGGGAAGGATGTCGGGCGTGACATAACTTTACTGGTTATTAGTTGGTGTCTTTTGTAACGAGTTAGCAATAGCGACGTGTTCGCTTGTTTGTGCAGAGTGTCTTGTTAAAGGAAATTAAAGCTGCAATAGTACAGTAGAATTCTGTTTCAAAAGCGCAGCTGCGCTTCTCATTTGTTTCGTGACTAATAGCAATTGAGTATCTCATTAATGACTACGTATTCTCATCCGGTAAATAGTAGCCTAAATGCAGTTCTTAAGTTAAAAACTAACATTAATTTGTCAGGAAATTTAGTTTAAATATAAACAAGAAACAGACAAAGTAATAATTGTAATTAATTAACGTGGCCTACATATTAACCTACTAATCAGGTGAATTGAAATGTTCTGATGCACAATCCCCTGCAGTTCAGGCTAATTAGTACAACAATGGCCAGCGTTTGGGACGAATGGTTTTTATCTCCTATCTGAATTTTTTTTTTCAGAAACTCCCAAGGGCCTGGATGTAGCAGTCCACCGCACAGCAATTGTATCCCAAAACTGAGTCAGTTGGATCAGAACTCGAAACCAAGCATTATTGAATGTCATTCAAATGAAAGTGCTTCTATCTGTGGTCATGATTGTTTCCCATTGATTCTTTTTGGTTTGGGGAACATGGCAAAATCCTATGCCAAGAGAAGTTCAGATAAAGTTAGCGAAAATGCTCATTTGACACCCCAGGTAGGGTTAGGGTTAGCATTCACACACTCCTTAGACAGTTTTTAAGCTCAGGGCTGGATTTTGGGTCCCAAGTCAGGTTTAAGATGAGTGGTTTTTACCTCCTTTAAAATGAAATTCTTAAATTATTATATATAAACCATAAACATACCTCACAAAAACAGGGAAATTCAGCTATTCACAGGGTTACTGGATTGTTGGTATTGTATTTTTACCTAACAATGATCTAAAAATCTTGCAAGTAGACCTTTTTTATTAGGATCAGTTTCTTTGTTGTTGTCCATGTCAGTTAATATTTTTTTTCTGTAATATCAATAAAGAGCAATGTGTTTTGGGACAAATATCCCTTCTATTTTGACCATTTTATTTCAATTTTCTATGGTTCAGTACCTTGGAAAGCTCACAGCTGATTCTGCACTTACAGTACATTGCTTGAAGCTAGAAACTCCTCCAACATCATTAACACAGACCTGCCCCCATTTGTGTGAGTGTAGAAAGTAATGGCAGGCACCTGATACCCACACCCAATCAGCATCTTATCTAAGCTCAGTCTCCCCTTGCCTGTCCTATGTAAAGAATTCTTGTTGAGTTAAGTACTATAAACAGTTTTGACTGTTCAACATGGTTTTAACACTGCCTATAATCAAACTCTCTCTTAGCTTTTCTTCTTATATTTATTGTGAATTTTGGAAACAACTGGTTTGGGGTTTGTTTATGCAAAAGTCATGTAACCAACTAGCTTTTAATTACTCTCTTATAGTCTATTCGTAGTCTATTAATTTGTTCCAGATTACAACGTACAACAAATGAACCTTTAACGATGACAGGACAAAAGCTCACTCTCAATTAACGCTTAGTGAAATGTCTGCCTTCATGAACTGATTACGTTTTATCACTGCCAGGCAGTGAGTGGTATTACTCCACGTATTGCAGGCAGTTCTACCAGAGCTGTTAAGAAATAAATTTGTATATTGAGAGCAATTAGTCTCACATGCTCAGACTGCAAATCTTGGTATCTTATTGCTTTTTGTGAGTACCACAGAGTAATGTGCTTTAGCTGTTCTAAAAGATGGTATCTTTACAAAATGTGCCACAGCTGACTGACTCCTAATGCTAATTATCATTAAATTAGTGAAGTGCTGAACTGCTTAAAGAATGATTTTATTTACACCCCTAATGCTCACAGAACAGTCACTTAACAACCCCTTTCTCAGGATTCCAATGAACTACAATACAAGGTTTCTTTAATTTGGAAACCATTTAGAAACAGATAAGGGGAATGTGAATGATATAGGTGGCATCCTTCTATATATTAAATGCATTAGAATGCTACTGTATAAATGTTTTATTTATAGTACATGTATGGTAAAGGCAAAATGTATGACATAACCTTAAGATGACTGATATATTCATTAGACAACGTATACTGTATATTAATGATCTCTTTAGGTCATAACAAATCCTAATCTGTCCTAACCATAACCTAGCTTTGTAGGAAATTTATTTATTTTGTTACAGTTTAATTTTGTTGCTGTTATTTGATTTCTGAATTTCGTTTTTTTAATGGATTTTGAAAGCCAAATGTGAAGAAAGAAATTAATTTGTTATGCTAGATCTGTATGTTGCAGCACATGTCCTGTTTTCCGCACTTCCTTGCCAGCAGTTTTTCATTCTTTTATGGTTTGTTTTCTGGGATACATAAGACATGTTACATGACAAATAATAATATTTTTTTTTCAACAAACAAAACAGGCAGAACTTGGTATGTATAGTTAAGATAATGAAATTTACATCAAGGAATGTTATGTCAAAATTGCATAATGTGAGGCCTCAGAATAGTGTGTAAACATTTGGTCACCATGTTATGGAAAAGATAATGGTGCTCTGGAATGAGTCCAAAGAAGAGCAATCTAATACATTCCAGGGCTTAAGGTAATATCCTACACTGACAGGCTGAAGAAACTGAAAATGTATCGTTTTCGATCAGACAAAACTATGAAGGCACCTGATTGAAACTTTAAATTCTTCAAAGGCGTTGACAAAGTCAATCCATTGGACTACTTCAGAATAACCAGTGGATCACAAAGCAGAAGACACAGATAGAAACCATGTGGAAGTGCATTTAAAACTCAAAACAGGAATAACTTATCTATAGAGTGGGCTGTGGGAGGATGAAAGAAGCTACACAGCCACATTTTTTAAGCCAATACCCTGACTTCTTTCACAAAATGGCTTTAAGAGATCCTTGGATAAATCACCTACTTACCACCAAACTGGCCAGCTATTCCTTCATATAATGAATCCAAAAACTAATTGGAAATGAAAATAATCACATCATAAGAATTAAAGCTTGATTGAAAACAGTTTAAAGTACCCTTTTCAAAAGGGGTTACAAGATATAAAAGAAATGCATTTAGCAGTGAATCTTCTTTAATACCATCAGTCATTTTTTATCCTCCTTGCCATTGTTAAGTTTTCTATAGCCTGCTTGAAAGGCAGAGTAATATTGCTGGTAGCAACAACACCCCACATATTCTCTGCTGCTGTGTAATTGTGCTACTGTGCTGCAGAGAAAACCAAATAATACCCTTAAGTGCCGTTCTTGCAGAAAACAAAATGTTTCAAACAATCTTTTAATAAGCATGATGAGATTTTAAACTAGCCACTGAGGTAACATCTATGCTCAGAGTTACTATAAGTCCAAAATATGTCTCTGGCAGTAACCTTTACAATGTGACACAGATCCAAAAAAATAATTGCTGAGGAAACAATTGTGTTGAACACAAAGGTATTTTCCCCTTTTGCACAAGGTTGGAAAAAATACTACTTGCCACATAATACTAGCAATACTGGCCAAAATACAGTTATTATAAAGTTATTATGGAATTCCATTGAATATAATGGGGAGTAAAAGTACGATTCTTGCCAGAGCACATCCTGGGATCTGTAAAGCTAAGCAAACCAAAGAGCACATGTCTTCCCCACTGGATGGGACACCAGTCCATCACAGGAATTCCCCCCTATAAATCTGATCCCCATTTACACAGCTGTGGGAAATGGAGTAGAGTAAAGTACTGTACCTCACTCAACAACAGCAGCAGTGTCTACAGTGGGGATGTGAAACCTGTCAGTTACAGGTCTAGAGGTTTATCCACTATACTGTACTATGCCAACCCTTATAACAAATATGTAACACATAGAATGCCTTTAAACATCACCTTAAACTTTTGAAGTGACAAACAAATCCACAAATTTGTTTAGCCAATACACTCTTATTTAATCATTTCATATTACACAAATTACACAAATAAAACAGAGAATTAGATATATATATTGTCCAAACTATAGATCCCCCATTATTAAATACTGTATATCTACCTTATTGCAATATGTAGCAGCATGGTTATTTGATAATCATCCTAGTTTGCATGTTCATGTTATTACCATTATGCATTACTGATGAAAGTACTGTGGCTGTTGGAACAGTTACCATATTTCACAAACACACAGCAGAGGCTATAGTAAGTGTGAATGAGGCTCACAACTGCATTCCTACTGATGGAAATACATTGAGAAGATGATCAGCACACAAGGAACATTAACTTTATCTACATTGATGCCATTTAAAATGGACTGCGCTTTTAATACCTTTAAACTTCACTTTGCATTAGTTTTCTTAGTTGCACAGGCATTCTAGGAGTAAATTCCAGGTAAAAGGTTCCACAACCAGTTTGAAGACGTTGTTGATGTAATGTGAACCTTATTTAGTTAATTTAAAATTTCTGTGGCATTGTATTTGCTGAAAATTCTTTATTTTCCTAATAGCATATAATAATTGCAGAGGAAATAAACTGTTGCAGCTGATGATTAGCATTAGCAAAATGGAAGCTACTGTAGCAGTAGTATTAGCAGTGGTATCAACAGTGGGAGTCATGGTTGTGCTAATTTGTGAAGCACTTGTGAGCATCACTGATACACTTTCTCACTCGGTTGTGAGACTTTTTTTTTTCAAACACTGTCTATGCAGGAATAGCCAGTTATTCATCTGATCAGAAAAGAGAGGAGAGATTAACAGCTGAAAAAATCTGGGTGGTTTGTGAAATGTTTTTTTTTAAGTTCCTGCTGAAGCAGAACATTTTTTGGATTTAAAATAGAAAACTGATGCTTATAAACTGAAATAATCATCACACCTCCTGATGGATTTTGATGTTTCTGTCCCCTGCTGGTCATATTAGCTTTATTATCTGAGATCAAGCTCTTCTGAAGAGAGCTATTTCTGGGACTATTCAGCACAGCTCTCCCTGGACAGAATTAGAGAGCTTGTAGGATCTCGCTTTTCAGGGCAGCTGGTGTTTTTCCTCCACCTTTGATTCAACGTGAGCTGTTCATTTGAACTACAGCAAACGTTTTTTCAACCAGTGTTTACCGATTAAAACTAAACCCGCCAACAGCACTCTCCCAGAACAATCAGACAGCACACTACAACAAGGGAAAGGTTTGGTTGAGGCCTTTAAAGCAGTGCCTGTAAGAGGAAGACAAAAGACCAGAGAAAGAAAGTGACATGATCCGAAAGTTCTTACAGAGACAA
Source organism: Atractosteus spatula (assembly GCF_055471065.1). Classification (NCBI taxonomy): domain Eukaryota; kingdom Metazoa; phylum Chordata; class Actinopteri; order Semionotiformes; family Lepisosteidae; genus Atractosteus; species Atractosteus spatula. The sequence continues at coordinate 66,297,008 of NC_142709.1, read as the reverse complement.
GTGCAACATGTTCCAATACAAGCTTACAGGCTTATACCCTGCACTTTTATTTTAGCCCTGTATAGGCAGTGCTTTTCCACATTGCCATCAGTAACAAAAGCCACTATGTTTATGTACCTTTCGTTATGTCTTGACTCAATAAAAGTAGTTTATTGTCACGAGTGTCTGCTTTCGATAGAAAGTTACTATAACATCCTTGTCACAACAATGTATTCATAGTGCCCACCAGGACTACATTTCTGAATTATGGTGTTTTATAAGAGCAAACCGTCAGTATGAGTCATGGGAATGTGAATTATTATTTTAAATGTGATGGCTCATATAGTCAACCAAATATGTGGTTTGGCATGCCCTGAAAGGGCACCTTACCATGAGCAGAGCTGAAAGCTGAACTTGTAAGATTGAAAGTGTGGTTTCATGTAAGGGATAAACAATGAATCCTGCTGGCTTAATGTTAAAAAAGAATAAATTCTCATCGCTCTGACTGATATGTATGCAGTTTAACATTAAGGTCAAAAACCATGTTGTCACTGAAAATGCCACAGCTTTTTTCCTTCACTACTGTGAACCAAGAAGTGTGTTCAAATAGAAAGATACAATACATTGTCTTTCACCTTTGATAACCTTTCTTATTCAAGGGAAAAGACACAGCAGTCTGATACAGGTGGAGTCATTGTTAGACATTCCAGTGAAGGTCAGTGGGGAGAGAGAGAGGGATGTCTGAGAGGTGACATTTTCATTAACAGTTCAGAGACTTCAGACAGTAGCCTGCAAGGCAGGCTCATTATACAATATTTGAGTGATTCTTGTTACTGTGCCAAGATCTACAATGTCTTGGTATGATTTTAGAATAAGGTTTTTCTCTGTTTTCATTCAGGTGAACCCACAAGTGCTTTGTAACCCCACTGTTGATCCCCTCTTTACATTCATTTGGTACATCAGACTTTTACCATGGTCTGCAATATTGCTTGTAATAAGCTTTTTCTTTCGGATTTCGGCTATCTTTTTTGCTTCCATTTAAGGTTGTTAGGAGGAGCATCGGTTGTGGAGGTCTGCACTGCTGCTCCACAGCTCTTGAGCCCTGGGTGTATTTCTGGATTGGAGAACCGTCTGTGTTGGGTTTGTATGTTCATATAGTTTGCATGTTTGCTGTCCATATAGTTGCCATTTTATGTTTATTTTAATTTCATGTACTCTAACACCAATATATTGTAACACCCTCGCCCGGTGGTGAGGAGGAAGCGCCCCTAGGCGCTCATAGTACCGCTGGGCGGGCTGGGAGTTGTAGCCGGGGAGAGTCTGAGGGTCAGCACGATGACCAGCAGCTGACCCTACATGTGTAAATAGTGTCATAGTAGTTCTAGTGTCCTGTGTAGCCTTATAAGTGTATAGCCTGTTGTCAAGTAATTACCACCCTAAAGATGTGTACGTGTTCCGTCAGTCTCCTCATGTGTGTGTATATCCTGTGTTTGGTTTTTGTGTGGTCGATAAAAGAATAAAGCTATCGCTTGGTTTATTTATCGCGTCTCCACTAGTCCTTTGTCCTGAGAAGAACCTGTAAATGGAACAATTTGGTACACCCTGTAAATGGTACAACCTACAATATTTTTGCTAGTCCATGGGAATTATGATGTTATTATGTTGTGGAAAAGGAACTCCCTTAAACTGTAAATGTAATACATATACTGTATATTTTCAAACTTTTGAGTTAATGTGTAAGAAAAGTTAATTAATGCATAGGGAACTAAAACATTAGGTGTTTGGTAGTAAAGAAAACTAAAATGTCAGATATAAATCACAGTACTGCAGGTGACTGCTCCAGAGAATGTAATGGCAATTTTTGTGACTTTTTAAAACCTTCTCTTCAGAAGTTTAGTTTTCACCTCTCCAGACTGAACTGGAATCACCTGACTGAAGATAAGAGACTCTCACCCGCAGGCACTGCAGCTGTCACTTCTAAAAGGAGCTCCTTCACAATTCTGCAGATAGCCATACCTGTCACATGTGATTAGACTGCACATAACATAGGAGGCATAAAACTGTTTTCTATTCCAATTGTATCTCCTCTCTTTCTGCCTTTTATTTTGTTTTTTAGTTTTAATAAAAGTTACAAAAATGTCACATCTTATCATATCAAGGTGTGAAGCACACGGCAGGTTAAAGTAAAATTCCCCTTTCCCCAGAAAGAATTATATTACTTTGTCTTTTGATGACATGGGAGCTGTTATTGGAAGCTGATATGATTATGGGCAAGGAATTAATGATCTTATGTTAGGTAAGTACACTTTGAACAGTTTTGAATTCAAGGGTCTCCTAGACGAATCTCTGTTACCTTACAAAAAATGTCTCTACACAGCTCCCAGAGTCTGGGGCTCATTTGTTGAAAAGGGTTCTGGCTGGTCAAGCACTCACAGAGCCGGTAATTGACATTAAAATACATGACTTCAGAAGTGGTGCCCCACCACACTGACGAAACCATGTGGAATGTGTAGTGTTAGGATTAAACACGGAAACACCCCACAATCTCATATATATAGTCAAAACCTGGATAAAACAGTTCACAACTGCTGTGCATGTCCTCCATTTTCTATTACGTTTTTAAATCATACCTCCACATGACTAATGGTGAGATTAAAGCAGAGTGTTCTCAAATTTTTAAAGGCAAAAAAGTGGCATGTACTCTGTAAATAAAGCTGGTCAGAAATATTGGACTCTCTTTATTAAAAGTGACCTGCATGATACCTTCTCTTTCTCTGCAATAATAAAGAAAAACAGGGGTCATCTACTTACGAATCCTCATGGGTTTATTTCATTTCTGATGTACTTGTTGAAATTTGGATTAGAGGGATTAGTTCGCTGAAGTTAGAAAGAGGGTCTAAAACCTTTAGATTTCTAAAGCTCTGGATATTGTCTGCCTGATAATATATATAAACAAAATGTTTGTAGAAGAAATAGGTCAAAGATGATCTGGAAATATAATATAAATTGGAGTCTAAGATTACAGCTGTGGAACTGAAAGTAATTTAATAACACAATTTTTCATCACAACAAGATTGTCAAAGCAAAATAAATCTTATGCAAGGTTTTTTCATTCAGTAGGAAACAACTTCAGAACACAAAAACTAAAGATGTCAAATAAGGAAGCTGAAAATAAAAATAGATGCTCGCTGGAAAAAAGGTAGAAAATAAAGCATTATGTAGGCCTGTTTTTTGCAGACCAAGATTTACTACAAGCCAAACTGTTCCTTCTAGAATCTGATTGTGATGGCAATGTATTTTGTATCCACTTTCCCTTTTCCTACTGCATTGTGATCATAAAAAGGTGAATCATTTTCTAAATATACACCATTCAAATATGTTCACAAGAATGAGAAATTTGTTTAAGAACATGTTTGCGATAAGTAACCAAAGTAAAAAACATTGTAAGAATCACCTGCAAGAGTAATTTAAAAAATTGATTAATTTAGACCTTCAGTGATCGGAGCATTTATGTTCAAACACAACACAGCGCTCTATATTTTAACAAGTGATTTGTATGGCATCGACAGTTCCAGTGGACAAAAAACAATCAAAATTTCGCACTTCTTGTACAAGATTCTCACTCTATTTACTGGTCTAAACAGTAGAGTTTGAACAAGTGATTGGATGGGTTGAAATTAGGCATGACAAGCAGACTGTCTTGGAATCACTCCAGATCTTCTTACACAGAAGCAGAAAAATAAAATCAAGTTGCTTTTCCAAAATCACATAGAAGATAGTGTTTAATTTTTAACTATAAAGTAAGGTGCTTAAAATAAATGACAGTATTTTTTTCTTTTTTATACAATGGAGGCTTCCCTTATGTAAAGCTGATTGTCCTTGATAAACAAATTACATTATTAATGTATCTAGGTAACTTAAAAAATTTAAGCGATTTCACCATTTAATATTAATTTACAGATCCGTATTCTTCCCTTACCAAAAGATTTTTTGAACTGTCAATTTACATATAATGATGATAAACGTATGTATAGTACGTATGTAACACTGTTATTTCTGTGTTATTTCTATTCCAGTTGGTTTTAGGCAGATGGATTCTTATTAACCTTTGGATGGCAAAGAGCCATAACTAATCCACAGGCACGTTATTATGCATTTGCATCTCTTTCAGCATGTAAACAACACCATATGGATATTTTATGCATCCTATGGTGTGATGGAAACCAATGTCAAAGATATACATATAACAGAAGAATGTCAAAACCTGCAGCTCTGTGCAATGTACTCTATTGTGGCCTTCAGCTGCTTTGTACTGTGGGCTGATAAATGACTTAGTAATCCTATTAGTATTCCTCCTACTGTATAATTAACATAAGTCTTTGGTTGATTGTGATTGCTGATAGGCTTGGATTGGGGAAGGCATTCTTACATACAGTATGCTACCTCAGTAGTTCATGGACACGGTAAAACAATTTTCACTACATGAAAAGATATCTGCAGATAAACATGATGGAGCAAGGCTGTTTTTGTTTTCTTTAAAGAAGTGATCAATTTTAAAATGTGCTGTACTTATCACACTTTCCCCTTGTGCCTTGCATACACTTTATTTGTCAGCTGTAACTGCTGATTTTGAATCACCTGACATCTTAGAAAACAATACAAAGCTGGCCTTACCTTGAACCATTAAGGTGTTGAATAAAGAGCCTCTGTTGTGGCTCTTTCTGTGATAAAGCTTCTAATTGTGATATTGGCACAATATTGAAAAATCTTTTGTCCTCTAACAGAATGTTTTAAATTCCATTTCTTTTCATGCTGCAGACATGATGGTAATGAAAGAGAACATAATAAGTTAGAGGTGTCTAGTTAACATCTGGAAAAAAAAAACACTTCCTTTCAAAGCAACAAGACAGACACCTTTAAAAAATTATGAATGTTCCGTCATTAACATTACCTATTTGGTATTTTTTCTAGACATGCTTTTTTCACACGCCACGTTTCATTTTTCACTACTTGGAGTATGAAAGTAAAAATACAACTTAACACTTAACATTTTTATTGAGGCAGACATGTAAGGAATGGGCAATGTATAATTTCAACAGGTTTCCATCTGCTTTCTGTTCAACATCATACAGTACTTACTACATCTCTACTGAGAGAATGAAAATGTTAAAACTCTTAAAACAAGGATGAACAACTCCAAAAATATAATAATCATGTAGGATTTCCTAAGACTAGTCTTTTTTAAGGCTAGACTATAGAAAACCAAGTATGTCAATGTAAAAGCCGTCAATTTCAAAAGCATCCCATAGAGGAAGATTGTCCTTTTAACTAACAGAAATAGCCTTCTCCTGAAACATCTTGGTAAGTTGTTTTTTCTGATAGCATTGTATTAAACATTAATACGTGTGTGAATTAAAGATGGGGCCAAGTAGGATGGAGTTTCCACTCAACCTCACTTTGTAAAACTGACTTCCCACAGTGTGAAACCTTGTCTCACCACAATATGTAGTCCTAGAGGCAGACATGAAATGGCATACTGGGACTCTTCCTGTGGCTTGTACATCTGGAGAAATAAAGCAACCCATGACTGCTGTATTTAAGAATGTCATTATTGAAACAATAAATAGGATTAAAAAAAAAAATTTCTTCCTGTTTTTTTAATAAAACAAAATGTAAAAATCTGCTAGCATGCCTTTCAAACTAAGGCTTTATATCAAGTAAATGTACCACACTTAGTGATTAAGAAGGATATTAAATCTCTGAACAAAAAAAAAGTTACTTACAAAGCCTCAGAAAATGAACAGGAAAAGCACTTCCATTTTGATAAAGCCTAGCTCAAGCGTTATGAAACTGCTTCAACCACATCAAAACCCTACTGATTTGTTGTGTATTTCTACATACACATCTGCTTTGCAGTAGGGATTTTATGTGGTGAGGGAAAAAATGGTCTGAATTTGGTTCTGAAGTATGAAGAAATAATGAAACTTTCACAACAAACAGGTGCTTACTTTATAATAAAGCCCAGTATGAGGTGTGAACATGAATAGACAATCATTGAAATATTACTCTTTTCTGTAATCAAATGTGTCTCTGGCTTAATAGGTTTCATACAAATGTGCAAGCTAATTGTTTCAAACTCAGGACTTTCATAAGCATAAAAATAAAATTAAAGTATAAACTTCCCCCTGGTCATCAGTTACAATTTTTTTAATTGTAATCTTTAAGCCCCTGATATCTCTCAATTAAGAAAATGCCAAAATAAAGCCCACCAATGATTTATATCTTTAGCACACCTACAAAACAGAGCTTCTAATGCACAATGAACAATCTGCAGCCAGTAGTGTAAGGAAAGTGAATGGCAGAATTAAGAAGGCTTTGACACGAAATTTCATTATACGTTTCAAAATGATCAAGCAACTGTCATATCCATCGCAACGCATCCTGATGCTTTTTGATGCTTCAGATTATAAGATGTAATAATGGAATAGATGCAGAAATCAAGTCTTTAGAAAATGCCTCATCTTCTTTCTACAGTTGAAGCATTCATCCAACAGTTGTCTATCAGTAATGGCCTAATGTCTTATTTGACCTTCCACTGAACTGTGATGTGTGAATGCTACCTTTTAAAAGGCTGCAAGGGAAAAACAGAGCAAGAAGTGCAAATAAATTGTTTTTTAAAAGGTTTAGGACCTTGTAAGACACATTAGGTAATATTATGGAAACAGCTTAAAATCAATTTTTAGACCTTTCTTTGGCGTGCATTTATTATGTGTATTAAGCTGGCAAATTTCACAAGCTGCACAATGATGTTTATAAACAACTTAATGTGGATAATAGCACAAGTCTCCAAAGGCTAGCACTAAACCTTCCTTCAGGGATAATTAGAAAACATAACAAGAAGTGTGACCAAAGTCTTTTTCTTGCAGATCGCATATTTATATTTTGGCATGAATTATTCATCAATGCAAAGCATGCTAAAGAGCACAGAGAAGAATAAATGCACTAACCTATCTAAAGACATGTCTAGCCAACACTGCCATGACTTGCTTTTTTATTCATCTTTGGCAGTGGTTATAGAAGGGAACCTTTTGTGGGACCATACCTCTGAAGCATCAAAATTTATGTCATGACATATCCACGCAGCTTAAAAATTATTGGAGATCCCTGCTGTCAGAGGGCAGTTTCAATTCTGATTCTCCTGACTATATTTAAAAAACTGAGGGTGAATGCATTCATGTTTGTCACAAATATTTATACACGATAAATTACATTCCTTTCAAATACACACGAATAATAAAGTGTGTCATGTCCTTGGTGTTTTATCATAGAACGTAAAATGGGCTAGTATTCAGACGATAATACCCTAATTATTCAAACAGTGTTGGCCCGGAACATCTTTAATGATATATATCTGTAATTTATGTCTACGTCTTACATACTCAAATATCTCTAGTTATTCGTGCAGGTGCTTCGGACTTCCTCGCACGCTCCTCCTTGTTTAATGAGCCACCAGAGGTCAGCGTTTCCTTCACTGTGTTGTGTGTGAAGTCGCTCTGTAGTTAGTAGAGCGGTTGTCCGGGGGAATGTTAATGGTGTAACACAGACCTTGCATAAACCGCCCGGAGAAAGGTAATTAAATGCGTTGTGTTTGGTCACTGCAAATTACATTACAGTTTATTTACTGCAACATTTCCGGAAAAGCTGGCAGCAGTCTTAGGATTTTCACACAGGGGCGTTTTTCTTTTTTTTTCATTTTGCCCGTGCACGAGTGCAAAAGCTATATTAATGAAATAAAAAGAGCATTTCTTGCACTTAAAATAGAATAAAACTATCTCAAACTGAAGTTGTGTAGAAGTAGTAACACGATAAAAAAAGCTATAAAATGTATTTTTTTTAATTGACGCTGACGTGAAGTATGACACGTTAACACTTTGTAACTTTTTAGTTTGAATTAATTCTGTGTAGGTTTTGTAACTGTACGCACTGTTCTTTATTCTACGATGTAATGCTGCGAGTACGAGTTTATTATTGTTTTGGCATGAATCCTTTGAAACTGTGTTGCAGCATAGAGTATGTAGTTATTTAAACGTCGTAATATTCTTATGTACGTTTTGAGTCCATTATTTGCAAATAAAACTGATATAACAGTTTTTTAAAAGAAACTTAATTTCAGAAGAAACATCTCTGCTAATCTTAAATACTGACTAAAAAAAAACACTTGTTAGATAATTTGTTGGTATTGAATTATAAAATGTTAGCTTGGAAATTTTTAAGTATAGCCTGCCAGCATCCAAACATCTCACTTTACTGCAATAGAAATAGCAATTATAGCCCTCAAAGGCCGGAGTCCTGCAGGTTTGACAGGTACTATAACTTTTATTTAGCAACTGATTAAAACCTTAAAATAGAGGGTGGTTGAATGTATTTTCCAGATAATAAATTTAATTAACTAATTAAGATAAGACACAAAAACAAAGCCTAAGCCTTAGAAGACTGAGACACCTTTTTGCTGTACATGTGAAGAAAACAGTGTCTTTGTCCCTTGTTCACAGATCTGTCAAGAGATGCTAAGCTTGTGTGTTTGCTGCTTTGCATAGCAATGAGATTATTTTTTCTCATGCACAGCATGGCATAGTTAGTGTCTAATTCATGGTGACTACTTTATAAAGTCATAAATGAGTCATAAACTGTTCTAATGTGTTCTCCTGTAATTTATGTCATTCATTTTTTGAATATGTAATATTCTCAGTTGCAGACTAAAAAAGAATATAGTCTTTCTGCATTATGTTTTATCACCTAGGGAAGTTGAAAGACACTCCAGGTGGTTTTTCTTCCTGCCAAACTCTCAAGTTACACAGTTGAACTTAGATTATTTAAGCATACAAATAATGTGAACTCTCTGAGTTGTTGTTTTCAGCTCTTAAAACATATTTTTTGGGGGGGGGGATCTTGCAAAAGTTCCCATCAGCCAACTTGTTAGTTCAATTAAGGCTTCAATAAAGTAATCAAGCTCGAGAACTTCGTCTACAATGATGACATGCAAAGAGCTGGAGGACGTTTCACAAGAATGTTTAAGATTTAAAAATCTTCAGTTGTCCCGTGAAAGTAGGAATAAATGCTTTAGAATAAATACGTTATAAAAGTACAAATTGTAAGCAGGCACTGTTAAAATCAAATTGTCACATATTATTGCTGTTGTTTTTGTTTTTTCTCCACTGCAGTTTTGAATTTCCAGATGTCTGTGGGTGTATCTTTTAAACCCGTGTCTCAAAATTCTAGTCTAAAGAAGTCAAGAATATGGACTAAATGAGTCTCATATGCTTGTGGTCTTGCTAAGAGCAACATACTGTATCTGAGATGCTACTCTCTTTAAATCTGAGAAGGTTAGGTTTATTCCATACTGAAAGGTAAAGAAAAGAAACAGCTTTTCAGCTGTGAAGCCTACACAGCCGAAACATAGTGTCTCTTTTCTTTATCTATCAGCATGGAATGAGCCTTTACCTGTTCTTTTGTTGCCTGTGCATGCTGACGTGGTTCCCTGCTTGAATGTCTATTTTAAAAAAATGTTTTTCCGTGCCCAATGTTTTCTCAGCTTTATCCAGAGATGTGAGAAATACATTTTGTCATTGAAATCTGAAGTCAAGCTGAGTATCTGGTTAATGTTTTTCATTTTTTGTTTGAGCCATTGAAGGGCAAAATAGGTTTAGGTTGTTTTCAATTACTGTACATCTGGAAAAGGCTCAAAAGGGCTCAACAGAATGTACCATACTTAAGATATTGATTGTGACTTTTGTATTTACCTTTATTTCATCACAAGAGTGTTTTATGATATAAGAAGGATGTTTACTGAAGCGTTGTGCTCTTTCATATATAATTATTTAAAACATGCTTTAAGACCAAAGCAGCCAATTAGCATGACATTTTAAGTGACATACCAAAGGAAACAGGGGTCTTTTCATGTGAATCTTTTTTGAAGTGCTGTAAGATTGACAGATAGAGCTTGAATAATCAATCATAATTAATTGCTCACCTTTTTCTCACTGTATAACAGATAAGAAGATACAGTACTTAAGATACTGATGTCCCTTATAGCACCTCTCTGAAAGCCTTATTTTAATTTTTAATTTAGACATTAAGGAAAATGTAGTTACAGTATTCATTTCTTAAATAGGCAGCACAAGTTGTCTGAATCATAGTTATGAAAAGATAAATGCCTATTATTATCATCAATATAACATGTAAAAATATATTTTTACAAAGATTTACTTGAAATGAAATGTTTCAAACAGCATTTTTCACTTATATCAAGGTTTTGAATAAGGTCTCTTCTGAATTCTGTATATTCTGGATCTCTTCCACTGATTGTAAATAGTGTTCATCTTCCATGTCAAACCAATCCCAAAAATCCATCTGACATTTAAAGTGTTAACTATGATACCATTATCTTAGAAACACTATTCTCTTCTTACTATTTAGCTTCTTACTTTCTTACTTTCTGTAGTTTTTTCATTAGTTCAGTTCTAAGTTTCAAATTTTTGTTCTATGTAAAAATTGCTTTCTCTTGCATTGCTCAGCCTGATGGATTATGGTTTGCTTGTAGTGGGCAGCTAGTGTCTCATCTCTTCTGCACATTTTTTTTAACAATCTTTATTGTTTTTTCATATGAAATGAGAAAAAATGAACAACAACAAAATGTACAATGTACAAACAACAACAAAAAGCAAAGATCTTTGATTCTAGAGGAGATGGTTGTATGCTACATTCTACTTCCTCTTGTAAATTTCCATAGGTTTGAGGAAATATGAGAACATGAAGCTTCTTTATTTTGAAGCGCCTTACATTTTGTGCTTTAACTGGATCTTAGTCAGGGAGCATATATTCTGTACTGCTTTGAATTTCCAGGTCCAGGATACATTGAGGGCCAAGGTCTGATCTGAAAATGTGTTGCATTTTCAAAATTCACTTAACTAAGTTATTTCACAGTACAGTACTGGTTTCTCACTGCTGTCCTCATCTGTGGTAGAAGTCTCAAGTGTGAATATTAGTAGGATAGGCCTGTCTTTCATTGTCCAGTTTCTTTTGTATTTATTGGCTTCAGGTATATTGCCTCAGTGAGAAGTTGGAATGAATTTTGATGATAAGACTTAAATATGCTTAATAATGAGAGGGCCAAAAACCTGTTATGGTTCTTTTAAAGGTTATCCAGAAATTTTGAAACATGCCCTCTGTTAAAAGGGTAGTTATAAAAATCAGACCTTAGTGCAGATTCATTGCTGGAGTCAAACAATGAGAGTGTTTTATATTTCATGAGTTTATTATACTGCTCCTAGAAGTCTAGGTTAACCTTTTACTGCTATTCAGCTGTAGAAAATCTTCAGCAATTTGACACCTGTAATAGTAGCAATAATGTCTTTCCGATATCTCTCAGTTTTTTTTTGTATGAAAGTGGTTGACTTTTGACTCTAACAGGCTTCAGTAATACTGAGACGCTCAATAAGGCAAAAAGACAGAAGTGTGTTTCTGTCTGTTCAGATGGAAGAAAATGAAAGGCCCTTCGATATCCATAACTCTTGAATATCTGTGAAATGTGTCTCAAGAAATTGTTTATCCTAGCGCCCTTACTTTGATGAATGGGAAATTGGATTGCCTGCCTGTCCAATGGTAGTATAATTTAATGCATTGGCAACTTATAAAACTGAAGGAAAATATGAAATTGTGTTTGAAGCCCTGGACTTTCCTTTGTGAGTTGCAATGTCCTTGACGTGATGTCTACACAACTGTTTTTCAAACTTCCTTAAGTTTCAGGGCAAACTTGTATTAATACCTAGTTCATAACAAAGCCCATAGTCGCTGATGTACCTGTGGTCAAAAAAATGGGTGGATTACTTACAGCATAGTAAGAGGACTAAATGGACCAGTTTCTAGCAAGGAAACTTGTGTCCATTTGTGTCAAAGATGGGAAAAAAATAAGAAATTACATCACTCATTACTGTTTGAGTGAGTTGTGTTAATACTAAGAAGAGGCTCTGCTTAGCAGAGCCGCCTTCTCAGCAGAATTCAACATCAACAACTCCTAGACTATCACTGAGACATTAGCAAGATTAGCAAGTGCATAGTTTGCAGATTTCCAATCCATTTGGTATTAGGTCTTAATCTTCACTGACCCCTGTGTAATAACCTTCAGAAACTGCATGCTGTTCCAGTGAAAGGAAAATCTTCAGTTTCCATAGACTGGGATGTTCTATCACTCCTGTTTCCAACATTAGAAACTGTATCATTAGCATTAGAAAGTGTAGACTAATAAACCTGTTAATTTTTTTAATTCTGTTAATGTATTTAAATATGTTGTCTACATATAATCAGGGCTCATTCTTTCCTGAGTACAACTATTAATTCATTCATTTATTGACTGATTGACGTATTAGCCGAAACATTGTGTTTTCTTTCTTCTCTTTTCAGCATGGAATAAACAGATTAGTTGCTCCTTTTAGATTTTCATGCCGGCCCACAGATTGATCCTCTGTGGTCTACCTTGACATAGTAGCCTGAAGGTAATATAACATTCTAATGAGTCAGAAAGTAATGTGGTTTATAATCCAAAGGTGCTATGGTGTAACCAGAAAAGGTTTTATATACTGTATATGGCATCAGTACTAATTAAGCATGAATTGCAACAGTCAAGTTTTATTTTTTAAAAATATTAATATAATATATATATAGTGGATCTATAGTATTTAGTGTGCAATGTGTTTCCAGAATTGTGAATGCCTTCTGTGGCAAGGGTACTGACATCTTTATGATAATGGATGCTTGGTTTCAGTAATATTAAACTGCTAAGTAAACTAAAGCCCATTGTCACCAGTAATGGATCCAATGCTACCCATTTAATCAATGGTGCAATGAACTCCTCAGGCATAGCATTTTTGTCTCAAGATTTCCGCTTTGATCAAGCAATTTACCACTTTCAGGTGCTTAATGGAGCTGAATTATAGCTCTGCGTAATGATGACTAGATAGAAGAGTTGATTAACAGGCTCTTAACCTTAACAAAACATTGATTTCCATCACTGGGTAGTGTCACCTTTGCCATGTAGTATCTCTCTGAGCTGTTGGCCATTAATGGTGCAAGTGATTATCAGAAATCAGAAGCAGAAAAAAGAAAATTACAGCCTCAAAATGACTAAAGCTAACTCTTAAAGGCAAACACTGGAGAAATATATTGTAATAGGAAATGGTCAAGACACACTTGAAAACATGTTTTGGTGAAGTACCTATTGACAGATATTGAGCGTTTTGCTTTATACCTCTGCAAGAGTTTAATTCTTCAGCTTTTTATCTTAGGAAAAATGTTAGAAGCAGATAAGAACTGATCAGGAATGTAGTCTATTATTTAATATCAGGAATGGGGTTACACTGTTACCTAACTAAAACGTTTAACTAAAAACTATTGTGACATTTGTTCATGATGTGTAAACAACACAGATGTTAGTTATTATTTAAGCTCAGGGATGAATTTTGGGTCCCAAGTCAGGTTTAGGACGAGTGGTTTTTAACTCCTATCTGCACATTTTTTTTTCAAAAACTCCCAGGGGCCTGGATGTCGCGGTCCACTGCACAGCAATTGTATTACAAAACTGAGTCGGTTGGATCAGAACTCAAAACCAAGCATTATTGATTGCCATTCAAATGCAAGTGGTTCTATCAGTGGTCTTCTTTGTTTCCCATTCATTCTTTTTGGTTTGGGGAACATGTCAAAATCATATACCCAGAGACGTTCAGATATAGTTAGCGAAAATGCTCAGTTGACAACCCAAGTAGGGTTAGGGTTAGCATTTACACACTACTTTAACAATTTTTAACTTATATAAAAAAATAAACACATTATTAAAACATGCGGGTAAATTCCTGAGACCTACAGTACAATTTGTCATCTAGTGCAATCACCATCTTTATTGCTGTCTCTTTCTTCACAGGCAGATTTAAAAGACTGCACATACTGTATGACATCATTAAAAACAAGATTTTAACAGAACCACTTCACTATCCAGTAGGAATTCTTTACATGGAAGGAATGTAGGAATTTGACATCAGATCTATGTCAGCAGATAAGGCAAGAAGATTGCTTTCTGCTTTGCTTTCTTGTGTTCTGCTTTGATTATTTTAGACTGTGGAGTGAACACCTCAGGCCCTGTGTGAAAATGGCTTACCGAGGCCGGGTTCCCCTTGTGCTGCTGGCTTGTGGCTCTTTCAACCCCATTACCAACCAACACATGCGCCTGTTTGAACTAGCAAGAGACCATATGCATCAAACAGGTTGGTGTGATTCTGCAGTATTTCGTTTTTCCCACCCTCCTGTGAGGCTGTGCCCAATAGGCCATGCATTTAACTACCATTTCAGTGCAAAGAGAGAGAAGTGGTATAGGAGTTTCAGAGGGAGAAAGCAGAGGATCTGTCAAAATGTTCATTTCCACTTTATCTGACCGAGTCTGTGTAGAAACAGAATTAATATCCCATGCTTCAGATTTTGTTCTCTTATGCTTCAGCCACGTTAGGGCCAGTGGGTTTCAGCTACAGTGGAACTTCATTTCTTTCAGCCCCCATTTTTAATTCAGGCTAAGTTCTTGATTAAATGTTTTTAATGTTCCTGTACTGCAGTGTTCCTGTAAGGTACTGTAATACCATCGTAAGCACTGATGTTCAGTAGTTTTGACTTTTCAAATGACGAAAGCAGAGACAAGGTAGAATGCAAATAGCACTGCACCACAAACCTGTGGCTTCATTTAAAATGAAAGTAACTATAAAAATATCATTCCTTATGCATATTCAGAATAATGTGATTGTGGGGTCAAATACCATATCTCACACTGTGGTCGTATCTTATAAATATTAATGGAAACCACATCTGGTATTTCTACACTCCCTGTACTGCTGTAACACAGCCCTAAGAGTCCTTCAATATTTTGCCAATTACAGTCCTAGAAAGTCAGTCTGTGATTCTGTCTTTTTTGTTTTGGGAGTAGAAATCACTGAAAAGTAATATACAACTGCTGTGAAATCTCCAAATGCCTTCCTGTGTTTCTAGCTTTTCTGTTTTAAAAAACAATGGAACATATTCTGTTTGGTCCTATTCATAAATGCATTTTATTGTGCAACTCTGTGCATCGGAGGCAGACCACAGTAAAAACTGAACTTCAATCAAAACGTTTCACTGCTAGAGCCTTCGATGTGGTGAATTCTGTAAACTCAGAATCAAAAGCAGTTTACCATCTTCTGTATTTCTTTTATAAAGTGGCCAAATCTTAATCAGAGTGCTCGTGGTAATAAAAATAAAAACACTTTTTGTGTCATTCTACAGTTTTGTTGTATGAATGCAGTGAAAAATCAACCATTGTTTGCAACAAATAGCAAGTACCCTTTCTGGGGAATGCATTATATTGTGAATAAGGTTGCAAGCACATCTTCTCAATATACCATCTGCTTCCCAGTGTCTTATTAAATATACAACATCTGCTACTTTGAGATAAAAGATCTTTTCCTATAAATCATTTTTGCATTTCACATTTTACTTTCTTTGTGCTATTATACAACAAATTTCTTGTTTCGTAATGAAGGCTCTGCATATATTTTGCATTTTCCTTTCACGTTGCTATATCACAGGGACATTGATGTAAGTCATCAGAGGGTCAGTGCAAATGAATGATGATTGGAATCAAAGGCCATCTGGCTCAAAGTGACACCTTTTTGTGTTATTTTAAAGTGTTTAGTGCCCTGTTCATGTCTTTTATTATTTTTGAGTAATTAATGTTTTAAGGTGGGATATATGCTAAGGTCCTTTGTGCTAAAGGAATCTAAATAATTTTTTCATGGCCTTCTGTCACTAATTTTAATTAATGTAATATCCAAGGCATATTTAATAAAAATCTTATTCTGCAATGTGACAGAAAACATTACATGTAACAGTACGCTTATAACATGTTTTTGTATTTCATAAGTATCTCTACAGGTGATTAAAATGTAAACTTCCATCCATCCATTCTTTAACCACTTCATCCTGTTCAGAACCAGGGGTGTGCTGGAGCCTATCCCAGCAAGCCATAGGCTCAAGGCAGGGTACACCCTGGACACGACACCAGTCCATCGCAGAGCACACACAGACACACACTCACACCAGAGCGCGTTTTTTCAAAAGTGATTTAACCCACAGTATGTCTTTGGATTATGAGAGGAATCCAGAGAAAACCCACAAAACACTGGGAGTATAAACAAGCTCTACATACTGCATTTGGCACCCCAGTCTAGAATTGAACTTAGGGCCCCAGCACTGTGAAGTACTACAGCTAGCCAGTACACCACCATGCCACCCAAATGTAAACTTAATATTTTTGTTTTTTAAGAGTGGAATGAAAACAGTGTCTTTCTCTAGTGTGTGTCTTTTAAATTGCCTTCAGACCTGGACTTGTTTTTCTAACAATAAAGGAGATGGAAACAAAATGTGAAAAAAAAGTGCTGTACCCTTCGAACAGGACAAAGGTGACTGACAGCTATTGCCTCTAAATATAATATTCTATTTACATCCAGCTGAAGGTCATTCATTCATGCTACAGGCAGAGTTTTGGGCAAGGTTATTTGTTAATCTTTAGCTGCTGAACAGATCCTATATTCTGTGGAAATAGAAATCCATGTAGTGAAATATACATGGTTATAAGATGTAATATTGATCAGTAATAAAGTGTGATTTACATTCTGCTCCTCGAAAGCTATGCCTTTTCGTTGGCTGTGTGTTTTTTAAATTTATGTAAGATTCCCCTATTGACTCTGAACCACAAAGGAACTGAGCAGACATAAATTTAGCATTGTTCCATTTTACGATTTTATCACACTGAAATGAAAAGGCACTCTGTTAGGATTCGCAGAGAATGAGGTCTCAGGTGATAGGAAAAATAAGATGAAGGATTATGTCTGTTCCAGAATAAGAAGCCATATTCATAATCTTTTTTTAACCTTTATTCCAGTCTTCCTTTGAAAGGATTATCTATTTTATTGTTACAAAGTGTTTTAAAGGACAGATATTTGATCATAATTTAAAAACAGACAATGTCCACTTAACATAAATGGTACATTACTATAAAATATACAATGTCATATAAAGTATAAAGGATATGCTAACTTTTTTTAATTGTAGTCAGGTATCGATTGCATCTACTGTACGGAACAACCCTACTAGAGATTCTCAAATGCAGGTTAGATAGTATGAAGATTAAGTTTTAGGCCATTGTTGGTAAACAATATATTATCAAAAATATTACCATAAGAATGAGATATTCTCAGGTGCTGTCATAAAGTTTGTAATTATCCATATTCTCAAAGATATTCAAAATATTCCCCTTTACTCTATGCCTATCCCATACTGCCAGATAGTATCATAGTGCACATACTGGAGAATGACATTTAGTTTGATTCAATGCTTTAAGAATGAACATACTGTACTGTACCTATTACTGTTTGGAATACAAAACATTTCTGTTCAGGCTGATAAAGCTCTAGATTCACACACTCCGAGATTAAATGGTGGATTTCTGCTTTGCCCTGAGTGGGGTTAATCCGCGAGTGTGGTTTTTCACAGATTGGCAAAGCCGATTCTTTCCTTGTGTTCGTTTATAAAGAAAATATTTCCTTCTAAAGCTCCACAGACTTGCATGGAAGGCAGGCCTGTATTTTCGCTCCCATCGCCCTATTTTCTGTTTATGTAGGTGTCTGGATGGAATTTGCATGACAGGTAATGAAAAAATATGATATTACTACTGACGCTTGTGGACATGTTTAAGAAATTTAGAACACAAATATATTAAAGCACCATAATATTACAGTGTGGATTTTGTCCTATAAAGCGTGCACTGAGAGAACATAATTAATTACATTTAGTAAACATTGGTCATGCACTGTAAACCCATGGTCATTTCATTGCATGATGTATTGTCAAAGCAAGACTAAAGGTGATAAATTGCAAAATGCAGGGAATTACACTTCATTACAATTTAGGCCTTGGTCCAGAATCTATGTGGCTACACAGCACGTGTGCTGGAAAAAGCTTATTCATATAAGCATGAGGCATTTGTGAAAGGCTTACAGTATATGCAGCAGCGATCAAAAGTGTGGTCTTAAGTACTGGGTTAGAAAACTGCTGTTTGGTAAAACAGTGACAATGTAACAAGAAGCCTATTTCTGAGCATATGAAGGCACTAAATCATAAAATAATAAGCTAACACAAAGTAGGGATTGAATGCAAACAATCTGAATCTAAGGCTGAGTACTATTTATGTTCTTTTTTGTAAGGGCTTTATTTTTTCTATTTGTTAAAGATAGCTTTTTATGTCATTTATATCTTTGCAGCAGGACCTTCCTCATATATAAGTCACAGAATGTACTAAGATGTTTTGTATTGTTTCTTATAATGAATTAAAACATTGTGTGATTGTCAAAGATCCCTGTACCACCACCTAGTAGTGTCTAATAGTCTACAGGAGAGGAGAGAGCCCTGTCATTCTTTTTAATCCAGATGGTTAAAGACCATATTTCCTGTTCCCTTAGCCTTGGCACACTACATTTTTAAAAATTAAACACTGGTTTCTAAAACCCCAGAAATTGGTGGAGTATAAAGTACAAATAAAGTTCTGTTACTAATAATGTATTAATGTAAAATACTAAGAGTATGTGTTTATTTTTTTCTGATTTTCTATTGATAAACTAAATTGTTTACCTGCAGAGTGTTTTAGGGCTACTTTAATGTGTTCTAATGTGTGGTTGGTTATATATTATATACAGGGGGATCACTGAAATTCATTAAGGTATCTTTACAGACAGGCTGTACAGACTGTATGAAATTTCAGTCCATGGAGAAGAGGCTTCTTCTGCTCTTCCAGGGCATTATGAAGTTATCGGAGGCATTGTTTCACCCGTCAGCGACAAATATGGCAAGAAAGGCTTGGCGTCGGCCACACACCGCGTCGCCATGGCGCACCTGGCCCTGCGGACTTCCGACTGGATCCGAGCGGACTCCTGGGAAAGCGAGCAGCCGCAGTGGATCACAACAGTCACCACACTGAGGTAAAAAAAAGATAAAGAAAAAATGAGCAAAAGAGGCCCCCCAGACAAAAATAAATGAATGCCTAGCCTACCACACAGCATGATTCCTACAGCACCCTTGTCCAGCATGTTACTTGCACAGATAGCCATTTAATTACAAGAACCTACAGATCTGTGGAGGTGTCTCATTGTTTCTGCTGCTTTAATTATGTACCTCAGTTTAGTGATTCAGATAACCTGGAGGACTTCCAGTCCCCAGGGGCAGATGCTGTGCATCCCTGCTGTGACCATATTTGACTCGTGCAAGGTAATAAAACTGCACTGCACACTGAAGTTAGCTTGATTCCCTTCAGAGGAGAACCACAGTATGGCTGATCTGCGTGCATTGGTTCTCACTATGGTTTCAGAAATGTAGGCTGAGCAAGGAGGGTGAAAGAACTGTGAGGTTTTTGCTAAAAATACTATTATGTCCAAGCTAACTGTGGGATGACTGGCATCTAATGACCAGCAATTGGATGCACCTGCTACAAGAAAATATTAGAATGGAAATGTAATACTTTTCAGTACATGAATTTTTTTCAGGTGTTTAGAGAAACGAGAAGGAAAGCTATTCTATTTCTTTGAAAAATGTTTACAACTTCAAAGACAGGCAGTCATATGAAATTAAATTTTAGGTTAGGCCATGCCAAAAATGCTCACATCTTTTTAATTAAGGTTTTATTTGTCTGGAGCTTTCACTACAGCAACAAAAACACAGTAAAATCAATGCTGTTATTGTTTTTCCAGAGGAAGAAGGTTATAGTTTTGACATCCTATAATAGCTGACAACACAATATGTATTAGTAAGCACATATTGGGTACAGCTTTTTGTTGAACAATCCTTTTAGTGTAAGAGAACTGTCCATGGATGGCAGATTCTTCATCTTTTATTTACCAAGCACCTAATAATTTAACATTGCCTTTGACTTAGCAGTGACAGGGGTTACAGACACCCTTGTGCAAACTTTGCTTTAAATATTGATTTATATCGTAAGGACTCATCATAAAAACACATCATCTTCCTCTTTAATGGATTCTTTATTTTAAACAAAAATGGTAATGAACCATTTTAACATTATCCCTAAGCCTGTTAATGCTTGAATATTGAGAAAGATTACTTTGTATGTATGTTAGTGCTTTTTTTCTGTACAAACATAATTTATAGATTATAACATTAATATAAGACAGTTAGTTGTCTGTTACATTCAGAGTGAATTATGGAAATTTCTGGAGAATTGTATCTATCCTGAAATTTGTGTATAATCACTGTTTAGCTGGAGAAGAGGCCTGTTTTTCTTAGGGTTATGTCTACCCCCATAAAATAACACTATTTTCATACTACTGTAGGTAATTAAAAATCATTCTTGTATTTTATTTGTTGTGTTGCTCTTCCAATGACTTTATAACCATTATAAAACAGTCACAGAGTGGTGTTTTGCTCCAGGGGGAGTTTCTGACAATCCTGATAGCAAAAAAGTAGCTTTGTGTAAAATGTTTTGGCCTGTGTACAGCGAGCGCTTGGTATCAGGCAAAGCCAGACAAAAAACTGAACTAAAACCCTTGCCAGCGGTTTCCTCTGGTTAGCTGAGGGCAACGAAAGACATCAGATCTGTTGTCTCTCTCCTGCCCTTTTTGCTAGACCCCAGTAATCCTGCCCCTGGGTCTTGAGACATTATTCTTTTTTGTTTCAAAGAAACAAATCATCTCTGTGTTTTAGGAGGGAAGGCTGATAAAGCCACATCCTCCTCTGGGCCTCACTCCATGTCATCTATTCAGGGGTGTGTTTACAAGGCCCAGGATTTCTATACTTAGTGTTGATAAAAAGAAGAAGCAAACAGCATCTAAGTCCTGGTCGGTTATAGATTTACAAGTGTATTGAAGAACACCTCCAGTCTTTTTGGAAAATAGCATAGTTTTTTGCACTTCTTTTACTAACAAGACAACAGAATTTACAGCAATTACTGGATTAGACACAACCCTTGTGCTGCACAATACAAAACCGTTTATGCTAAATTGCCACTTCTCTTTTAAGAGCCCTCTGGATGCACTTGGGGAATCTTCTTGTACACCATCCTAAATTCAAATTGTGTTGAACTGGACAAATATAAGCGTTATGGGGTTTATTTTCACATTACTGCAGGTTAATACAGAACAGTTACCTCCTGTAACCCAGAATACTCTGCTTTCCATGTCAAGTGTTTTTTTTCTTTCACAGTCTTGTAATTTTTCCCTCAGCTTTGTTCGCGTGGGGAATAAAAATGTAAAAGTTAACAAAACCCTCAAATGTAGTCTGCTATTCCCAAGATATCTATCTTTCATAGATATCTCAAAATAATACAGTCAACTTACCAATATCCGTTAAGCACAGGTATGCCATGACTGAAGCCTTCATAATGCCTATTCTGTGGTGGGCTTTGGGATAATATTCTGTGTATTAAAAAGTAAAATATGCCATAAAACATTTCTTCATGGCTCCTAGTACCTACAGTGTTGTATGCATCATCATGATAATTTTAGGGGGATGCTGCTATTAAAGTGTTGTTGAATGAGTAGCATTATAGTGTATATCAAAGTGTAGCTAGCAATAGTTTAGAGAGAAGCTGAAGGTGAAGAATTATATGCTGAACAGCATAACGATGCAAAATAAGAGCAATTTGATGACAGAGGTTACAGCCATTGCTAGTACTGTAGATGGCTTCAGCCCAACCTTTGCTTTCGTCACTGGTTAGATGCAAAGTACAGTATGTCAAAGAGTGCTTCCTTTTCCCCCTTTTCAGTTTTATCACCAAATGAAGTAGGCTTCACTGCAGTGGGACCATGGTCATGCAAAAGAGCTTGAGAAATAGAGTTGGAGAAGGTGTGTTCAAAACAATTGTGACACATTACAAAGTGCTTTTTGTCCCTGATTCAAATCCCCTTGTGAAAGTTTCATTTTAAGTGGCATTTCGCAAAGACCTGATTAAACCATGAAGTGGCCTCTTGTCTTCCTTGGTAGCACTTTAAAGCCGACTTTTGTTCACGTAATTGAAAGTTAGAACAAATCTCCTTGTTCATCTCTAAGGGGATTAATCAAACAGTAGCCTTATTTTTTCTTCTTCTTCTTCTTCATGCTCTGCAGGCAACATTATAACAGGCTTCTTAACTGGCATCAGTCAAAGGTCAGCTTGAATGACGTGAGCAAAGTGAAGAAACATAACAACAAATTCCCCACAGGTAAGGGTCTGTGGCTCCTATCCTTAGTTTTGTGTACCTAGAGAACAGCAGAAAAGTTCTCCCCCAGAATTCATTTCCAGCTTCCTTAATAGTCAAACAATTTAAGCACAATAATGAAATAAAAAAATAAAATAAAGTTTTGTTTCATGCTACAAAACATACATGTTGTTTAGAAATTGTGTTTTCACTGGAAAATTTGTATTATTCCTTTAGTAAATGCTAATGTGAATTTTTAGAATGTGAAGCTAATTTGATTTAGAACGCACACTAATTAATAATGCCAGAAATTGTACTCCAGCCAGAAACAGAAGGCAGTATTTACTTAAGGCCAACACGAACTGGATCGAGTTGCAGAAAAAGTATTTATCTAACCTCATATATTCAGGAAAACGCTGCAAGGCCTCTAAACTGCAGGTGATGCATTTAAAACAGGTTTTGTGTAACATATGAAATGGATAGTAACAATATACTCCAACTTTTCATCCTAAAATGAGCAGCTTTGACACAGAGCTACTGCAGCTTTTAGGGAAAAAAAATTACAAACAGAGAATGATTTAACCAAGACACGTACAAATCTTATGTATCACACAGTACCTGGCATAGATAGTGATGCAGGAGAAAATTGATCCATTTCATAATTTTGGAACAGTTGTTTTATTACAGCACAACTCCATACCATGTAGTTATTTGAAGCAGGAAACTGGACTAAAAAACAAAAAAAGAAAGTGTGATGAGAGTAAGCTCCATTCTCATTCAAAGAAATCACAAGGTAATGAACTACCTGTAAACTTCCTGGTCAATTTTAATTGATGTAAATGAGAGGCATACAGTACAAAGACATAATCTTTTTAACCTTTACATATTTCCCAGTCTGATAATTTCAACCTTCCCTTTTACATTTGACTGAATGATTTGCCTCTTGGCTGTGAGTAACTGTGTCTAACGTCTGTTCCTTTTACTGTCTTTGTTTCATGTAGCTGTCATCTAATTTATCAATGATAATGGATTGATAGTCAACACCTTATGAAAAACCACAGCAGCACAATACAAATCAACTCTTTGTTTCATGGGAACTTTTATTTTTCCTCCTGACTGAATTGGATATTTGTATTGTAAACCTCCTTACTTCCTAGACCAGAGATGAACAAGAAAAACTGTTACATTCATTACATAGTTATTTTACAATTATAGACTACTTGGACCTTCGTGAATTTCTTCCACTCTATCAATGGGACGTAACTTGTAAGCTGCAAATTTTCAAATAAACTGTAGTTACACTGCTTAGAAATGGACATTTACCAAAAAAAATCCTGGTCTCTTCATGATATTTCCTCTAGTGATACATTTGAACGTGCTTTGGTTTCATGTGATCTGTTCAATCTGTGATCTGTGCACACTTACAGGTATGCCAATGGAAATCGGATATTTGGTCTTAGGATAGAATAGTCTTTAGAGACCCAGCTGCTTTTCTTACCATAAGCACATAGTTTTCTCTGCTTGTGCGCAGTGGGAGCCTGTTGCCGTACTGTGTTTAGATGAGCTGAGCTTCATTAAAGAACTATGCAGAAGTGCTAACAGCATCTATCTCCACAAGCTGTCAGAACTCATGTGAAAATAACTCCAGTGACTGAGTGCTCCCCAAAGCAACCTAATGGGATTGGAAGAGGCAATCGTTCATAAAAAACATTAAGATCGGTTAATTATTTAACATGGAAAAGAGAAAATGTATGAAAATAGAAATCTGAAAATTCTACAGGTGTAAAGTGGGTTTTGAAAAAGGGCTGGAACAGAAAGTATGTAATCTCATGTTGTACCATACATGGCTTGCATTATTTAATACGCTGGGTCTTATTAATTATAGAGGGAGTCGGCAATAAGAATTATTGCAGAGGCTGGAATCTCAAAGTAATTCATAGTTGCTTTGCGGACGTAAGAATTTAATAGCTGACATACTAAAGAAATGATACCAATGTCTTAGATATTTTTAAGTGATGATGATGATTGTTACCTCCAGCAGACCACAGGTACTATATCTCGTGAATTTTACAGTAGACACACCAGAGCTTAAGCTGCTTTGTGGAGCTGATTTCCTGGAAACCTTCAAGATCCCCCATCTCTGGAGAGAAGATCACCTTGAAGAAATCGTCAGTAAGTTTGGCTTGGTGTGTGTTAGTCGTGGCGAACGTGACTCCGGGCGATTCATCCACGAATCCGACACCCTCACCCGGTACAAGAACAACATCTTCCTGGTCAGAGAGTGGATCCAGAATGAGATCAGCTCCACCGAGATTCGTAGGGCCATCCGACGAGGGCAAAGTGTTAAGTACCTTCTCCCAGACTCTGTGATAGAATACATTAAAGAGCACAATTTATACACATTGGAGAATGAGCAGAAATATGCTGATCCTGCAGCCTCTTAAACAGCAGGGCTCCTAGATTAAACCTTGAGTGAGTAAATACCTCATCAGATGATAATGGATTTGCTCTTCCCTTTGTGATGTTTTGTGTTCATTTCTGTAAAGGAATATAAACAATGATTATGTTACACAGCATCATCTGGATCTACTACAGTCTGATCTTTTTGTACATTGTCATAAATGTCCTGCACTGGTGGCTCCTGAAAATGGAAGAAACCATTAAATATTGGGTTTTGGATTTGTACTGAATGATATTTTTAGCCTGGATTATTGTAAATAATATCACAATTTTGAATAAGGGTAGGATGGGACTTACTGTAATGTTTATGTAGTGTAGTTTTATATCATTTTTACTGTTGTCCTATGTGTCATTTTGATAGTCATGCTGATAAAAATATTTTACAAATGTAAATTTAAATTTAAAAGTGAAAATTTAAATTATTTTATAACTGAAAATTGAAAAACATTATTCAAGAAACTATAGTTACTACAGTATATAACTAAAAATACAGTGCCTTTTGGAATAATCATTTCAAAGAATATGTTTGCATCTGCTGAAGTACTCTTTGTTTTTGAAGTACTTTTTGTTTTGTTTTTAAAGTATCTTCTGGAGATGTAGAATCTCCAGATCGTTGATTAAATAAATGTCTATGCATGAATTTATTTTGAAAATTTCAATACTGCGATGACTTGCAGTGTGTGCAAGTACAGAAGAATTGATTGATGCTGGGATTTTTATGAATGGCTCTTACATGGATCAAAGAGCAAGAGGGGTTACAGCTTAATATTGTTTTTCTAAGAAAAGTGAGACTCAGTAAAAACAAATTTAAATAGATTACAAACCCTAAAGAAATTATAAATTTGTTAAATTATCACTTTATGCATCTGTGTTTATAAAAAAATAAAATATATGGATTTGGGGTCTTGATTAAATGTTTTGGTGTCATTCTGGATCATTGATGACTGTGATACACTCAAAACACTTTGACTTGCATGTTTACTAATCACCTCATTAGTGAGAGATTTGATTTGGCACAGGTGATCAGGTAATTTAACTTGTTGAGTGTCAAGCATCTGTATGCTGCAGGTCAGGCTAAATCCATGCATTCTCTGTTGCCATTTGGGAAATTCACATCCAGTAATTTTAAACTGCCAGACATTAGACCCAAACACAGCCCGTCAGTGATAGGCCACAAACTGTGGAGACCACGAGTCGTGACATATCATCAAGATCGATGGGGAGAACCAAGTGCTGTGGTTTGAGCAGGAGCGTCTAGTTGCTATGGATCTCCACTGGTATTGATTGAAGTAACCTGACTGCACGGCACTCCATTAAGTCTTCAATCGCTCTATTGCTCCCTTTCTTTCCCTTGGGCTCATCCTGATGTAAGAACATTACAGCAGGACAACACACACACATCCTCATGTCAAAATGTCTTTCTTGTGTGGGAATGTGACAGATATGCCATGGATCCACTATGCACTGGGTCACACTGAGCATTTGGGTGAAGAGATGGTGATGATGTGTAGTATCTACAGTTCAGACACCAGTGAGAAGCACATGCTTCTTCATGTTTTGTCTGAGGAATGGGACAGAATTCCCCAAGACAACATTTGCAACTTGGCAGTAGATTCCCTGTTGATGACATGATGATGAAATAATAATCAGCATAATGAATTAACTTGTCATAACACAGGAATAATTTAATGAGTACAACACTTGTTCACATGAGGATATTTACTGTTGGATCATTTCATTAAATAGTCCAAACCTATCTTATGTCTTTTGTGTCTTTGGTAACATTTTTAATCAGGTTATCTTTATCTTTTCTTAAGACTTAATTTGAACAAAGTATTGAACTTGACTTTCAATTTTTAATTGGAAGATTTAATTTCATTTTAGGTCTGAGTTATACAGTACATGAATACAAACCAAACAAGGGGGTTCACAAACTTTCATTTGATATTTACAATAAAGTTTTTTAAATTTTCAGAAGGCTTTTTCATAATGTTCTGTATAAAAGAATAATTTCAAATTACAGGTGAA
The DNA here is from genome assembly GCF_055471065.1 of Atractosteus spatula. Classification (NCBI taxonomy): domain Eukaryota; kingdom Metazoa; phylum Chordata; class Actinopteri; order Semionotiformes; family Lepisosteidae; genus Atractosteus; species Atractosteus spatula. Next base: position 66,270,231 of record NC_142709.1, on the reverse strand, counting down.
AAGGCATTTGGGGAAATGTGTCTGGATTCAAAATTGGTTAATAAGAAACAGAATTCAATAATTAAAAATAAAAATGATTACAGGTAAGAGACGAATGCTCAGATGGGGGTAATTAGTGGAGTACAACAAGGATCTGTAATAGGACCACTGCTCTTCGTAATTTATATCTGCAATTTTTGATTCTGGTATAGTAAACTATTCCAATTTATAAGTGATACCAAAATGAGGAGGACTGCAACAAACAGTAGAAAAAGCTAATTCAAAAGCATTTAGATATAATTCAAGATTGGGCAAACATCTGCAGATGACATTTGTTGTACACAAGTGTAGGGTTATGTATGCAGGTAGCAAAAACCTAAACTACATACAAAATGTGGAAAAGAGATGAGGTTTCACGTACTATAGTTGTTTATGTTAATACATTATTTACATCTAAAAAGTGTGGAGAAGCAATAAAAACTTAAAATATATAGTTAGGAGTGTGTTAATCAAGGGATGTTATGTTAAAATTGTATAATGCTCTAGTAAGGCCGGATTGAGAATAGTGTGCATCATTTTAGTCACCACTTTAGAGAAAAGATATTGCTGTTCTGAATTCAATAAAGAGAAGAGCAACCAGTTACATTCCTTGGATTAAGAGAATGTCCTTTACTGACAGGCTGAATGAACTGAACCTTTTTATTCTTGAACAGGGAAGACTGCAAGAGGACTTGATCTAAGTATTCAGAATCCTTAAGGACACTGACAAAATCACCCTGGTGAATTTCAACAGGGCAACACAAACCAAAAGGCGCCAGTGGAAACTACATGGAATTGTGTTTAAAACCAAGGAACAGGAGATGCCTCTGTACCTAAAGGGTTGTTAGAGTATGAAACAAATTACCTGGCCATGTATTTGAAGCCAATATCCTGGCTTCCTTCAAGAAACAGCTGGATGAGATCTTTGGATCAATTAGCTACTAACTTCCAAATGGTTAGATGGGCAAAATGGCCTTCTCTCAGTTGTAACTGTTGCTATGTACCTTGCCAACTAGTCAGCTTCCTCCCTTATTAGCAGAGGTAGGCAACTTGCCTCTGTAGGTAAAGGTTAATGGTGTGGTTTGCTAACTAACAACTAACATTGCGATAATTTATGAATGGTGTTATATGTAAATGTTTCAGATTTCCTTTCCTTTAATATAAATTGCTAATTTTTTGTGGATGTACAGTAGCATGTTTCTCGGGAATAGCAATATTTCCCATTCTAGACAGATCATCTGGTCTTCTACTGGGTTTCTTTGTTCTTAAAATTACATTGATAATTACATTATCTTCTACATGGATAGCAGTACCTACAGTGTTTTCAAATCGCTATCAGCCAACTGAAAGAAATCCCACGGAGAACAGAATCAGTATAGTAACAAGGGGACGAAGCAAGACGCTTTATAAAAAAAAACCGTCCTGTAACAGCTTATGCAACCTTTGAAACACCACTTTGTATTGGGTTTGGATTATTTTTGCGTGCCTGTGCCGCAGAAAACTGCCACACTGCCCGCTTAACTGGTTGCCATAGCAAACTTTCCCAAAAGAAAATAACATATACAGCAGTGGAAGCTCAGTGCCCAATTTAGAGATATAGAGGAGGGAGTGTTAAGGTCTCTATGTATAAAGAAATAACAGAAAATTGAGACATTTAGAAATAAAATGAACCTCTTTTGTAGTTGTAGTTCTATGTTAGCCTACCGATCTACAGCATCTGCATAAGAATTTCAAAACGGCTGCTTAATTTAAAACTTTATATTGTAAAAATGCGCACTATGTATCAATTTTCAGTCTGGAACTGAAGGGTGAGATACAATACAATACACCATAAAATCAGCTGAATTTAAATAAAATACTGATCTGTCATAACCTTAGGGATTCACAAATGTCACAATGTTATATTGTGCTTTGTGGCGTTTTATAGATGACCAAAATGCCAAAATACGAAATGTATAACTGAAAGACACCCAATCTAGAATTAAATAAATTGAAAATACTACGAATATACGAATCCAGGAGTTGAAAAGGCTTTGAAAGAGAGGAAGTTGTAAATCATTCTTAAGCGATGCGCCGATGAACACCGGTAACAACGATCAACAAGTTGCGCGTCTCTGAAGGGAATCGGGGGAGTGTTGCACCACTCAAAGCAATACAGTAATCCGATTAAAAACCTGTGCAGATAAATGCTCTTGGTGAAGCGAGACTAGCAGATATAGATCCAAGCACGCACAGGTGAACCTGCAGGAAGGGAATCGGATCGCTGCTCTTAAAGTCCGTGCGAAATGCCCACCGATTTCAATGGATATTGGAAAATGGTCAGCAATGACAACTTCGAAGAATACCTGAAAGCACTAGGTGAGGAATTGTTGTAGCCTGAACAAAGAGTACCCTGAAATGTCGGTGCATCGTGAATAACGCAGAGAAAAAATGTCGTAATTCAAGACCTGAATTTATCGCACTTTCTTACTAAGGATAGAATGAGGGAAGTTGGAATTCGCAATATTAAATGAAGAACTGTGTTCAGCAATTGATCGTACACACAGGGAGGCTTTACAACTTGTAGTAATTTTCTTCTTTTTTTAAAAAATAGCAGTGGTTGTCACAGTTGCAATGTGGTCGCCAGCAGTTTTACACCTAAAACACTGCTGCACTGGTTCTTAACCTTTGGGTCTCAAAATCTGTTCTCGCACCCCTGATCGAAAATCATTGAAGTAGGTCAATTCTTTAAACCTAAGATATAGTATAGTAAGCGAATTATACATTAATTTTAATTTCGTAGTAAAATTAAGAATACATGGAGCATTCTACTCTTCTTTTAGGCTTACCTTAAAATACCGAGGTTCGATGAAACTACTTCAAATAATACTTCTGTTTACTTGCCTGTGCTTAATTTGTGTTTTCGATAATTTACCTTCTAAACTAATCTGGCATGTCTACAAGGTTGCGTGCACTACTGCTGAACTACTGCACTATTATGATGTTTGTATAGACTTTAAAATATGAACTAGACCTATCTGACCGACTGAAAGACTAATTCATTAAACGCTCGATTTAACAACAGTGTCAATTATGGACTCAAATTGAGTAAAATAACAAAAAAGTCCAAGTCACGTTATTTGTACCCTACGTTTTCCTCTCAAAAGGTTCAGACAATGGAAATAGTCTGAGCAATACTCATAAACATAAAATAAATCCAAACAAAATCTAAAAACATTGAAAATGCTCAAGATATCAAATGGTAGCTTTCTGAGTTGAAGAAAAACTCAAATTGAGCAGACAAATTAAACAATTATTTCCAGATGTTTATTTATAACACTTGCTGTGTAGGATATTAGAATATCAATCTCTCCATCTGTGCTGGTAGACAGTTCACTCACGTTTTAATTAGTTGTCTCAGAAGAAGGCTCTGAGACCTGAGCTCCCAGCTCGGAACAATTAAAGAATAATATCCATGTGAATGTCAGGCTTTACCCTTTTGCCAGGTGGCAATGAAGCATATATTCATGAATCAGTAATGTAAATTTGATTGCTATGTTCTATAAATTAGTGTATTCCAAACCTGAACCAGTGGGACCTGCATGTCTTCTGGTTTTTGTTCCAGCAGAGTTCTTAATCACAGGCTAATTGATTTCAATTGTCAAATTGGGGCATGTTTTGAAATTTGCATTCAGGTCTTAAAATGTTAAATGGGATTAGTAAATGGTCTCAATCGTGTACCAATTTCTGACTTGCAGTTCTTCCCTTGTTTCTGTGAGTTAGCTGAAATGCAGTTGCACATATTGGCAGAAAGAAAAGCATACAGTCACATTGTGGGAGGGTTTGATACATTCTCAATCACACCTGGTTCTGTTCATGATAAATTGATGTCCTGTCAACAGCTGTTTTGACAGAAATAAGGGAGAAAACTTAATAAATAAGTTGAGGCAGAGATTGCATAAAGGGTCTGTGTGCAGAAGGAGTTGGAACAATACACTTGAAGTAGAGCAAGGACCTACCAACGACAGAGTGCAGAAACAGGTAAACAAAATAAAACAGCAGCAAGTAAGGCAGTAGATCAATTAGAGGCATTGATTAGCATCAGTGATTACTAGCTAAGTTGCAATGAAAACAAGAAGAGACCGGATTCCCCCTGGACTAGGGATAAGGACCTCTTCTATAAATTATCTTCTCAATAAATTGATCACTAAAGTGAAAAGCTGTCCAATAGGAAGGGCTCGATCTGTTAGACACCTAACATTCTGCACCTTTCAAAAACTGTTGAGTCCTCTACCGGTAAAGCATTTCCTTGCAGTTAGCTACTAGCAAAAATGTACTATTTTAGTTTTGAGGAGTTTGATTTTTATATTCAGATGTACCATAACCTGGTACAATGAAACAAAGCTTTTAGGAGCTATTAGAGGTCTTTGAAGAAATCGTTGTTGAATGTAAATTATTTTGTAAAATTGCTTTGTAGGGAGGCAAGGGGAACAATTTGAAAAGAGAGAAAATACTTCTAGCATTTTAATCTTTGTATGTTTATTGTTAATGGGCTGTAGCACTAATTTTAACATGAAAGGTTCACCACAATATTTTGCTAGTAGACATTCTGTTTGATCAGAACTAGGCAAATAATGTGTTTTACATCTTTTTCAATCCCTGCAGATGTGAATATTGCAATAAGGAAAATCGCCACTTTGCTGAAACCGGATAAAGACATAATTCAGAACGGGGATCACATAATCATTAAAACATTGAGCACCTTTAAAAACTACATCATGGATTTTGAAGTAGGGAAACAGTTTGAAGAGGATTTGAGTGGAGTGGATGATCGAAAATGCATGGTAAGAATTAGGATTGTTTCTTTCACAAAGTCCTCTGTTTTGCTGCAGTCTACAAAGAAGAGATTAGAACTGGTTAGCCATGGGTCATTAAGAATCAAATTGAATAAGTAACAGTATTATTTGAAAGCTTGTTTGTACACAAACCTAGACTGAATTAAATTGTTCAGATCTTGATGTTAATAAAGTACACTTACTGTACTTGCCAGATGCAATTCTGTGAGCTTATACCAGATCAAAAAAGGTCACTTTAACCTATTACATTTGATATTTAAGATGCGTAGGTTTGATTTTCATAATGTTATTTTCCTGTGGAATTTTACTGGTATTATATGAGTCTTACAACATTCCAACTTAAGGAACAGAGAACATAGTAGGACATTTTAATAATAATAATTGCTTACCCTTATATACAGTAGCACTTTTCTGGGCAGTCCCCTCAAAGCGTTTTATAGGTAATGGGGACTCCACTCAACCACCACCACCAATGTGCAGCATCCACCTGGATGATGCGACGGCAGCCATAATGCCCCATAATGCTCACCACACATCAGCTATTAGTGGGGATGAGAACACAGTAATAAAGCCAATTCATAGATGGGGATTATTAGGAGGCTGTGATTGGTAAGGGCCAATGGAAAATTTGGTCAGGACACCAGGATTACACCCCTACTCTTTTCGAGAAACATTCTGGGATTTTTAATGACCACAGAGAGACAGGGCCTCGGTTTTACATCTCATCCAAAGGACGGCAGCTTTTCTTTACAGTATACTGTCCCTATCACTATACTGGGGCATTAGGACCCACATGGACCGCAGGGTAAGTGCCTCCTACTGGTCCCACTAACAACTCTTCCAGCAGCAGCCTTAGTTTTTCCCAGGAGGTCTCCCATCCAGGTACTGACCAGGCTCACACCTGCTGAGCTTCAGTGGGCTGCCAGTTGTGAGTTGCAGGGTGACATGGTTGCTGTCTTTTTAAAGTTTGCTTAACAAGTAGAAGGACAGTGTACTCTTGCGGTCACAGTTCTAGTTACATCTTATCAGGTCAGTATGGAGTATGAAGGACTAGAAGGACTTCCGGTCTTTGTGTAAGCAGAGTTCTCAGTTGCTTGATCTGAACCTTCCTTTGAGTTAAGATTTCTTATGAATTTGACCATTCTAGCAGTAGTCGAGTAGAAGTGAAGGATAATTAAAATGTCAAACTGAAGATAAGAGTGAATCTCAATCTCAGATTCCAAACATATCTCTTCATTAATATTTTTGTTTGCCTTAGGCTACTAGTATTTGTTAGCTGGAAAAATGACAATAGTAGGTTCAGAAATTGCAATTGGTGGGTGGAAAGTAATTTCAGATCCAAGCCTTAGAGCTTTACTTATCTGTCTTTTTATTGTGCCAGTATTCATCTATGTGTTGCACTATTTTGTTGATAGTATTACAGTATTCACTTTATTTCTGTATATCCTATTGGCAAATATTGAAAGCAATACATAGACCTCACCTGAAGTACTAGTACTGTATATGCTTATTTAATTCAGACCAATTGAGGAAGAGTAAATATATCACACGCATACAAATTCAGTAAGAAAAAAAACATGGACATTATGAAACCATTTGACTGGAAATTTCAGATATAAAACATTAATGTACTTTCATTGTTAAACACTTTAAAAATAAAATTAGTATTTCAGGAAGGTGTGTGAATTTACTGTTGCTATAATTAATTAATTGCATTGCATAGGGAATCGACTAAGAGTCCACATCAAGCAAAGATTCTAATAAATCAGTACATTGCAGCATGTCATTTTAATCTGTTTAAGTGCATAATCCTTCAATTAGGGAAGAAACATGAACAGAACAAATACTCTGAGTGCTCTAGGACTTTCAAGTCTGAGTGATAAAGCAGTTGCCCTTAACAAGGTGTTCATTAACATGTGAAGCCTCATTTTTAGTGCCAGTGCTACCGCAGTTCCAGGTACCTCATGGAGTGCTTCCATTTCTTTCAGCTAAGTTGCTCAACAGAGCAATGAAATCAGAGAAAGGTCAGCTTTAAAGATCAGCATGAACCTATGATGGTAAAGCTATAGGCTCTTAATTATCAGACATTTTCACTACTCATTTAATATTATTGCTACAACAAATGCAAGGAAATTATCAACAAAAAATAAAATGTGTAGCATTAGGGACTGGAGTTAGCCGTGCATGTGTAGAGACACTACTGCCCTCTAGCTGTAACTTTAGAAATATAACTTCAATGGAAGGTGGAAATCTCTGGCAGATTTCACTAAGCAGCTGGCGACTTTCACACTGTTTCAAAGAGACAGTATAGTTGTGGTTGGTTAAAGAATCAGTAACATGACGATGGAAATGCTCTACAAAATAATTTTTATTTGCCTTATTTAAAAGTGTAGTAATGTGACCCTGAACCCCACCATAGAGGCAGAAAAATCCATTTCAATCAGATCTTGAAAAGCTGTCTGTCTGAAATGTATAATGATTGAGCTCATCAGCTGGGGAAGGGAGAACTCTGCCAGTGTCTTCAGACTTGATTCAATTTCATATCCTTCTGGGCTAATGTAAGAAAAATAATAGTTCACAATTAAGAGTGTTTTATATGTCTTGATGAACTCATGATGTTTGGAATATGCTCTTATCTCTCAGTTTTCGTATCATCTAGATGTGATTTGTTTCTTTTATGAATAATGTTCACACAAAATAACAGAAAGCAATATTTAACTCTTTTCCGTTGTTTGATGCCCCCAACCTACCAAGTCAGCTTTCGTTTCATATGGTGTACCTGTGAAAGATATTCATTGAAAGCAGGGTTTGGAAAGCTGTAACATAGGAGTAAATAATAATAATAATAATAATAATTGCTTACACTTATATAGCGCTTTTCTGGACACTCCACTCAAAGCGCTTTACAGGTAATGGGGACTCCCCTCCACCACCACTAATGTGCAGCCCCACCTGGATGATGCGACAGCAGCCATAGTGCGCCAGAACGCTCACCACACATCAGCTATCAGTGGGGAGAAGAGCAGAGTAATGAAGCCAATTCATAGATGGGGATTATTAGGAGGCCATGATTGGTAAAAGCCAATGGGAAATTTGGCCAGGACGCCAGGGTTACACCCCTACTCTTTTCGAGAAACACCCTGGGATTTTTAATGACCACAGAGAGTCAGGACCTCAGTTTTACGTCTCATCCAAAGGTGCCTGTTTACAGTATAGTGTCCCCATCACTATACTGGGGCATTAGGACTCACACAGACTGCAGGGTGAGCACCCCCTGCTGGCCCTACTAACACCTCTTCCAGCAGCAACCTTAGTTTTTCCCAGGAGGTCTCCCATCCAGGTACTGACCAGGCTCACACCTGCTGAGCTTCAGTGGGTTGCCAGTTGTGAGTTGCAGGGTGATATGGCTGCTGGCCAAAAGTAAAGTATAATAACAAGTAATTGTTCTTATTTTTATTGATTAAAATATGCTATAAAATAACCATGGAGGGAGGCAGTGGAGACAGCATGAAAGCACTAATAAGTTCATACTTATTTTAAGAATTCTTGTTTATTCTGTCATTTGTACAATATATAGTGTTTTCTGCTACAATAACCTACTGCAGACTGCAGTCTTATAATCATACTTGCATGTACAGATCCTATACATGAGGAACCTCAAAGGCTTTAAATGTTTCTTTTTTAACAGACCACCATCACCTGGGATGAAGATAAACTTGTCTGTGTTCAAAATGGAGAAAAAGAGGGAAGAGGCTGGACCCATTGGGTAGAAGGAGACGAGCTGCACTTGGTAAATCCTTCTTGTCTGCTCTCAACACTTTGCTGCATTACCACCACAAGGCTGCACAGACCTACAGCTTTCACTTTGATTTCCAGTCAGTTTAATTTTCTTCTAATGCTGACCGTTTGATCACTATCAACAAAATATCTTGTCACCCATTTGAAGATCCTCCTGTGCTTTCTGTCTGGTTCTTTAATCACAATGGACAAGTGTATCTCTAACTGCTAAGGTGTTTCTCTCATTATAGTATTTATTGAATCCCCAAGGTTTGCCTGTAATAAGAGCATCTGAGTTGTATGTCTGTATAAAAATAGTTTGCTGCAAATAGTACACTTTAATTTATAGAGACAAACGTGTTCACATTAAGCGTAGTATAAATAATGAGGCCTTCACCTTTTGCTCACTTTTGCAATGCTTTGTTTCTTTAAAATATATACAGTACCCATGTGTATAAACAAACTAACACAGAACTGTTATTATTTAAATTGTCTTAATTTGTGATGGACAACAACAAATACTAATTTATAGCCTCATTAATGTTTGTTTAAAATATGTACCTATGCTGTATTTAGAGACTTTATGACGTGTTTGTTTTATTTTATTTTGAAACCCCTAAATGTTCATTTTTATAGTTTGTGGAATACTCTGTACTGTCTCTCTGAGGGTGTCAAGGCAGCTTGAAGTTAATTTTTTATCAAAACATTTTTATTATTATTTTCTCACTTTCACAAGAATATTACATCCTTACATTTCTGTAATGTTTAAGATATGTTCCTTAAGTTTATCCAAACAAATCCTGCTTTCAGATTTAAGATCATAGAAGGTTTATATCTAAACATTGCTGGCTCTTTTTTCTGTTTAGATTCTCTGTTTTGTGTGCTTTACCAGAGATTTCCACTACATTAGTCCGGCATTTAATATTGTGTGTAGAAAACACTCACTAGAACTGGTTATGTATCACTACTCCAGAGCTGTCAGAGCTGGGATGCAGCTGCTGACTCTTAATAATGAATTGCTAAGGAGTTATTTTCATTTTTGTATTTAATCAGCAGTTTATAGAAATATGATTGATAACATATGACAGTTAAGCAGTTATAAACATTAAGAACAACAGAGATAAATATGACATATAAAGTGTGTGTGTGATGCATAATTAATGAAGTATAAATCACTTGCATCAAACTATATTAATCATTTGCATTAAAATTGGTGGTCAGAAATGCTTATCAGTTAAAACTGTGTTTTGTACTTTTTCCACACATCTTTACATGTCTCACATTTATTGTTGTGAAAAGAAGCATGCAGTCTGTATGGATTAAAAGACTGATGATTGGTAAAGCACAGACAGAAATGATTCTTCAAGAGGTGATTGGAGCTTTAAAGATCCTCTTAATATTGATAACTTTAACAATTGTTTTTCCGGCATCCTCATACCAGCATTTTGCAGTACAATACATTAAAATACATGTTGTAATGGAGAAGTCTTTTTTAAATGGAACCTTCCTTTTTAGATAGGTGTGTATTTTGACATCATAACTTCACTGCAAAGGATATATTGAGATTACATGTGGCTTATTTTAAACACAAAATATACAATATAGTTTCTATTGTCCATTAAAAATAGATAAATACTAACAGTAACTAAATATTAACTTAAATATTTTAGAGTAACTGAAAATCGATTAATACCAACATTGATGTTGATTAATACTAACACAGATGATGAATAGTCAGCTACCGACACTCAAAGTCACCTACAGTCCGTTTACAATATCAGTCCATTTAAACATTGGGCCCTCCTGTGGACATATTATATAGTGCATTTTAACATCAAAGTATGACGACATAGGAAAAACTGTGGCAGATACTCCTTCCAGTGTGATGGTAACTTTTCCAGAGTTGCAAATATCAGTGTGGACTGAAAGGAACAAATTAATTGTGTTTTATTTGTTTTCTTTAGGAATTAAGAGTATGTGGTGTGAAATGCAAGCAAGTCTTCAAAAAAGTCAAGTAATAAATCAGCCTGAGATTGGAGAAGACAGAATGGGGCTGGATGAAGAGAAATTTAAAGCCTAGTACATACTGCCATCCCAGGGAAATCCAAGCCTTCAAATCGAGTCTGTAGCAGGCTGTGCTTTTTATTTGTTTCTACTCATTGGGTTTTACCAGCAATATTACTGTGTAAGGACCGCTACTCAGTGACTTTTCCAAAACTAAATTGTGGTGTTTTATCTGTCTACATGGTATTCTTCATTTTTCATGTAGTACCATTTGAAAAGGTCTAAGGTTAAACCTGACACTCCTAACTTTGATACACATTTGTGCCAAAATGCAAATAAAAAGGAACAAGCAAGAATGTTCATTTTGTTCATTCAAGTTTTGTAAAAGAGTGCAAAGAGTGCAGCGTGAAAACGTATGTTCTTCTTGGTGTGCAAGTTCAAGTTTACATCCTAGAAAATTAAGAATATAGTATCTTCCCTGTGTAAGCCCCTGGTTTAGAAATTGTGTTGCATTATGAGACAGATTTGCTCTATTGCTCAGATTATGTAAGTTTACAGTGACATTTCATTTTTTATTATCTACCTTACTTGAATGTTCTTGATATTTCTTGCCGTACTTTCTCAAGGCTCCCAGACCAGACTGATAAATAATACTACAACATAGGTTGTATTGCAATAAGGAGGACCAAACATCATTTTTGTTTGCAAATTTAAGCTTTAAAAAACTATAAAATATATCTGAACACATTGTAAAATACAGCAGTATAATAAAGCACAATGTCAAAGCCATGGTATTTTATAGCTTTCAATGAAATACGTTAATTGTTATCAGTTTAATCACTTCTCCACGCAAGACTGACCTTCACTCCCCCTGATAGAAGTGTTATCTGAAAGAGAAAACTGCCTCTCTGGCACTTTATGAAAAGATTATAAAGCAATTCTTATTTTTTTACGCAGTCTTTGAAATTTTGCAGCTGGTCAAGGTATGCTTTTCTGTGCTAGCAACTTTATATTTGACCAGTATAAGTCTGCTGGGAAAATTGCATTTCTCTATTCATGTTTCTTGTTTTTAGTTAAAACTTGCATTTCACCAGATGGATATGGAAAGTCTAGTTAATATTCTACTGGGAAAAAGTAGGTCATATTAGGACAAATTTCTCTTGTTGGTTTTATGTCCACATACTGTATAGTGGCTTGCGTCTCCATTGTGAAAACTCAATTCACTGTTAAAAACCCAAACAAAAAACTTTGGTAAACAATGTCAACTGCATTTTCTTAGAACTGTCTGTATGTAGAAGGGCCAGGTATAACTTTACACCTGAATCAGAAAAGACCCATCACTCAATTCCACAAGTAGGCAATTTCTAAAAGTATGATATAATTTAAAATACACTTTCGTAAAATATTTATTTAGTTATTTAAATATTTAGTTATTTAAAATATGACTTTCTTTTGCAAAAGGCATTTCTCACTAAGGGAAGTCCTAATTGGATGATTTCACTAGGTATTACATTGTTTTTTTTTTCTGCTGTTAGCTTTCACTGAAAGGCTTTTTTGTCTGGTCCATTAGGCTACATCACCCACCCAAAAACCGTTTGTGTAGCAACCATGAAAATCAAATTTTAACTTTTATATATTATTTTGTAGGGGCCATCTCTGCTCAGAGCTTAGAGTCAGAACCAATTAACCTCAATTACATGTGACCAGAAGCCCTCCAGGACCTCAAGGTGTTTTAATCACTTACTGAACAAATTATCTGTTTTATTGAACAAAAAAATAATTTTATAAAAATTACGAGAATATTAACCTGCCTAAATAGTTTGTGGAACACATTTGTACATCAGTTATGTCAAAGTTAGGGTAAACTTTGAACTTGTCTGCACAGATAATGGATTTGCACCCCTTTGTAAAAACAGCCACATATGTGCACAGTATTGCAGATTTTTTATGTTGGAATGTGGCAGAGGAGAACTTTAAGGCTTCAGTGTCTTCGTATTTCTTTTCTTGTGTTGTCGTTTTATATATGCTTTGTCTGACAGTGCTGTTGTCTCTTGTCACAATTCCATTTACAAAATTTTCATGGTTGTTTCACTTCTGAAAAGTATTTCTCAAACAGAGGCAGTAACATAGGGGATCTTTTCAGTGTTGCAAAATAATAGTTTATTCACAGGATAAATCCTTTCCAATCAGAGAAAAATGTGAGGTCTGATTCCAATTCCAGTATTGCCTACTTTACAATTAACATTTAGCAGCACTCTGAGAAATTATTTTTGCTTGACTCCTCATTTAGCACAATAAAATACAATCTAAGAAGAAATCAAAGCTACTTATAATCACACAGACAGCATGATAGCAAGCAAGAAGTGAAGAAAGATAATATGGATCTTTTCAGAGGAAGTACATGCTGTATATACTGTATACTGTACGTCATATAAATATAATACTTTTCTAAACGCAACTCCTCAAGTTCATTTTTCAGGTTGGTTTCTGAGAAAATTAGCTTTGTTCTAATCTTGTTTTTCCCCAGACTGTTTACCTCCTTGAGTATGACACACAAATTTAGTGTAAATTAAGACCCGCTATGAATTATTGTGGTAATCATGAGGGCAATGTTGACTATTACAGAGTGTGGTGCATACTGTAAATAGCATCACATGTACACAACATTTATTTATGGAAGACATCTCAAGTTTTGCATCTAATAAAGGGGTATGCAAGTCTGGCTTACAAACTTCAAGAATGAAGAACCATATATTACTGAAAGCGTATTTCAAAATTGGATTTTTTAATGCTTCCCAATAGTGCAATATATTTTTAAGAATATCCCTATTCTCAGATGGAAGCAGAAATGAGAGTACAGAATTACAGAATACAGCAACTGAAGCATTGAAACTTGATGAACATTTCAAAACAGAGGCAGAAGGCTGTGCATTTCCAAAGATCACATAATATTATGAAAACAATTATTCCTCTGTAAACCACTTATACATCATTGCACAACATCGAGGCTCTTATGGAAAGAAGATTTGTCAATGTATAATTATAAATTCAAAATTGCTCATTGCACTTAAGTATATATAATGCTGCTTTAATATCCCTTGCGACAGAAATTAAAAGGCTGAAAGCCGGTTACCCAATCCCCAGAGTAATAAACATTTTTATCTAATGAACTCTGCACTGAGGCCATGCTAGTGGGGAAATCGTATAAAAAGGCCTAGATCTATTGTACATTTTCTGTGTGCTTGCAAGTCAAAGTTTGCAGTTTGTGCTCAAACCAGTTTACTTTGGTGAAAATGCCAGCAGATTACAATGGAAGATGGGAGATGGAAAGCAATGAAAACTTTGAAGAGTATATGAAAGCGCTTGGTAAGTATGTCTGCCCCCTGCATGGAAAAGAGCACAGCAGATCAGTCCTGCTTCATTTACTTATTGAGAACCTGCCAGCACAGCTTAACCATGAGTATTTAAATAACGTCTGCTACTTAATGTGTGAAATACATATCGATTTTATTCCAAATTTTTATCCCTTAGAGAAACTTCGCGTGTCATACTGTTGCAACTTTCAATTCAGCTGCTGAACAGCATTGACTTGAATGGTTTGTGAATCACTATTTAAGCTCATTCGATATTTGATATTTTCCTGGAAAGCCCGAATGACTTTTACCATTTTAAATTGCAGAAGGTGACAGGAATTTATCGCAATACAGATATGGAAATGCCATGACAAACAGCAATAAGTGAAATCAAATTAAAATGTTCTGATACAAATGCCAATCCAATGCATCCATTTCTGGAATAAATTGTTTATTTGTTGTTGTTGTTGTTTTAAATAAAAACAGATATAGATTTTGCTACCCGCAAAATTGCCATGCACCTGAAACAGACAAAAGTGTTTGTTCAGAATGGGGACAAATTTGAGACAAAAACCCTGAGCACATTTCGGAATTATGATGTGAACTTCACCATAGGAGAGGAGTTTGAGGAACACACTAAGGGCCTGGATAACAGAGTGGTCAAGGTACAAACCTCTTCACCTTTAAGAAACCGCCTGAGGCTTCTAAGTTGTTTTAAGTTATGATGCTATTTATTTTTTGGTAATGTTAACACGTTAAGGGTTCCTGAGGGTTATTCACCAAAAGGAAATACAAAATTATGTTTAATATGGGTGGCTTTATTTGTGCAAGCATGATTAAATCTGGAATAATTTTTCTTTACAGGTATTCTCATTTCCTCTGCAAGAGAACCTGACCTTTTCTGAAAGGAAGTAATATTTGCCCAATAGAAAACATATGAGAATGAGTAGAGGTTATTTCAGAACATTTTAGCTATAGAGCTTGTTATTGAGTTTCTTCTCTTGAACCTTTGTCTTTTTAAATCTTTCTTAATATTTTATATCAAGGAATAATGAAGTCTTCAGATCACAAATTGCACTATCCACTCAAAGAATACATAGCCAACCAAGAAAACTTTAAAACAAACGTGGAAGCAAAATAGTTTTCTGTGTAAGGAGAATGAATTTTCTGAGACATGATGCTTAATCCTGTTTGTACACAGAATGGCCACACTGTCCAAATGCCTACAAAATTCTGTCATTTTCTCGTTGTCTTTTTACATCCCAGACTGTGGTGTCATGGGATGGTGATAAACTGGTTTGTGTCCAGAAGGGAGAAAAAGCCAACAGAGGCTGGAAACACTGGATTGAAGGAGACAAACTGCACTTGGTGAGTCCTCCTCTTTTCACTTAACCGTCATATAAACACTTTCTTCACTTAGGCCTACAATATTACAGTAAATCAATAGTGACTCTGTACTGCTAAAATGATGACTTTTAGGACAACAGGAATAAGTAACATGTTCCGATTTATTTACAGCAGCTGTTTCAAAGACAACTCATCTGGCTTTCACCCTCCAGGCTTCGAATGGAGAGATCACTACTGAAAAGAATTGTCTTAAACCTAAAAATCATAAAAATCAAAATCACATTGGATCCCCTACAGGAGATACAGTAGCTACACAATGCACATTTTTAGAAGCTTATATACAAGTAAGGTTATGATTCTTGGGGTAGATAAGGAGATGAGGCACCGTATAGTCTAATTTAACACTCTGCTCTATCTTTTGACAATTTGCCATTGATTTTCTAGTTAATGATTTGCAGTACATCACTCAGAATATTTTCTTACTTCGTATATTAATGAATTCCTATCTTTCTTGTATATCTCTCCAGGAACTGACATGTGAAGACAAAGTCTGCCATCAGGTGTTTAAGAAGAAACAATAACAATAAAGTTTGTATTATTGTTCATTATTGTCATTTTAAGCATATTAAAACCAATTTTTGACAGTATTGCAAAAATGGTTCTAAAGTCATTGTATTGTTTTTTTAATTGAGGGGAGATCATAATAACTGAGAAAAACAACAATTCAGGGATGCAGTCAAAGGAAGGTCTGATTCTGGAATTGTATGCTCACTTCTAAATTCAGTGATTTTCTCTGATATTATATGAATGCCTTATTGAACGTTTGTAACTTTCTGAGAGCTCCTTTTTACTGGAATACATTGATAAATGAGAGGAGAAATCCAAACAGGCTCTCTAGCTACAAAGCAAAGCTTAACAGCTTTAAGCTGAAAATGTGGAATATTGGACTGCTTCCATATTATTTCTGGCCATACGCTTGTGACAATATATATTCCTTAATTCTGGATTAACAGCAGAGTCCTACATTGCATTTGTCAGCATGCTTTGGGAATCTAGTAAAGCAATGAAAGAAAGCCACACAATAGACAAATACTGCAACAGAATAGCCTGTATGGGGAGTAGGAAAGAAAAAAAGCCAACCCTTGGAATAAATTGCACCATTAAGAAAATAAAAGAAACTGATTACTCTGATTTTCAAGTTCTGCTTGCTGAAAACTTGCATGTTGTGCAGTCTCCATATTTCCCATTATTGTCATTTTTTTAAACAACAGTGTAAACAATTATTTTCAGTAGACTTTAATTTAAAAATGCTAAACCTGGAGACCAGTCTTCTCGGAAAACTGTTAGTATTGACCCTTCTCAGAATTTTCTTCAGCACAAATCTTTTTCTCCTCTTTTGTTTTCAAGCTGAGTCACATGTAGGCCTGGAATGGGTTTCTTGGTGGATAGTGTTAAAGGTGGATAGTTGGTGGCTAGGGCCAGCAGCCATATCACTCTGCAACTCAAAACTGGCAGCCCACTGAAGCTTAGTAGGTGTGAGCCTGGTCAGTACCTGGATGGGAGACCTCCTGAGAAAAACTAAGGTTGCTGCTGGAAGAGGTGTTAGTGGGGCCAGCAGTGGGCGCTCACCCTGCAATCCATGTGGGTCCTAATGCCCCAGTATAGTGACAGGGACACTATACTGTAAACAGGCGCCGTCGTTCGGATGAGATGTAAAACCAAGGTCCTGACTCTCTGTGGTCATGAAAAATCCCAGTGCATTTCTTGAAAAGAGTAGGGGTGTAACCCCAGTGTCCTGGCCAAATTTCCCATTGGCTCTTACCAATCATGGCCTCCTAATAATCCCCATCTCTGAATTGGCTTCATTACTCTGCTCTCCTCCCCACTGATAGCTGATGTGTGGGGAGTGTTCTGGTGCACTGTGGCTGCCGTTGCATCATCCAGGTGGGGCTGAACACTGGTGGTGGTGTTGGAGGGGAGTCCCCATTACCTGTAAAGCGCTTTAAGTGGAGTGTCCAGAAAAGCGCTATATAAGTGTAAGCAATTATTAACTATTATAATTATTATTAAAGGAGTATTGGAAGTGGAGAATTGGGGACTTTAATACACATCCATGTTCTATGAGAAATCTGCCTGTGCAGGTAAGGGTGTCAGCAACACAGAGACTAACCTTGGAGGTCCAAGGCAAGACAGAGAGCACAAAGGCTGCTGTCACCCTGGATGGGACATTAGGACATTGAAAGGAAATGGACAATTTAGAATAGCCAGTCCACCATAGCCAGCATGTCTTTGGGAGATAGGGAGAAGACTCAAGAGCTATGAGACAGCAGTCTTAACTGTTATACCACCATTTCTGCTCTTAATAGACACAATCTATCCTAAACGTCAAATGTATGGCTTCAAATAAAGCATATGAACACACGAATGCTCTAGAGTTTTATTGCTGCACCTCTAATAAATCCAGAGATTGCATAGCAAAGTTCATGGAAAACAGACATTTGGACCATGGGAAAAGTGCCACCCCCTACCTACCCACTGACACGCGAAGGAAGCACAGCAGGGCGGCTCCACGTTGTGTTCTCTTTCTTCTTTTTTTCAGCATGGAATAAACCTATTACTTGTTCCACTTCAGTATACTGTGCACAAAGCCAACGCACCAGACATCTTCAGGATGAACAATTACACGGAGCAGAGGGCACGATAGGAAAGTATGTGAAAGGGCATTTCAAACAGAACAGGAGGCACTGTTTTTATCAAAAGGGGTGTGGGAGAGTGAACCAAGCCTCCTAGCCACAAAGACCGTGCTTTCATTGTAGAAACCACTTTACGGACTTTCAAATGAGCTAGGAAGGAGCGAATGGACCCTCGTTATTAATCATTCTTATGTTCTTAGAAAATAACAACAGTATATAATTC
This sequence comes from Atractosteus spatula, assembly GCF_055471065.1. NCBI lineage: Eukaryota > Metazoa > Chordata > Actinopteri > Semionotiformes > Lepisosteidae > Atractosteus > Atractosteus spatula. The sequence continues at coordinate 66,251,981 of NC_142709.1, read as the reverse complement.
ATCCGTGTTCCCCACCATGAAGACGGGTGTGTGAAGCGAAGCAGTCAGCCATCTATTGGTAGGACTTAAAACCCAGTTCCTAGAAGGCAAACATGATTTTCAACTACTGTCTGGAAATCGATGGAGGACGGTGCGGTTGAAACTCATTTCTGCCAGCCCCCGATAAACCTTACATCTGATTTTGTTTTAAACCAGACGTTCTTGTGCATACTATGATGGAACCAAAAGGCATTTTTAACAATGATGCGCACATTTTGATTTACTTACAGCCTTACTATTTAAACAATAGAACGCACAGAAAACACTGTATCTTCATTGTAGAATGAGACGATAAATAAAAACGCCCCTCCTAATCGCCATAATACGGTGAAAATGTCCCGGGTTGGATCAGCTGCACAAGATCTCGCGGTGATGCCTCTGGGAACTCTCGCGTGATTCGTGGCAGGAAACTCCACGTCAGTAAGTCCAGCGCAGCTCCTGCTGGCCGATACCTAGGAGAGGGGATCCGGTAATCGCTTATACCAGTTTTCCGGCTCCGTGCAATCATGGTAAGTGATAAAAAGCAGACATAGAACACCTTTTTTTTTATTTGGAGTTACGTTTTAAATAGGTTCCTCTGCTAGCATTGTAGTCTAGGGCTTGCAGTTATTTCTGAAGCCTTGATGTAAGAAACGTAATTGAGATGAAGGCCCAGCGCACAATAACATCAGCACAACTGAAATATGGTGACGTTGAGGGTTTTATTAATTATTCTAATTGCTGTACACCTCACAAAGTATTTTTTCTTCAGTGTAGAAACGGGGGTCTGACGTTTGCAGCACTGTATTGACCCAACAGCACAGGCAGAAACCTTGCACACACAGGCTGCCACGACAGGGGTTAGCGAGCAGGAAGGAATTAGAAATGCAGAACGGGACTGTTTGGTTATTTATTGAATCCGCTTGTGTTTGTGGCGATTAATTGAGTTGGCCCTGTTGGTCTTCATTGCAAAATACGAATGTGACTTGTGATGTCAGCCGTGAGAACACCGTGTTGTCTTGAAAATTAAAGGGAAGATGAGGGTGTGTGGTGTGTCAAACCAAGATCCGACGTTAGAATTTCACTTCTGGCTCAAAAACACTGAAAAAACTCGAGAGTTTTGTAGACTAATCCTAATTCTTCGGTTATATTTGACATTGGACAGCATCTTACCCACTCTATCACTGCTTCTTGTAGAGAGATTCAGCGCTAAACTGCTGCTTTCATTTTTGACGGTGGCAGACGTAGACTGAAAATCCAACAGCTGATTACTGTTAAATCGGCATTTTTTTCTCTCTGACTTTTTAATGTTCATCTTTGAAGACGTACAGTCAGCACAAGTGCCGTTTATATGTTTTGCACATCATTTTAATGTTTGAAGCGCTTTTGAGTTTAAAAAAAATAATGTTTGCACTGACCTTCGTTTTCCAGCCTCTGAGACTAGACATTAAGCGGAAGCTGACCGCTCGCTCGGACCGAGTGAAGAGTGTCGATCTTCACCCCACTGAGCCGTGGATGCTGGCCAGTCTGTATAATGGTAGTGTCTGTGTTTGGAATCATGAGACCCAGGTAGGCTGCTGGCTGAAGATGTGGCTGCAGTACTGTGAGTGAACAGATAAGTGGGGTGTGCATTATCTGTACCCTGGCACTTGCTGTATTTTTCTGTGTATTGCATTTTAGTATAGCCGTGACAACAAGCAAAACTCCAAAAACATAACCTGTTAATAACTGTTGCTTCATGTGCTTTTTTTTTTAGTAATCCAAATAACGTTTTTTTATCCCCAGACCCTTGTGAAGACATTTGAAGTGTGTGATTTGCCAGTAAGAGCCTCGAAATTTGTTGCTAGGAAGAACTGGGTCATCACAGGAGCAGTATGTCTTTTTCCTTTATTTAATAGTGGGGAAAATATTGAATAATAAGACAGAATTAAAACAGGTAGCTAGATTTATAAGTATTGCATTATTTGGTTTTAAACCAAATTAGAGTAACTGGAGCAAAATGGGAGTCTCAGGAATTCAGAAGACATTATGATGTTGGTAACATTGAAGCAAAATGATTTTACATTTTTAAACTCTACATAGTATAAATTAATTTGGTACACTCCATAATATGTCATGATTTTATTTCTTAAACTCAATTTTAGGTTTTAAATTTTACAATACAAAATTCAGCTGGAGATTTAAGATAATCAATATTGAGACAAGTATGTGTAAGTTTCCTTTCTTTTTTGTTCTATAAAGGATGACATGCAAATCCGTGTATTCAACTACAACACTCTGGAAAGAGTTCACATGTTTGAAGCACACTCGGATTACATCCGCTGTATAGCAGTGCATCCCACTCAGCCCTACATTCTCACCAGCAGTGGTAAGATCTGAAGTGATGCATGTATGTTATCTGTCATGTATACTGCAGTTGTCTGTATGAAATACTTTTTAAATGTGTTCTATGGCAACTCACAAGAGAATAGTGTTTGTAATGCAACATGTATGATAAGTTCTTGAATTATGTGGTATTGTGGTGTTTTCCTTGATTTTGGTATATAGTGGGGGAAAAAAGGGTGGTTGAAAGGGAGTTTATAAATACAAGTTTGGAACAGCCAACAGCCAAGTTCAATCACCCTCAGCTGTCAGGAATGACAACAATTCTAACATCCAAATTATAAATACAATACTGTACGTAGTCCCCTTCTCCACCTGGGTATGTTTTTTACATCCCCCTCCACTCCTTCTCGTCCTCTGCAGCTGCCCCTTGGTCACCTCCTCCAGGGGTGCCAGCCACCTCGTCCTGGCTCAACCAAGCGTGTTAAGCAAAGTTTACAAAGACTAAAACACTCAGTAAACCTTTCAGTGCACTTAATTCTTGGCTGTTGGGTGTTGTTATTCCTAGTGAGTTATCCTTTAGTGTGTTGTGTGGTGTGTTGAAATTCAGAGGAGATGTGAAAGAATAGTGTCCGATCTCATGCTGGCACGTTTGTGGTGCTCCAGATGACATGCTCATCAAGCTTTGGGACTGGGAGAAGAAGTGGTCCTGCAGCCAGGTGTTTGAGGGCCACACCCACTATGTCATGCAGATCGTCATCAATCCAAAAGACAACAACCAGTTTGCCAGTGCCTCTTTGGACAGAACTATTAAGGTAACATCTCACAGAGGCTACATGTCTTTTTAGTCATGTACATCAGAGTATGTTAACATTATTGCTGTTCTAGTACAGAATTGACTGATACAATGTCCAAATCCATGACTCTTTAGAAAATGAGCCAGCATTTTATTGTTTTATCAGGTGTGGCAGCTTGGGTCCTCTTCTCCAAACTTTACCCTTGAGGGCCACGAGAAAGGAGTGAACTGCATTGATTATTACAGTGGAGGAGACAAACCGTACCTCATCTCTGGAGCTGATGATCGCTTGGTGAAGATCTGGGACTACCAGGTATACATTCCAGTAAAATGTCCTAAGAATTGGTTTAGAAGATCTAGTGGTTCCATTCAGTACTTATGGAAAGGCAAAGTATAGCTACAGTTAGTATTTATGTATTGTTGTATATGGAACAAAAAACAGCAAATACCTGTAATTACACCTATAATTATAACTTTTCCATTATTTTCTTCTTGGTTTTCTGATGTAATGTATTTTAGTTAAAGAATACAGGGTTGACATACAATAGTGTATTATTAAAATTATAACTAAAAGTAGATTATATGTGACAAATCACGAGACCATAGTTTTAGGTTGGTTTTTATTTCTGTGCACTGTATACTGAAAATTTTGTTTCCCTGTTGTAGAATAAAACCTGCGTGCAAACTTTGGAAGGACATGCACAGAATGTGTCATGTGTTAGTTTTCATCCTGAGCTTCCCATTATCATTACAGGCTCAGAGGATGGTGAGTAAACTTACTAATGTGTTTTGCTACATTTTGAACTTTGTTCATACTGTTCCCAAGATATCATTTGTAATGCTTATTGAATGTACAGTACTCTCAGAAATCCTTTTCTTATTGTTTTGAGTACACAATAATACTTATAATTGCTGTTTTAGTATTGAATTGTTACTTTCTATGGTAAAAAATCAGTCATGCTTGAACAATTTTTGATTTATTCTATTTCGGGATTTATTTGCCTTAATAACAATGCCTTGCATTGCATTCACAGAACATTATTTTATCAGGAAAAACAACCCTAGAAGAATTACTGTACCTGTTGAAGGAAAAAACACATTTAAACCACAGACATTTTAGAGTCTTTGTAATACTCACTCTTAATATTTGTTAGCTTTCAGCCTGCATAGTTGTTGTATTTTTCTTATAGCAAGTTCCAGTTTCCAGGTTTTAGTAACGGTAATGTGTGTTAAATTTGATCTTCTGTCCTTACAGGCACAGTTCGCATCTGGCACTCAAGCACATACCGTCTGGAGAGCACGCTGAACTATGGCATGGAGAGAGTGTGGTGTGTGGCCAGTCTCCGGGGGTCCAACAATGTGGCTCTAGGCTACGATGAAGGCAGCATTATCATCAAGGTACACAATTTCAAATCAAGCATGGAGTTCCACAGTGCGGTGTTGAATCCACCGTACCGTGTTTGAATATAGATCTTTACAAAATGGCCATTTCCTCACCTCGGTTCTCTTTCAGCTCGGTCGGGAAGAGCCTGCTATGTCCATGGACACAAATGGAAAGATCATTTGGGCCAAGCATTCTGAGATCCAGCAAGCCAACCTTAAAGCAATGGGTGATGCTGAAATTAAGGATGGAGAACGTCTGCCACTGGCTGTGAAAGACATGGGAAGTTGTGAGATTTATCCACAGACAATTCAGCACAACCCCAATGGCAGGTAATATGATTGTTACAAATGCTAAATTATTTTGATTTCCAAATAGAATTCTGACTTGATTTTTGGGAAACAAATGGGGAAAAGCGAACTGATTTTGTGAATGTTTTATCAACCACTTACATTTCACTATACTTGTAATATATCTGATGCAGTGGGTTCCATCTTATTCTTTGTCCTTTTCTAAAATTTAGATTTGTGGTCGTCTGTGGAGATGGCGAGTACATCATCTATACAGCCATGGCATTAAGAAACAAGAGTTTTGGTTCTGCACAGGAGTTTGTTTGGGCACATGATTCTTCAGAGTAAGTTGATGAGAAGAATGTCTGTTTCACCCTTGCCATTTGGATCACATTTAATAAATTGAGTGTGCAGCAGTGTCACTGATCCTTGGTACTGTCACAGGTATGCAATCAGAGAAAGCAACAGCATTGTGAAGATCTTCAAAAATTTTAAAGATAAGAAGTCTTTCAAACCTGACTTTGGTGCTGAAGGTAAGGGAATTCTTAAATTATGAGAACCTTGATATAATTTAAGTACACTATATGTAGTTAATTGATAATCCTTTACCTGACATTCCCTATAGGTATCTATGGTGGATTTCTGCTGGGAGTAAGGTCTGTTAATGGTTTGGCATTTTATGACTGGGACAACACGGAGCTGGTCCGTCGAATTGAAATTCAGCCAAAACACGTAAGTCGGAGGTTTTAAGCAGCAACTTTGTTGATTTTTGTTTAATCCTTTGGCATTGAGTTTCATTTTGAAAGTGGTAGATTTTCAGGTGAAGTAGAAGGCTAGAAAATAGTAGCAAGAGAAAGCAGAGTGTTTCTGGGAAACACTCACATGCCTTTGTCTTCTGTTCTACAATTGTCAATTATGTATTCTACAAGAAGGTCACTTTAGATCAGGGTTATGCACCTTGCTTTATATGGTACATGTTTTTTTTTCCTGTATAGATTTTCTGGTCAGACTCTGGTGAATTGGTCTGCATTGCTACAGAGGAGTCATTTTTCATTCTGAAGTACCTGTCAGACAAGGTGGCAGCTGCACAGGAATCCAATGAGGGAGTCACAGAGGACGGCATTGAGGATGCCTTTGAGGTAGAATATTATAAATTTGTTTTTTTATGGATTTTAACATTTACGTCTTTGAAAATAAATATTTAAATTGCTTTATAAAGGTTACACCCGTGATTCAGAAAGTATTCTGGTAACTGTAAAATCAACAATATTGTGTTGCAGTGACAGCAGTTGCACTATTAACATTGATTGGAGTTAACATTTGATTAAAACCTTTTTATTTCTCTCTGGACTAATGTTCTTTTCCACAGGTGCTAGGAGAAATACAAGAAATTGTAAAGACAGGGTTATGGGTTGGTGACTGCTTCATTTATACCAGCTCAGTAAACAGACTAAATTACTTTGTTGGTGGAGAAATTGTTACTATTGCTCACTTGGACAGGTAAGAATTCACTTAATATTTACTTGACTTACATGGTCTGCTGCTTTATTTTGACTCTGAAGATTTTTTTTCAGTAAAACTCATTTTCACAGAATATCTTGGTTTTTTTCAAATATTTGATTTATGGTTGTATCATCTGTGTTACTGTGTAACTTTTATTGGGGGAAAACAAAAGGTTTGCATGGTCTAAAGATTGTGTGTATTAATAGGATGTAGATGTGCAAACCTCAAAAATATTAAAGAATGAAAGTTACCTCTTAGAAGTTTTAATTTTAATAGCAGGAGCTTACAGGTGTTATCCTTATTGTAAGCATTTTATTTATGAAAGCTGACAGAATGCTTGGGTATATAATTAATAGTGTAAAATTCAAATGAAACAAAGTGATGCTTAAATTGATTACAGTAATTAGACTTCAGTTAGAATATTGCATTCTGATTTGGTTCTCCCACTACAAACAATGTATTGCTACTCGAAAAGGCAGTACAAAGAAGAGTAACCAGACATATTTCTGGTCTGAAGAGAATGTAAGACTCAGCCTAGCCTTACAGAAATCTTTGTTGACTTGATTCAGATATTTAGAATGTGGAAGGGTATTAGGGGACCTTTTATGTGATAATCAATAATTTAGGGACCCGGAGACACAAGTAGAAATTAACCTTAAAATCATTAGCTATAGAAAACAGGACACGGGTGTGTCTGCAGCAAATTCCCTAGACTCATTGTTGTAGATGACTTGCATCCTTCAATAAACTCATTGATGGATTTCATGGATCACCTGAAGAAGGCTTCGCAGCCGAAACGTTTTTTCTCTCTTCTCTTTTCAGCATACCTATTGTACGTTTTAATGTTCTGTTCTTAACCTTTCTTATGATCTTGGCATCTGTTATAATTGTTTTATGATTTTTGTTTTTACTATAACTGTTCAGCACAAATGCCCACCCCTAGTCACCCCTAGTTACCCCTAGTAACAGTTGTTATTGTTCAGGAAATGATGTTGAAACATAGACAAGCATTAACTGACTATAATTCCGTTGTAGAACAATGTATCTCTTGGGATACATCCCCAAGGATAACCGGTTATACCTTGGCGATAAGGAGCTGAACATTGTCAGCTATTCCCTACTTGTTTCTGTGCTGGAGTATCAGACCGCAGTCATGAGGAGGGACTTTGGCATGGCAGATAAGGTTCTGCCCACAATTCCAAAAGAACAGAGAACCAGAGTGGCACATTTCTTAGAAAAACAGGTGAGGTGTCGATGCCATAAATGTCATAAGTATTATGTATGTTTTATACGTATGTGTACCTTAAACATATGAAGGGATGTTATTATCCCTTTGGAATTGTAATCCTTTTAATTAAAATATAAAGTATTAAGTCTGTCTCCTTCCCAGCACTGTTCTGAAAATAGAACATCCTAACCCTGTTTCCTAATAGGCTTTAAAATCATATATTTGCTTCACAGGGGTTCAAACAACAAGCCCTGGCTGTCTCATCTGATCCTGAGCATCGATTTGAACTGGCATTGCAGCTTGGAGAGCTGAAGATTGCATATCAGCTAGCAGTAGAAGCAGAGGTGAAACACTAAAAACTTTTAAATCCTATGATATTCTAAGCGTATTGTTGTACAGACCTTTTGATTGTAGAATGATCAACTAATTTAGCATATTTTTTTATATAATCTACTTAATGTTTACTATATAGTTTCCAAATTATTATTGTAGTTAACTACAACTATTAGGAATATATTTTGAAATTTAAAATGATATATTTTTAGACTTTTTTTATCTTATGCATTGTTAAGTTGCAATTGTATTTTTTTACAAACTCAAATTTGTAAACACCATCTAAAATGCTGTACAACTTGTCTTAAGTCGGAGCAGAAGTGGAAGCAGCTCGCAGAGCTCGCCATCAGCAAGTGCCAGTTTGGACTTGCCCAGGAGTGCCTTCACCACGCCCAGGATTACGGTGGCCTCTTACTGTTGGCCACTGCCTCTGGCAATGCTACCATGGTCAATAAACTTGCCGAGGGGGCTGAAAAAGATGGCAAAAACAATGTTGCCTTCATGACGTACTTCCTACAGGGAAAGTGAGTATAATACCTGAATCTACATCCCTGAAACTGCCCATTAGCAGGAGAATGTGTACTGGAAATTAGTCTCTTGTTTGTGATGCTATTTATTTAAGAACAAAATAGGCTTTCTGGACTTATTAGTCACTACACATAATGTTCTTGGTTCTATAAATTGAGTATCCCTTTAATGATTTAGGTACTGATTAGATAGTGTGGTTAAGCCTCTTTAGTGTAGTTTTTATCTCCCTTATGCACCACAAATAGTTTTAGGAGATTCTTTGTCTGTAGCCATCTATATACTGAATAGCTCCAAGGCATTCTAAGACTGTTTTCTTCTTGTACTGTCCCTGTGAACTGCATGGTGTGATCAGTTGTGCCAACGTAACAAGTTATGTCTGTCCTGAAATAACATCTCGTGTCTGTGCAGTGTTTTTCTCTACTGTATGTCTGCGAGCTGTGTTAGTAACTGACTTTGCCCCTTGAAGATTAATATAGTGTATTGTATCATTAATTGAAGCACATCTTAATGTCAGTGGATCAGCTTTATTAGATGATATCGCATGGTTATAACTATTTTTTCCTCTTAAGACTTGATCATTGTCTGGAGCTCCTAATCCGGACAGGACGCCTTCCCGAAGCTGCTTTCCTGGCTCGTACTTACCTCCCAAGCCAGGTGTCCAGGTGTGTGACATAACCTATGTTTGCCGATAAATAAAAAATAGATGAATTGCTGGTAATGGAGTAAGTCTTTATTACAATTGTTTTTATTTATTTCCAGGGTAGTGAAATTATGGCGGGAGAGCCTTTCCAAAGTGAACCAGAAAGCTGCAGAGTCCTTGGCAGATCCAACAGAATATGAGAACCTCTTTCCAGGACTGAAAGAGGCCTTTTTGGCAGAGCAGTACCTTAAAGAGACCAGCCTTGGCCGAATGAGACCGGCTGCAGAATACCCACTTGTCACTGTAAATCTTTCTTATTGCCCTATTTTTTTAAAAAGAAATGTTCCAAGCTTGAGTACTAATTTTTTTTTGCTATTCTAGCTGAACGAAGAAAGAAATGTGTTAGAAGAAGCCAAGGGTTATCAACCCAAAGGAACAGCAGTTTTACAGGTAAGAGTTGGCATTAGCGATTGGAAACTTCATTAGGTAAAAATAAAGGATCGATAATTAGTTTAGAATTGGATGGAAATAACAGCCTGTCTTTGTCACTTTGACTGTGATAGAATCAAAGTATGCTAAAGAAATATTATCTGTCTTCAGTGAAGGATGAAACCTGAATCGGAGAACAGAGAAGTGCTTTTTTTATCCAAAAGGTTGTGCGAGTGTGGAACAAGCTGCCGAGTCGTGTTGTTGAAGTAGATACCCTGGTGTCCTTCAACAAACAGCATGATGAGATCCTTGAATCAATGAGCTACTACCTAAACAGCTACTGTAGATGGGCCCAACTTCCACGCTTCAATTTAAACCATTCTTTGTAGGTCTTTAGGGGTTTAAGTCTTTAAACCTAATGGATTAAGAGTTAACTGGGATTTCTAGAATATGTGGTACATGTTAGAATTTACTGAATCTGTACTTAAACACTTCAGCAATGCATGTATATAATTTTATTACATTTGGAAATGTGGTTAAACATATTGCAAAGCTCTTGTTAAGGATTTGTTTCCAACCTTGATGGTAATGAAATTTGTATCTTAAAAAATGCTGAATGTGATTGGCCTGTGTTAAGGAGTCTGTTCTTCAAGAGGAAATACCAGAAACAGAGCTTGCACCCGGACCTTCATCACCTCAGGCCTCAGCTCCTGACCCCTTGCCAACAAAAGCAGACAAAGAAAAGGTAAGGTGTTTGTAAAGGTACCCAGTTTGTGTTACAGTTGACTTTGCACTTATTTTAAAAATCCTTAACAAGAGAGATACGGTTTTAGCTTTAGTAAGGTTTCACTAATTCCTCAACGGTCTGCCTTAGAGCAGTCTTTTTCTTTGAAGCATTGTTTATATAGAAACAGCTGAAAAGAAAATAATTCTGGTATAGGAAACAATACCTTTGCTTTTTATCAACTTAACTCTTATTAGTATAAAAATTATTTTTTACAGCTGTTTTGATTTTCACTTGCCATCATGTTTGGCCTGTTTTAATTTTGTATTTGTAACAGCAGGATCACAAGCACAAGGTAAATGGAATTTCAGGAGAGTCCTGCATATTGATTTTCAGACCTTGAAAATGTTCTCATGCTGTGTATATTTCTGTCACTGTGGTTTTGTAATTGTTGGATAAACTTATGTTTGGATTAAAGCTTAAAATGGTGTCTTGGTTGTATTTAAGTATCTTTTAAGTATTCCTTATCATAGCTCAGGTAGTGAGTTTGTGTTGCAAATGTTCTTACAATTATGTATATTATACATAGGCATTTTGATTGTTAGAAGTAAATCTTAATTTCTGTATCTTACAAAGGGTTATCATTTTGTTCTTTTAGACTTTGCAGGAACTAGAGGATGATTTGGATAATCTGGACCTCGATGATATTGACACCACAGATGTAAACCTGGATGATGATTTCTTGGATGATTAATCCTTGAGATAGCACTACTATTTAAGAGACCAAACCCTTTATATTTTTACTTTACCCGTGAAAAAAGTAATAATAAGTAGATTGTAGCACCACCACTATTGAGTTTTAACTAGGTGGTGTAGCAACAAAAATGTCTGGTGTTTCTGAATTTTGTATCTTTAAAATATGGGAATCGCTATCTGATATGCTGATACATGTACTGTATGCCTACTAAAATGCCCAATAAATCACATTCTTAAGACTTGCCTTTTTCTTCATGTAAGCTCATTCCTGGATATGAATGTACAGTACATCGTGTACAAAATGTAATCTTAATGTTATCCTTTATTTAATCAAAAAATAAAAGATAACCTTAGAGACACAACCTCTTAACAGATTTTAGACTGGTAGCCTGTACTGTATGTGCACTAAAAGATACTGGTAATACCTGCTGCATATCTAAAGGGGGATCTGTTAAACCGGAAAAAAAAATCTTTATTTATAAACAACATTCTTTGTTATGATAAATTACTTGGAGTCAGAAGATGTCATGGAAATCTGTTAAAGCAGCCATCTTTTTTATATTAGGAAGAGCTGAAGTCAGGCCAGATTAAGCAGAGCTTTCAAGAGTTGTCTCCTGGTAGGGTTGTAGAGCAAGTTCAATGTATCCAGACTTCTGGGATTCTGTCTTGGCAAAGATCTTAAAAAGAAAATATTTCAGATTTTAGCCACACACACAGTGGGGGGAAAAAAAAATCATCTAATATTGCACGTATCCCTGTTTTTCTCTTTAAAGACTACTAAGGCATAGATCATAGAACACTACACTAGATCAGACCATTTCCTTAGATCCATGGATGTCCTGGGTCTTTTTTTTTTTTTGCTTTACTGCTTTCTGGAACTCAAATGTTTTCACTATTAAGAAATATAAAGATACCTCTATCACGCATGCAGTCTCACCACAGGCTGTCCTACTCCAAATGCTGTACCCCTTTTTAATTCTCACCCCCCCACTCTAAAGTGCTCATTCAAGAAGATAGGATCATTTCTGAGGCATGGAGTTAAAATGTGCATGGTGACCCAGGAACAAAAAACATTTTCAGGAGTTTAAATCTTTAGTTAAACGTTTATAGTTCTTTATGAATTAAAAGTTAATTTGCATTCTTAAATGTGGTATAGATTAAAACTTCCATCTTGTAATTTACTACATCTAAAACACTTCACCAATACATGCATATAATGGATTCTTACGGATGGAAAAGTGGTTAAAGTTGTTGTAAAGGTCAACAAGTCACTGGTCTTTAGAGATTTGTAATGTGCTCCATCAGCTTGTGATGAATTGGATTTTTAGATTTCTTAATATTGAGCTCTAGAATACAATAATGCAAACAAGGTGTTCAATATAAATGAAAATAATGAAGGTTGTTGGGTTTAAAATTTAAAGTTCATAATAGTGTTCTGCAGTCTTTACATTGTAGGTTTGTTAAAATTGGCATGCAGAAAAGTCCTGTTTTGCTGAACATATATTAAGAACTCAGATGGCAATCAATGTGTTAAACGAATTACGCAATAGTACAATATGACCTCAATATCATCCATGACTAAACTGATGCACCGAGTTTGTCAATTCATGTGCTTCACCCAGATTAAGGGAAGCAGCCTGTCATTGTGTAATGATTCACTCTGGAGATGCATAGTTCTCCAGGTGGCCTCTTCTCTTTGAGGTCAAACTTGTTGAAAATTGGTTCTGAAGTGGCCTTTAGTTGACATCTGTGGCAAAACAGAAACATTAGCTATCTGAGCCATAACTGAGAACAGGAGACGGCCTATCTTTAACCCTTTCCTTTCACAAATGTAGTCAGTACATTATCTTTCCTACACATTTTTCTTTCCAAAGAGAATATGTATTTCCCCTGTTTTCTCTAATTCTTAATGTTTAGAATTTACAAACTGAAAAGAGAACCAAAGCACACTATTTCACAAGCATATTTTTATATGCTTGCCTTTGAGTTACAGAAATCCCTAGATTTTACCATCATGTGCATTAATTATACTTCAGGAATGTGAAGTGCTTACCTTAACCAGGTCAATCCCGTCCACTTGCTTTTCTGTGGCCTCAGCAGCAGACTGACAATGTGGATGCACTATATGATACAAATGAACAAGACTTGCAGCATCTTGGATCCTATTGAAAAAATATATTTAAATTCAACACTCTCATCTCGATCTCAGCTAAATACTAAGATCTAACTTAGAACACCAGCAATCTTCCCCAAAAGGTGACTTACAGGTCTCTCTGGATCATATCAATCAGTAGGCCATCCACTCGTTTTGCATTGACCAAATACCAAACCATTCCCCCAAAGTGTCTTGTGGAACGCAGGAGGTCATATTTTCCTTGTTTATCAATGTCATCGTAGGTTAGCTGGTGAACCTGTTTTTAGAAAAATATATTTAATCAGCTTTCCGATGTTTACTGACAGTGTGACTGAATTGCCCATGTCTAATCAGGTTAAAAATCACATCACAAGGGCCCTGTTTGTCATGAACAACATGCATTCTGCTCAGCTGAAAAAAAACTATAAAGAGAAAAGCTGTATTGCAATGTCCCCAACTACGCTCATAATTTTCCAAATTAAGGAATGTAGTTGTACTTACCCTTCTGTACTCGGAGGAATCTGGCTCAAACTGGACAAGACAGAGGTCCAGTATATCCTGGTGGCGATCTTGGAGAAACACAACCTGGACAGTGAAACATACATAACAGTTGAAGTAGGGACTAAGGTAGCCCATGCTTGCAGACCTGCAGTCTCTAATAGTAGGTTCCTTACTCTTACGGAATCTTTTTTTTACATTTGAATTATTTTAGTGAACACCAGATGCAGTCCAGGTTTAACTAAGTACTTAAGTGGTACATATCCTTTTGACTTTAGATGCATGACAAGGCAAGCTTATAATTACCGCAGTTTATATACAGAGAGTGCGGGCCAAGCCACAGGACTATAGCCAAGTTTTGTTTCATTTCACCTTGAGATTTTCTTCTTTAAAGACCGGTGGTGGAGTTAGTCTCCTGCCCTCCTTAGGAAAGTATATTTGCAGCATCCGATCCCGTTCTTCCCAAGAAGCTTTGCGTAAAGTACCATCTGGCTCTCTGATAACTATAAAGCGTTCCTGGAGGAAAAAAAAACACACCAACCTTTTATTAAAAGCAGATCCTGACAGCTAACTGAGCTGAGCTCAGCTACCCAACTCCTGAGTTGTTCACTCAGTTTAATGCAGCTGCATTTTAAAGTATGATTCGGGAGGTTTTGAATGCAGTTATTACTTCACAAGGGATTCTTACATGTTTACATTCTGGTCAAGATGAAACTGTTGATCTCCACACCAAAATCACACTAACATCTTTCTCTTAATAATAATAGTTCCTTACACTTATATACAGTAGCACTTTTCTGGACACTCAACTCAAAGCCCTTTAAAAGTAATGGGGACTCCCCTCCACCACCACAAATGTGTAGCCACCAACTGGATTATACGATGGTAGCCAGAGTGCAACAGTAAGATCACCATGCATCAGCTATCAGAGAGGAGGAGAAAAGAGTTATGAGGCCAATTCATAGATGGGGATTATTAGGAGGCCATGACTGGTAAAGGCCTGGTGAAAATCTGGCCAGAACACCAGGGTAACACCCCTACTCCTTTCGAGAATGCCCTGGGATTTTTAATGACCACAAAGAGCCAGGACCTCTGTTTTATGTCTCATCTGAAGAACGGCACCTTTTTACAATAAAGTGTCCCCGTCACTATACAGGGGCATTAGGACTCACACAGACCGCAGGGTGAGTGCCCCCTACTGGCCCCACTAACACCTCTTCCAGCAGCAACCTTAGCTTTCCCAGGAGGTCTCCCATCCAGGTACTGGCCAGGCTCATGCATGAAGACCTTCAGTGGGTTGCCAGTTGTAAGTTGCAGGGTCATTTTCTTGATGAAGATACTCACTCTGTGTGGAATGTTGTAAGTGATATCAGTAAACACATATTTGGCAGTTTCCAGTCCCTCCAAAACCTTGTCTTCTGCCAAAACACTGTTAATTGGCTTTCTTTCTGGCAGCACAGGGGGCATTTTCAAATTCTTTTTGGCTACTTCTACAGCCTGTTGTGTAGCCTATAAAACATTTGAAATGTTAGTAGATTAATGTAAGCGAGAGAGTGAGTCAAGTTAGGATACTTACAGATCTTATTAGCAGTATGTAATGATTTTAATTTGACACTCAGTCCTGTTAAAATTTAAACTTGCCTCTGGGAATATTTGAGACATAATGTCTCCACCCTTCATACTGAAAAATTCTAAGGAAAAGGCTTCATTGATCTGTACTTTATCTAAAGCAACATTTTTTGGATTCCTGTCACTACAACATTTTTAAAAGGCAGCCACACAGTCAATTAAATCATTTGAAATAAGAATATAAGTATGGAACTGGTCATAGTGGTGCCTTCTATATTCAAAATAGGAATAAAAACCTAAAGTTTACAGTTAAATACAAATTATCTAATCATTTCCGACATGCTTATAATACAAACACTGATGATAAGTAAAATATAATTTAGCATTTAAGGAACTTTACCTCTTCAAGTTGTTTATCTGTCATGAGTTTATATATTGGTGGCTTTAGTTCCTGTTTAATGGGTCGAAATATTTTGTGCAGATCCATCCCGGTGATTTTAGTCAAAATATCCTGAATAACTTCATCTGAGAACTCGGGTTTCCTGACATCTGGTGAACCTAAACAGAGTAATCACTGAAAACATCATCGACATATTTTGAAATATAGTAAATTTCGTACGCAGAAAGCTACTTTTGAGTACGGGTTTCTTTGAAAGAACAGGAAAGCTACAACAGTGACGAAAAGAAAAATATGACTGCAAAAAAATGAGATCGAACGTTAAGAATTGTTTTAAAATAAAATGAATTAAGAAATAAATAAGGTGCTACTATTAGCAACACCAACATCGACACCACTTAGAGAGCAAGGTCAATACGGCAAATGCATCGGGGAAAACCATAAAGATAAACTCACTGTTACTAGCTGACGACTCACTGCACAGCATCTTTCTTTCACATCTGAGCAAAGTGTGCGGCGTCCGTGCAACATTTCTGAGCTGAGCTGAATATCCGAACAAACACCTTGTCGCGCTGAACGCTGCCATGTTTGCCTCCCAGCTGACCCCTCAACTTTGACCTTTAGCAAACATGAACTGCATTTTGGGAAAATGAGTTATAAATGTAAAACCCTCAGCCTGGCTTCGAAGTTCTAAAAGACAGGAGTGGTGAGTTTTTTTTATTTCAAATGCACTTAACTATACTTTTATACAACGGTGATATGATATGAAGTCACGTACGTGTAGCTTATAGTATTATCAGATGAATTGTTCGTTATCTTTTAAATTTATTGAAAAGCATGACAATTAACTTCGCCTGAGATACCGTTGTTATTTAAATTTCATAGATATTTCAGACTTTAAATTGAGAATAATTCTCGCTGCGCAAGTGTCTGTTTCATGTCTCTTAAAAATAGATTTGGATATTTGTCTTATGTTTTTTCGTATGTTGTCGAATATGTTGAAATGCCAATTTTCTTCTTGTTTAAGGTTTACAAATTCTGATTTTTTTCTAAGGAGTGTTAAGTGTTTGTAATTGTGTTAATTATTTATAATGATTTTGTAGGACTCTAAAGAGTACTATATCTGATATTCTTAGTAGGTCGGATATTACAACAGTATAGTAGTAGTCAGGAGCACTAAACTTCTGAAAATGTAAATTTACAGTATGTTATTATTATTAAAAAAAGGTTGCTGTCACCGCCTGTACAGGTTGGCCACTAGATGGCGTAGCTGTCTCAGTGAGCTTACCCGTGACTGAAATCTGTCTGAACGACCTATTCTGTCAGGATTTTCTTGCTCATTTAGAAGTTTTTCCTGTCAAGTATTTGTGAACTGAAAACCTAACGGATTGCTGAAGGCTTAGTCGGTGTCGTAATGCAAATGTCCCGAATCTCTTTACAGGATTCATTATAAATGCGTCATTCTCGCAATTATGTATTTAATACATCTCTACAAAACATTTAGTTACGAACACTGTACATTTCTAAAGCTGAATATATTTCATTACTGTGTTAAATGAAGCAAAAGCACACTGTCAACAAATCACAAAAGGACCTGGATTTTATATTAATGTCCTTCTGTAATAGCTAAGCAATTAAAGTTAATTTATTTTAATGAACTTCTGAAAGAATATTTTATTACAAACACCATCTTATCAAATGCTGTATGTACGTGAGAATAAGGTAAAAGAATAAGAAGTAAATGTCAGTAGGAGAGAGCGAAAATGCTCAATTGCAGCTTCTTCTTTCACAGGTTCACATTTTTTAGGGAAAGACAAAGGCAGTTGCCTTGATAGAAGGCCAACAACGCATGGGGTTTGCCTTTTAAAAACTAAAAACGTCACTGGAATCAAGTGAAAAGCTGACAATTTAGTAAAGTGAGTAGAGCTTTCAAACAATTTCTAATCGTTCAGTGTTGTGAGTAAACAAATCTTTCTTGCATAAAGCTGTATGTTAACAACTCCTACTTTGGAGTTAATATGTTCGTATTTCTTTACTGAAACCTTTCATTTGGTGTCTTTAGCTTGTTCTTGTTAAACTGTTCTAGAGTCTCTTGATTATTTGCTCACTCAAATAAACATGACACATTAATAAAACAGAGTATATGACTGAAATTGTGCACAAATGTTCCATGAATCGAATATATTCAAAGTGCCTGTTACCACTCTTTATCCTCTGTTATTTAACTAGGCAGTGGGTCTATTTTTGTCTACCTTTACCCCCCAAAATATCAACAACACCACGTTTAGCCCTCTTTTAAAGATTTAAAAAATTCACATTGACTTTCTGCAGGGGATTGATGGATCTTTGAAGGAAAATTAATCTGAGGTTCTTAAATTCGCTGATCACCTGGCAACGTGTGGACCTTACTCTGCCTGGAATCTTGTGTTCAATAGAGTAGGATTAAGAAGAGATCAGTATAGCAGGTGGTTATCACATTCGAAGGCAGTGTTTCTCAGTAACCACCGAGTAACGTCATATTCACCGTTTAGAAAAAAAAGTACAATTACATTATTCTGGCATCTTCTCTGGCTTCAGAGCAGCATTGTAGTACCTCTATTTTGTCGATAACACCTTTTAATCCATAGCAGTTGTGCTTTTCTCCTAAAATGGGAATCTTGGGAGTCTCTGTTTTTGAGCACTTCAGCTGCTACAGCCTAGACATTTTTAAATTAACATTGTTAATCATAAGAGAGTCAGCACACTGGCTGTCAGCGGCAAGAGCTTCTATAAACAGGTAGTACGTACAGGAACCAAAGACCTATTAACGCAGACTTTATTTCCAGTGAGCGTGACCTCAGATAAAAACAGGCAGAATATTCCAGCATCGTTAGATCATGTCCCTCAAGATGCTCATGAGATAAAAATCTTAACATATTAACAAATAAAATGTTACTTTATCTGTGCGTTTTGTGGTATTTTTGATTAAAGGGAATATCATAACTTTTAAAACAAATGCAAAATACTAGCTATTAAACACTAACTGATAATTCTGTGGCGTGTGTGGAGACGTGTCCTAACGTGCTGTGAGAAATCTGTGATGTGGTAAAATCTGTGTACAATTTTTAGTTCACTAGAAGAAAGGGCCTAGGGCCTTATCTTCCAGCAATATTATTTCATAGCTTTAATTATACACCCAGAGCTGACATCAGGGGTAACTGCAACTGCACGTAGACCCACAATAACAGTTACACTGGGGCCCATCTTAATGTTTCATAGGGACTGTGTACAGCTCCCTAGTTACATGTTTTCTTGAAGCGTTATTTATGTATGTGTTGATAAGAAGCAACATTTTGGAACATGATGGTGTTCTCAATCATGTGCAACCATGTGCAAAATAGGGATATACAGGCAATTGCATCAATATGTTGATAGAATATTCTCCCATTTGCATTATATAGATCAGAACAGGAGCAGGCCAAGTGGAAAAAACTTTTTGACATTTTAGTTTCATGGATTTGAAAGAAACTCACAGAAAACCCAAGATCGAACCTACACAAAAGAAAGAATTGTGAGACTTTTAGCTGCTGAATCGCATGTAGGAGACTGTAAGATTACACCTTGTCATTATCAGAGTACTTCCAGCAGGCAGGAAGCCCTAGAGAAGGAGATCATTCAGTGAGTATAAGCCCTGGATCGATGGGGAGAAGGAGGTGTCTGTGGTGTTTTTGGCAAGAATGGCAGTGCCTTGAAGTCTGATCACGTTCTCAGAAGCTAAATAGGAAAACACTTAGGAGGGACTCCAGGTTGCCTATGTAAGTAGTGTAAGTAGACCAGTAGGTGGCACTCTTCAATATGGTCCAGAAATTCAATACCAGTGCCCCAGAGACATTAACCCAGAGTTCAGTCTGCTTGGTCACTAAAGATTCCACAGCAGTGTTCATAAAGTGGTAAACTCCAATGTCCTGGGTAAATCGTACTTTGGGCCAGCACAACCTGGCCTCCCTAATGTTCCTGTTTCATTCTGTTGTTGAACTACCTTGTCCCTTCTCCACCTGAACTGCTGTGCAGTGGGGCTGCTGAGCGTCACTCAGGGGTAAATGAAGTCGGTCCCCACCAGTACTGGAATTACTTTGAGATCCTTTATGATGAGTTTTGTATGGAAGCAAAGCAATTATTAGTATAAGTGATTTGATGCCCATAAGAAAATCCAACCTCTGTAGCATTTCAACTGAGGTTTTTCAGATATCATCATAATCTGCATATCTTCTGCTATAATTGTCAGAGATGGCATGTAGTGCATACAGCTTTGGACAGCTGTGCTATACAACATGGCACTGATTAAATACTTTTGGTAAAAGCAGGAAAAACGTGGGTTTAGATTGTACTGTCATCCATTTCCACAAAATCTTTGGCAAGATAAGCTTTTACTGCCCAGGACACTGCAGACATTTAGAATCCAGTATATGCCTGGTATTCATTTAGCTGGACAAGGACTGTATGGTCAGTAGAAGGCAATACATAAGGTTCTGATGTGTTATACAATACCCCCTGAACATTTGAAATAGTCCTTCCACTGATTTATCAGCTTATGAAAACACTAATTCCTAATTATTGTGATTGCAATTGCAATTAAATGATGAATTATACAGACTATTATGCTTCCAAGCATGTTTTGCTCTATTATTATCCTATCCTCGAAGATTATGATACAACTAACTTTTAGCAGGCAATGGATCGCAAAGATCCATTCAGAGCAAGGTGTCATGAAGCTATCAGAGGCTATGTAGTTTAATATAGCAATAGTAGATGGCTTAAGGTGTTTTTTTTTGCAAAAGAAATGCTTTTCCATAAGGCTTTAAATGTGGATACACTGTGCAAAAAATACATAACTCATTGCAATTTATCGAACAAAGCATCAAGGCTCTTTTTCTGTTGTCCACACCGAAATCTCCTATTCCTCCCACCACCCCCACCGCCTCCACACGTAGGTGTCTTTGTTTTTCTCAATGCAAGATCTGTCTTAAAATGTGCCAAAAACAGTTCAAAGTAGTAGTTCAAATTCCATGATTTTGGAATGGTCTCTTTCAGAGAGCAGCCTGCCTGCTACTTAGCAGCTATGCCAGGATTAAGAATTTCAACTTTTAACAGCTGTGTGCATCTGGAGCTTAACCCGCTATTACTTTTCTGTCTGCACATCATTAATACAGTCACTGTTGTCTTCCCAGTTTTTACTTAATTGATACAGCAGAGACTCTTAAAATTCCACACTTTATACTTTTAATTCCATTTGTTTCTTTACTGAAATCGGTTGGGAATGTTCCTTTCATACGTGCATTAGGTCTCGCACAACAAAACGACACTTTTCACCACGCAGTGCTGTGATCTTTGTGGGGCAGCATTAAAGACACAGCCCAGATTTAAAAGAGGTGAAAGATATAGGGTTCTTTTCCAGTTCCAGTTAGAGGCCTGTTTATTTATTTTTCAAATCCGTAACGTTGATGATGAGTCCATTGAAGAAAAATCTTGTATACTTTTATACCCAGTTAAATTCACATTCATTCACTCAAGATTATACTGACCCTGAATTAAATATGTATGGTCACAGGGCTTTGTATCTAATTCCTTATTTCTCAAAGATAATTCATTCAATTACTTTTCCTTGACATGTTTTGTGATGTGGCTCTGATAGTAGGGAGAATCTTATTCATGCTGCAACATCTGACTTTCTTAGTGGGAGCAGTTATTTGTAAGCATTCGTAAATGTCCATGTTCTGTTGCCATTGTAATTCAGTTTTACCTCAATAGGAGATCATTTTAATGGAAAATGAACTAAAGGTGCGTTCTGGGATTTTGCGTGCCAGAAGGCAATTATCATTCTGCTCAAGGACTGGGAATATTTTTTGGAGGCATCCGAGAAAGTTAAATTACAGGGCACAGTGACATCCTCCTATCTCTTCCTATACTTCTACCCAGCTCAAGTCATGCCTGTTTCAAGTCTTTCATGAAAGCTGAAGCCTCGTCTCCCACTTTCTCGGTAATCTCCGAGATTAAAAGGGAAGAAGAGGGAATCATTGGCAGCCTAGTAAAGGAGAGAGTTAGGTGCTCTGCAGGGGTCAAGGTGATCACTGCCTGGATTTTCTTTTTTTTCTTTGCAACACGAGAAGCACGCTTTTGGCAATGTTACCTTTTTGGCACAGTCACATCTGTTCATGCTCATAGAGCTTCCCCCCCTCCAAAAAAAAAAGAAAATCACCTCCAATCACCACCAGTTTCACTTAGCTCCATTTGTTTTCAACTAACTTAGTATTCTGTTACATACAAAAGGAGTGGAAACTTGCAGTTCATGCACCTTGTTATTTTCTCCTGTTGTTAGAATTAGTTTGGATATCAAGATCTAACAAAATGGGCCTCTTGTTGGGTCAAAAAAGCAACATTCTCTTTCTTTTGTTGTTCTTCAGGGTGGACACTTCTGTATTTTTTGGTGTAAATCTGTTGTATCGGAACAGTTTTTTTTCCAATGAACTGTTTTAAAGAAAAATCCCTTATGCAACTGTGACGTTAGCACTATTCAGGTCTCTAAAATAGTTTTCTCTCCCTTCAACTGTAGTTTGATTCGTAACAAAATATTTACTGGTTCACATGACTAAAATTGTTTGTTTCACTATGACTTTATTTATGATAATGTAAAAATTGGTGGTGGTGGAGGGGAGTCCCCATTACCTGTAAAGCGCTTTGAGTGGAGTGTCAAATGACTTCAAATGACCATGGTCAGGTAAAAACCTTTATAACAGTATTATGTAGTCTATCATAAAAGCTAGCATACATACCAGATTTTTCAGACCTGTTTTTGATGAAGATTGTGAAAAATTGTTTGAAACATACTGTAAAGTGAATGAGTCTGTGTTTGTTCAGATCTTTGAAATCTGAAATATATTGTCAGTGGTAGTCATTAAAAATGGACTCCTGTTATAGTATCCCACAGGAACATTTCTCACAGGAAATCCCGAAGGCACTGCTGCTGATAACTTCTGATGCCCACCCCTGTTTGTGCCAGCAAATTGGTTTGTTGATTGAAAGTCCTGCTAATTTTAGTGATATGCCTTGTTTTGTTGTATTACTCTCACAGCTGTGAAACATAATCAGTAAAGGTAATTAATTGCTATCATTCAAGCATGCCAGAAGGGAGATATAAAAATGATGAGAATTGTTTCTACTAGATAACATACTGACTAAATTAACTGATGTAATGGTTTTTGAGGTTGTGATTCTTCCATGAGAAGAGCTAAAAAGAAATATTTCCACAGAAGTAGACACTGTGCTAACCGTAATGACATTTAATACATACAGGTGTCATTATTCGTTTGTATTAAATAATATATCATAAATCCTGTATATGACCAAATCCTTGTTTTTTTGTGGAGTAAATAAATTATAAATTTGAAAGATTAGTCATTATTTTGAACAATATATTAATTACCCCTTTTACCAATTACCAGTCCTTTTTCAATGGAAACGTTTATTTTGTATTAATATCAGCATGTGCTTCCCAACCTTGATCATCTTTAAGAGCCAATTTTAACAAAGTGATGTGTATGAAATCTTAAATATCTAGAAAAAATAAAATCAGAAAACCAACAACTTAATAAGAATGTTTGTGTTTTTGTGCGTTAGCTTGTAGATAGATCCTAAAGACAACTTTTGGATTGAAAACCTGCTGGACTTTAAATTGAACAACAAAAAAATTGTTGCCTGGTAACTGACATAATTTACAAAGACTAAGATGTGCTGGAACACCTACAGACTGAACAATAATAGACTCAGTAATTTTCTGAGCTGTCCTGACTATGATTTTATTGACTGTAAATTTTTAAAAACAGAATGAGGTAGAGAAAGACCAGAAAGATCCAAAGACTTCACTCTAAATTTTCCTCAATAATTTAGTAATGGCAAAAATAATGAGTTCACAACATTAATGTTCAAGGAATCATTCATTTAGAGCAGTGTTTGTGCTCTGTTCAGTCGTAGCCCAAGTTGTAATACTAGCTGATGCAAAGAAAGTCCATTTGTGTTTAGGCTTTATGGGATCATCGTAGTCTAAATTTGCTCCTCAGTAACATTTTTTATTGAACAACTCAAACTGGATTCTAAAAAAACACAAGGTGTGAGAGTATAGACCAGTGCTTCCCAGTTCTGCTTCCTTTATCACTGTTCTGCACGTATTCATTTAGTTCTCATTTCATGACGCCTGAAATGACTGCAAATTGGAGATTCAGTTACACTGTTTCTCTTCAAACATGTTTTAAGGTTGTGGTTTTTAATATGATGCTGGACAAATTTCAAATGTGTATCCATTTTGCCCTCTGTGCAGAAGATGAGCTTTCTGTAAATATACAGATGTCCTCTTGTTGGCAATATAATATATTTAAAGGCAGAGAATTAAAAACATGAGTAAATTTAACACGTTCTCCAGAAATACTCTAAATTGTCTATTGTACATAACAAAGTTCATACATTTGGGACAGCTTACTTATTTCTTTGAGGAACGGTATATATTACGTAATTGTATTCATTAAAGGGCACTGACAAGGTTTTGGAATGAAAGTAAGTTTTGAATAGGAATTTTCATTATGTATGCATGTAATAATATGACACCGTGAAAATGATACAAATGCAATTAAAATAATCATAATGGCATTAGTGGAGTAAAACACCGTTTTTGAGACACTTTCGGGTGGAGTGGAAAATCCTTTTAAATTAAAAAAATATGCTTATTACATTTTTTTGTCGTTGCTTCAGGGCAGTGAAACCGTGCGGGTTTTTTGAGGGAGAAGCTCGTACGTTTTTGACTGATAAAAAAGAACGCGATGTTCGCTGCACATCT
Source organism: Atractosteus spatula (assembly GCF_055471065.1). Lineage (NCBI taxonomy): Eukaryota > Metazoa > Chordata > Actinopteri > Semionotiformes > Lepisosteidae > Atractosteus > Atractosteus spatula. The sequence continues at coordinate 66,227,572 of NC_142709.1, read as the reverse complement.
TGTAGCAGAAGACGGTCTGTTTAGACCTACCCATTTGCACCAGAAAACAATGCAGTCATTTCTGTTACAGGAATTTTGTGGTGAGAAAAAAAATGCACTATCACTATTGATAAACGTCGCCTTATAGGATGACCTGTACCAAAACAAGCCATCCCGCCACCCCGTTTATCCTGCAATGCGGTACATTTCTCCTGATTGCACAGCATGGCCTCTTCCTGCTAAGATAACAAGTAGGCAGCTGGGGCAGGTCAGATGGTCTTGATCAATTTTGCACTACGGTCCCATGTGAATCTGCAAGAACAATATCTCGGTATTTTCTAAGCTATGTGCAGAATAAGCTACTTTCCATCTTTTCGATTAGCACAGTTTTTTTAATCTACTAAGACAGAGCTTTTAAAGGCACAACACAGATGTTGAACGTCTTTTGGAATATCTACTGCATTTGAAACTTTAATGAATTAGCAAGTTTGCCCAGGAGTGTTGGCTATTACTGTTTGAACATGCCCATCTTCTTTCATTGTAACTTATTTCACATTAAGTATCCTTCCAATTTTACTTCCCTTTGTTGGTTTTTTTTCAGTAGATAATCAGTACAGAAGTTCTGTAAAGACAAGTATGCAGTCTATACAATGCAGAACTTCATTTTAGTCGTCCCCTAGGATCAAATAATTCAATTGTTTGAGACACTTGAGGAATGCTAAGTGTTTGGATCAAGTGAATTGATTTACATTGCTTGTGATAAAGCCATCTCCTGAAGGGAGTTATCTCATCCATTCCTCTGCAGAGGGAAGAAGAAGCTGAGGTAATGTTCGTCTTGGTGCTCCTGCCATGATTTGTTTTACCTTTCCCTAGTGACTTCCAGGAGAGTTCAAAGTGGAATCAGCCGAAAGAACTGCATTTAATAAGCTGTGGTGGCTGAAGCAGCGTGCACACGATGTCTGTGATGCCACTCAAAGCGTTTTGGCACATGACTGTTTTTTTAGACAGACCTGTATACAGTATACCCATGCCATGAGGAAATTGAAAACTTCCTTGGAAAAAACTGTATTCAATATTCTGTATTGGTTGCAGTTGTTCCTTGTTTTATTCTCACATCTGCATTTTTTTTAACAGCTTCGATGGTCTCTGGCAGCCTGTTTGTTATGATGGTGGTGAGACAAATAGTGCACATGTGAAGTCTTAACAAGTTCTTTGTTGCAGAAATCTGCTGCTTATCTCTGCAGCCAAAACGAAATTGCCTACAGTATACTTTAATTGGAAAACTTTAACCTGAATTTCACCTCTTCTCTTCAGTGGTAGTGTATCCAAATGTCTTTGATGATACCAAAAACAACTTTTGTTTCTGTTCTTTCTGCCTGATTATAACCATACCATTAGTTCGGACGAGCTAACAGTGAAATAAGCATCTTAGGGAAAGCCCCATGTTGTGACCTGATACAATCTAATGTTAATTACTCTATTAAGACCATCAATCCATTTCGTAGATCTATATTTCAACTCAAACCACCTTCCACAATCTTTGCTTCCATTAACAGATTTGTAGAATACCTCCATAAAGTAACACAAGCTTCAGTTCTGCTATGCAAGAAGTTAACTAATAGCTATCTGTCTTAATTTCAACCAAGTGTGCTGATCTAACAAAGGTAAAATATATCTACACTTTATACAACCTTTTATAACTTAATTTCTAACTGCTTCTGAGAAGAAAGAGAAATGGCTAATTATCTGGTTCTTGACACCTCCAGGTTTTCCAGAAACTCTGGTACTGAGTATCACCTTCAGTGAGCTGCCATTTTCTACTGTGCTGCTTCAGAAGATCCTGAAAAGACAAAGAGAAAATGTCTCTAGACTAACACTGGAAAGACACTGCTTTGGTCTGGTCAAAATCCAACATTGATTCATTGATTTAAGTTTTGCTTGATAGATTAATTGATTGATTGCATTAAACAACACAGCTTTAATCAATAAACCTTAAAACATCAAGCCTTCATCTTAGTGTTAGCATTTGTACACTAGAGGGGGCTTTCAAGTCCCCTTGGCAGGATATGGCGCTGTTTCCAAATATCCATCAATTGGTATTTTTCTTTACAACGTGTAGTCCAAACATTAAAACATTGCAGTTAAAACGCCAACATGTGGAATAAAACGTTGAGTTAACATCACATACATTTTGAGGAATACAACAGATAATTTATAAGCAAACATTTCAAACATTTTAGGTTTGTTTTAATGAGTGAAAAACATGGCTTTGCGTTTTAAAACTGGGTAATTGCTGGGTAATACATAATTTATGCACATTCGTATTTCCATTCTGATGAAGTGTAAGTGAAACGGTTGGTTGAGTAAGTCGATCCATCCTAAGTGTCCATCAGAATTATGCTCTGGAGGGATTCGACAGCTCTGCTGTACCGAGGTTTATTTTTTTTAATTATGTAAAAAAAATGAGAAAATGTTTAAAGAGATCAATCAGGACTAATTGCTTACAGCCTTCAGATTTTTACTTAAGCAAGTCAATTATCTGAATCTCTGAGGTAAATTAACATCAGTAAAGCAGTACATTTTGTAGAATGTATTTTAGTCCCACAAATATTATAATTTATAAATGATAAATTACTAAAAAGCAGAGTACATCTTGGGATACATATTTATGTTGGTGAAACATTTCGTGATTTATTATCTTTTTGGAGAATTAATACTTGTGTCATTTGATTTCTGCAGCATGTAATTGAATGACAGTAGTAAAGCTGTGCAGTAATGTTCATGTGAATGTAACACGGCTGCCATAACTTCTATAGTGGCCTCATGGTGAGGAATAACATTCCAACAGCTGCGAGATGAACATCTGGAGTGCTATTCCACTGAAGTGGATTATGAGAAAATCTCAGTTTGAATACTGGAAACAGGACCTTAAAATAAATCTGCTTCCTTATTATGGTGTTGCTTTTACATTTGATGCTCTTAAGGAACATTAAATGTAATTTTATTTCTCTATCCCTAAATTAATTTCTGTATTCACTTTTTAAAGTAAGGCATGTTCTAAAATAGTTACAGTTTTTAAATGGTCCATCATGATCATAGGATGAAATAAGAACAAGCATATGTATCTGAATACTGTATGTAATATTGATTATGTAGCCATAATGTATTTCCTTTTTTTGGCACTGTTTATTAAAGATACTTTTGTTTGGATCATCCCACAGATAATCATCTGATGTTAACACCATTTCTTGACAAAAATAACTTTTTGTTTCCTAAACTCTTTGATTGTGTTTTTGCCGTGAATCAAAAGAATGCTTCATGACACAGTCTATTTACATTTTAAACATGGATACATTTTTGCTCTTAATTGTTGTCTGATAACATCAAACCTTTGTTTTGTAGAAAAGTAGAGAACTGTGCCAACCCTGGGCATCCTCAGGTCAAAAGAAAACTTAGAAGTTAATAAAGCAGACCGTTCAAATTATATGATATGATAATTACCATATTAAATCAATATGCAAAAAACAATTCAATTTTAAACAAGGTAAACTGTTGGAGAAAATTATTTTATTATAACACTTCTGAATAACTTTGGGAATTCATTTTTATTTTTATATTCCAGAGTTATCTGGATTCTGTTCATTTCTCCGAAACCCTTCAACTTTAAAGTTCTGCTTTTCTCTCCTCCTTTCTGTCTGCCCGCCTGAGCAGTTTGCTGTAATGTGTAAACAGTTACTGTCTTAGTGATGCGAGTGTTATTAGACTACTGTTGCTTTACACTCTTCTTCTGTATCGATCACATACAAGATACCTAAGAGGTGAAATCTCATTTTTTCAAATAGCAGCTTTTAGAACCTGGGATATTTGAACAGTTGAATTTTTTTTATGTCCCCTTTTTCCTCTTCAGTTGAAGGATTTTTTTTTCCAGATTGTAGAATGATCTGAAAAGATGCCAGGTTTTGTTCTTTATCTAAAAGAAGCATTCTCTCTGTAAGCTGCCCCTTGACATACTGTTAATTTGAAGAATGTTTGAAGTATGATGCAACATCAGCTGCATTTACTTAGCTTGTCGCTGCTTTCCTCTAAAATGTCTCCTTTGTTCTCAAATTACCATTTTGAATGGACAGCTCTATTTCTGTCATATGGGACACATCTTAATATATGCATTGCCTCCTTTATGTCATTAATAAACAATAACTTCTTAAGGCAGCTAAAGCTGAAAAAGTACAACCAAAATGACGACACTTAACTTTTTTTTCTAGTTTTCAAAATAGAAACCGGTAGGCTATTGCCAAAAACAAATAAACACAAGATCAAAATCTTGTTGGAGCAATGGGAGATGTCAGTCTGGTGAATTAATTAGACAAAAATATCCGACGTGAGGTAAACTAAAGCTGGCAAAGTGCATATATAATGTTTTCTTATTTCCTTGCTCTTTAAAGTTAACTATACTGGAAGTGTTAACACAAACTACATTAATTACCATAACTGGAATTACAGCAGTCCACATTCATGTTGCTGTTAACCTATTTGAATATATTGTAAATATACATTTTCACACATCCATCATGCAATCATGATTTTGTGTTCCCATTCATCACTTTAAAGACAGATGTGGTGTGGCAGGATTTTGGAGAGAAAATAGAAAATAGTTCTACAATTTTTTTTAAAATTAATATGGCATTGTTTGAAAAGTCTACTCATTTGCTCTATACACACTTCTAAACCTTTCTGAAACTAACCCATACGAAATACAAGCACGGAGACAGTGTTCCAGTTCAGATTTTAATATGGTTTGTCCCCATACAAATCTAAGAAAACTACATAACAGCTGCAGAAAAGTGTTATATCTAGAGCAGTATGTGTGGAACTGGAGATGGGGTGGAGCTTAATTTATTCCAAAGTTCCTCTTTAGGGAGCTACCTGGGGTTTCTAAGTAAGATGTTGTGCTGCAGTAAATAGGATACAGATAAGGCAATTAACTTAAGGACTTGAATTAGCAACAGAATCTGCAAGTCATTAATAACTGTCTCTGGAATGTTTATTTTAAGGATAAGAGCTTTGCTCATTTTTGAGGCACCTTTAGAAGTCCAGACAAAACCATTTTAATTGTCATGACTTTGAAAATGGGGATGTGTGACAAGAGTCGCCAGAGAGCTTTTGTTTTACATTTAGCTTTCAAAAAGAAATAAGGCTGTGGTAGATAAATATAATAACAATTTGCATTTATATAGCATTTTTCATCCCAATGTATTCCCAAAATGCTTTACATATAGAAGGGGACACATTTCCACTGAAATGTAGCACTTGCCAGCAATTCTGTGTTAGCAGCCCCACCACACAGCTCACTAGGTGGAGATGTGACAAATTGCTTATGATATGTCAGTTATGTATATAATAACAAGGTCATAAACTGCTTTTAGGAAGATTTGTGGTTTAGGATGATCACACAGTTTCTGGTTCATTAAAATCAATACTAGATCAAGAATGCCAAAAACATCTTAAAATTGTGATTGTTATATCAGAATATATTGTGAAAATTAATGATTGTTGTTTTGAGATACTGATCTTTTTATTACTACATGACAATGTGTCACTAACATTGTGGTGTTGTGGCTGAAGCATTTAATTAATTGCTTTTAAAGGTAATACAGTAGTTAAACATAAGCTTATATCCTTGCTGCATCTTTGAGACATTTGCGTATAAAAGGTTATCAAACAGAAACGTTTGGAATCAGGAAGCACCAGGACTGTTAAGAACTCATCTTTAGTTTTATGCTTTTAGGTTTCTCTGTCTTGGACAGCTACTTTTCTTTTGCTGGATCCTGGCTCGCCTGCAGCCTCACTCTTGCAGTCTGGTCTGAGACTGAGACTTCCAGGCTCCCCTCGTGTTTTTGTTATGCTGACCTTGTAAAGATTGGTTACAATTTGCATTTAGTAAGAACAGATTACATGAACCGTGAAACATGACCTGATTGTCTAGCTTGACATTGCAGACTCTCGGGTAACAGTCTATTATTTAATTAGCCGTTCAATTGAAATATCGTTTTAAAGGGAGAAACAAGTATGAAAGTTTGCTAATTTATGTAAAATGGGGAATTGGGAATCACAAAAGTATCTTGAGCAGTGAACTTGCACCCACAGGTCTTTCATAGTATGTGCATTTCCTGCAGCAGCCAGTTAGTCACAGATTTTCTATTTATATATCTCTTTTCATGACAGCCATTGCATTGATCAGTTCAGTACAAAAGAACATATCAAAACAAATGTTGGAAAAAGGAAAAGAGCATCAAAAGGTCAAAATGTACATAACACAACATACAAAAGCTCACAGTAACATATCTAAAAATGTGTTTTGCTTTTAAATCAGTTAGATCATCTATGTATGTAATAGCAAAATTTGTGTAGTATTGTTTATTAATTTGCCTTCTTCAGATAGCTGCATTTCTTAACTAATGAGACAGGGTTTTTAAACATACAGGTGTATATGTTACCAGTGATTGCCAAAAAGGCATTTTTGTACTTTGGGAAAGTGACATACTAATACAAATAACCATAAGAGGAGGTCATGAGTCCCAGTGCCTTCCAGATCCAGAGGAGAAGATGCCAGAAGCAGCTGCAGTGGGCATTCAAGAGACTGCATGAGTGAGTGAGTGAGTGTTTGCGTTTCTGGAAACAATGGAAGGATGTTCATTGTTATTCTGTCAACAGTTTTTAAAAAGGCTTTGGTTTTACTGGCGTTAAAGGTGACATGATTAAGAGTGTCTGATGTTTGATGGTAGAGAATGTGTGGTTATGTTCTTTTAATTTAATGTGACATTTATGGATAGTGAGGGATGCCATGAAGCCTGTTAAGTGCCTGTAAAGGCTGGGGTTCCTTCCAAGTGTGTACATGGCAGATCTGAAGTTCAAATGAAAAGGCCTGTGTATGAGCATAAACTGGACAAACATGCCTTGAATGGAGGTGGTGTAGGTTGTTTGCATTTCAGTTCATAATGCTTAACTCCCTATGATGCTTTGTTTTGCAGCTTTAGAAAAGTTAAAATCTTTTAACATTTAATCACTAGTATGACAAGAAATGTTCAGGAATGTGGAACAATTCCCTAAAATGAGGTAAAAGATGGATCATATTTTTAATTCATTTGTATTCGGGTTAAGAAGGGCCTAACCTGACCTGTTGAACATGAAGTGCACACAACCTCCTCACACACACATCCCACTGCTACCACCAACATCTGAAGTGAGTAGTGAAACAAGGTGTTGGAATTCTCTTGTAAAGCTGAACATAGAACTACAAACAAAGAATGTGGAAAACGAGAAACACGAGAAAGGAGAGGTACAATTTCAACAATTCAAGAAGTATTTCATGGTTGGAATTATTGACCAATTGACAAAGTGAATGACAGGGTGATTGGAGGACAGATAGCTGGTGGTGTCTTTTCTATTGAACTTAAAATTAAGTTTTCAAAGGAAGTGTATGTTGTGTTAAAGAATTCTTTTCTGATTTAACAGTGGAATGTAATTATAAATGGCAAAGTACATTTAAATGCCAAGTTAGCACATGGTCTGATCAGATGGCAATCTCATTATTCAGAAGTAGAAAGTAATAAAAGCAGAGATTTTGAGGCAATAGCACATGATTCATTAGATGCCATGGAATAAAACAAATGTGATTAATCCTAGTTTGTTTTTTATTGTGAACTTTGTACTGTGGATGAAGGTACTCTACATGATTCCTACTTATTCTTTTTGTTTTCAGACTATGCCAAAGAAATGTTTTTTTTCCAAAAAGCCATGGTTGTTTCAAGATTGTTTATTCAGACCATTTTACGGGAATTTGAGTGTCTTTAAGTCATGTTTTGGTTTGAAATCATCTTGTATATAAAAAGTAACAGAGCATTTCTTGTCTTTCCATGGCCACAAATTGAATGGATGTTTATATAAATTATTTCTAAGAATATTACAATTGTTCAGATCTACTGCTTAGTTTTATTTAATATGTTAAATATTAAATAGTAACATACTCTTTGAGGCTGTTGAAAAGCCAGTTGTCTTATTCATAGGGATTGGCAACTACTACTGCTATACGATGGAGCAGCAGAACGTTCCCTTTTAAGACAAACAAGACAATTTAATTAAAGTTCAGATTAGATTTCAAAATGCAATAGACAACTTGCTGAATTTAATGCATGATTTTAACTTCTGAGAGATCACTTGTTCAGATTTTGTTCTTTAGAACAAGAATGTGTTAAGGTTTATTTAAGTGCGTTTAAATTTGGATGTACCAAGTTATACAGCCATGAAGGTCCCAGAAAAATCTCTCCTCTCATATATTTTTCATGAACTTGTGCTTTCCTTCCAGCTAATTGATTTGTTCCATAAATCCCGAAAAAGAAAAATTCCATAACAAATTCTATATGTATAATAACATGTAATAGGTTAAAAATTGGTGTTTGGGGGTTTGCTCTGCTACATAATCTTTCGTTTGTTTTTTTACTGAGATATTGAACATGTGTGTTATCCAAATTGTAGGATTTTCTAAATTAAAACAATAGTTCCAAGGAGTAGAAAATTCTGCCTGTGCCGGTATTAAATTTGATTTAACATACCTAAGGTATGTAATGTTTTTGGATGCCAAAGATTGTGTTTTAGACGTTTCCCCGTGGGTAAATACTTGAACGAAACCCCAATCAGGGCTTTGGTGGGATATTCTGAACTCCGTACGGAATACAAAGTAGTTGGCAGGTGTTCATCCACATTAACTGCAGTGTCTCATTCATTTATATTTTAGTGCCACGTACAGTGTGCAAATGAGAGCAGTATTGTTATTCAACTAATCTTCTAGTTTTTTTCTTGCATCTTTTAAGTCTCATGAATTAGTCTTTTATGTCTAAAAACTGCACATAATGTCGACCAAGACCCAGGGCTTTCTGTGTTTTACCTCTCACTGCTCAAAGGGCTGGTATAAGGTTTCTTTCAGGGAATTACACTTTTGGTGACCCCATCACATATAAAACATGTTAGCTAATGGGGGTACAGCAGGGCCGAGCTAGAGTGTTTGATCAGGAAATCCTGCATGAACGCACTAAATGGAAATTTGATTAGTAACCTTAGTGACAAAGAGATCAGATCCACGCTGCTAGTACAATCGGATATGACAGCGTATGTTTTCTGTGTCTTTCCAGAGTAAAGAGATCATGCAGCACTGACACAGGGTATTAGATAATGCATGTATAATTAAATGCATGAGCTATGAAAACAGGCCTAGCTTAGGAACTGTTGCTGATAATGTTCCTGATAAGAGGCCATTACGTGATTTAATAGTTAAGAATTCATCCTTTGCGTATCATTCATTTACAGTAGCAAAAAAATACATGGACTTTGCTTTCCTTATCACCATTTTGAATCATTGTGAGGTGCTTTGTCTTCAAGTGAGCATCAACATGAGTGGATTTGATTAAGGTCAACAAGGTTTACTCTGTTAAACTAAGCATAAAATGGATAGACATTGTACATCTTGTTTGTGTAAAAGTAGAAGAGTGTAGTAGTCAAGAATAAAAAAATAAACAAGCCATCAGCGAACACGTTTCTGTTTCTTGAAACTTCAGTGTCATATGAAGTGAAGAAAACTTATGATGTTTCAGGTATGTTTTTAATAGCTTGGAAAGGTGTCATTTATTATCTTTTTAACTTGGGAAATTCATGTTGTGAAACTCAATTTGTTCTTCACATTTGTATACCATTGCAAAAGATTCTATGCATTACTCTAAATAAGAACCCATACTGTAACTGAAGATTAATTATTCAAAATTAAAATGACAAACATCTATTAGGTGCAAAAAAGAAAAATAACATCCATTGTGTGATTTACAGTATCCGCGCAGATATTTCTTGTGTCATCAGATTTAGGCAATATAGTTATTTTTCTACTGTATTAAAACTGCTTGTTACAATTGTCATAAATCCGACAGGGTCTACATAAACTTAAAACAGGAACTTTTTCTTGTAAATACTGTGAAATTTCCAATATTATTTTTTAAAGCATTTATGACCTATTAAACCAGCAGATGTAATGGGCATTGTTATGGTATTTTTCATCTACAACTCTTCTTTCAGTGCGCATTAATACAACTCAGACCTGACAAAAGTTACTTAAAACACACCAATTATAAAATAAATATTGTACAGAAAAGGCTGATAATTGTCCAGACATCTGTGAAAAATGTAACCTTTCCTTCGATCTCATGATGTCACCAATCTGATGTTTCTGGGGGATTGTGTTTAAATGCTTGTGACAGAGCCAAGGTAAACCATCCAAAATCTAACACAGAACTGGAAGGGACACAACCAACAAAGGAGTTAGATATGGATCATTGGGCCTGCTCGTTCTGCATCTTGAGCCAATTATTAGTGTCATCTTGAGCCAATTTAATCAATCCGAGGGGGATTCGTGGGGGGGAGCGGGTGCAAATGTTGGTCAAATATCCTGGCTTAAGAACCTTAAAAAGCATTCCCCGCTGTAACATTGCTGATCGGGGGTTATTGGAGCCTCTCTATTATTTTAAACATGCTTTACATTTTTAATTTCCACAAATGGAATTGTATTCTTTTTGGAAATGTGTATTTAAATGCGTAGTGACCGCATAATTCAGATAGTCGTTGCAAAACTCGTCAAATGGGTCTCCTGTATCTTTTGTAGTGACGGTTCGGAAAGATAAATGACGCCTGCTTTGATTAAAACCCCCAAAAAACTCTTATCTCTTATCTGATATTCATTACAGAGGTTACTTCATTCTGTTCTGTTCTCAGAAAGTTATCTGGGTGACGAGTTTTTTAGCCCTCGTTAACGTCATGGATCATTTTTTCCTGTTAATTTCCTTAGACAGTTCTGAGGCTTTTAAAGTCATTCTTCATGACTTTATATGAGCTTTGTAATGTGACTTGGAAGTGAATTCTGCTTCTTTCCAGGCGATTAAATTAATTGCTGCATTCACTGTTATTGTATCAAATGAATTAATGTGGGTGCAGCACATCATCAATAGTTAAGCCTATCCCTTCCTAAATGAACTATAAAGTGTTTTGAGATCATTCTAGTTATTATAGCTAATTTAGTTTTACTATATTACTCAGATTCTGGACAGATTAGGCCTATTAGGCCCATTTAATTCCTTTTATTTGTTGCCGCTCTAAAATTGTGCCATAGCATTTTTTGGATGCAGTGCACTAGCTCAGTGAGCCTTTAAAATGCAATTGAGGAATATCTGCGCATCAATGAGCTGCCTTCCACAACAGCTTGCAGTGCTGCTTTGACTAGTTATTTCATTCTGACACCCAAGGTTACACTGAGCTTTCATCTGAGACCGCCTGTCATCCCTCAGGCCAACCCTAATGACTGTTGCAGGATCAATTGTTATATTTCCTGCCCTCTGAAATGATCTCCATCTCCTTGCCTTTTGTTCCTTGGACTTGTCTGACTTCCTTGCAAGGGAGAGCAGTTGTTTGTGAAGCCAGGTTATAGGGGATTATTAAACGTGTATATTTAAGCATACTTACAAGCAAGGATTGTTAGCTGACCTTTTCTAAGTTTCAAGAGTGGCCTGTCTGATTTACTATCAGGGCTTTCATTTGTTTTGCTTAGCCAGATCTCATATTGGCAGTTGTGACGTGCAGTATAATACCATTGTACTGTACTTAAATATTTGAATGGTTTAGCTTGTTTTCTGTGAATAAAATTATACTGTATATAATGTCTGTATTTTTTTACAGGTGGCCTCGGGAGTTTAAGAATGTCACTGCATTGTATACTTTCACCTTGAAATAGTTTTCATGGTCTATTATCTGTTTTGTTTGCTTTGTAAAATGCCCCATTGTCTCTTAAGGGATAGCCTTGGAGGCTGTGTTGTTACATGTCTATTTCAGAGTTGCACCAATGAAAGTAGCAGATATGCATGTACTGTACATATAAATCCACAACAGAACCATGCCATCGAGGTGAAAATTGAATTTTTTTTCAGATACTTTCACATACTGAAAAGCTCACCTAAACTTTGATTCACCTACAGTGTTGCTAGGATACAGTGTCTGTAAACACTCTAAACGAGGAAATGTCTAAATACCAAAAATGACGGATGATGTAACTCACCATGAGCTATTGGATTACCATTTGTTTTGCCCAAGTGGCTTTGTTGGGAATTGTTAATGCTAAGAAGAGAAAACTATTAAAGGTTTTTAGACCTGCAGTTTGGCATTTCTGACACAACACTCCAAACACTTCAAACCCTTGTTTTTTTTGTTCACAAAAGGTTACAACATAAACATGAAAAACACTTAACAAATGAAATGAGGCCATGCATTTATTAGACATCCTTCATTGCAACGCAAATATATGTTTGTCAGAGTTTGTTCTTTTTAGTTATCTGTTGCTTTTTAAATGAAGGATTTCTGATATACAGCTAACACCTTAGCCAAAAGCTTCTGAAGGATGAATAATAGTGAACATAATTTGCACGTTCAAAATATCAATATACACATTAATATACTCATGTGAAAACTGCAGTTTAATAATAATCCCATATTTCTTTTCTGCTCTCTCTAAATTGGAAATATGATATATTAAAAAAAATCTTGAGCTATCTGTTACGTTTGGTTGCTCAAGAATTTTTTATATGGCAGCAGTGCATATTTGTTTTGGGCTGAATGCCAAAATTCAGAAAAGAATCATACCCTTTTTGAAAACTGTTAGTTGTTTAAGTGTTTGTACTTCTAGACTACATGTTGAATTCACTGTATATGCATGTAATGGTAGGCATTTTGAAATTAAATTGACCAGTATTATTCGTAACTTTGGCTTTCAAGATTGAAACTGACTTTTTTCTTGTTTACATTGGCTAAACATTCACATTTTCATTGTCATTAGGTTATTAACACGAATCTGCACATACCTTTTAAAGTTTAAAGCAAATTTGATTAAGCCTTCTTATTTGCACCAGTTCAGACAAACCTATCACTTTCCTCTCCTGTCTGTTCTTGATTACGTTCAGCTAAAGACACTGCACACACTGAGATTGTCTCTGACTGAAAGTTTATACCCATCAAGATCTGATGGTTTTGTGAATGCCTTGGTTTGCAGCACATTACTTCTTTATTGAATTAATTACGATAAGGATCATAACTTTAAACAAGGGGTGAGGTGCTGGCTTTCAGTATGATTGCTTGAAGCAATTTCTCTACTGAAAGTTCAGTGCAGAAATATTAAATCTGGCAGGTCTGAACTTCATGGCACAGTAACGAACTCCATAAGTTAAAGAGGTTGGGCATAGTTCGAGGCAATAATCCCTACTTCTCTACACAGAAAAATTTGTACTACATACTGAACAAATAACAGCAGGGCTCAACTGTTTTCCAACTCTGACAACTCTTTGAGGAGACCTGGATTAAAGACCTGGATATACAATTACAAAAGAATAAATGAAGTGTATAATGTTATTATGATGCCTTTTAAATCTCAACAACATAGTAAATCAGTGCACTTACTTGTGAAATGTAGGACAAAACAAGAAAGGTTTTAAAATAACTGTGCTCTTGTATCTTTTCAAATAAATGGAAGCTGTTTTATTCCTTATTATTACACAAGATTAAACTGAGAAAATTAATCTTTGTTCTACTTAACAAAAAGGTGACAGTGGTGACTTTAGGTAAAATCTAAGAGCATCGTCCTCTTAATCCACCATATGAGATTTAGTGATAAATTTGGGTGATGAAAATTTAAGTCAATGAAATATGTGGCATACTGTGCTGCAGCAGAAATTTAGATACTGCTTATTTCTGTTGGCCCTTCTCATGTCAGCTAAAACCCACTGGCAGTGTTAAGTTCATCTAACTAAAACACGACAGTTGGCTGTCATCCCAAGAAACTGCCCTGGGGTGTGAATTAAATGATGAATGAAACACCCAACCACTTGGAAGTGGGTGGTCTCCGTTTTGCAAGAAAAACTTATTAATAAAAATAAAACCTGACAGTGATCAAAAACTACTCTATAACCCACTCAGAGAAATACACAGATTTCTTCAAATGCTTTGGGAAAGGAAAATAAGGTACACAGCTTTACTGGCAAAAGTGTTGACAACCTTCCTTGGAAACTGTTTATTCACCACATTGTTTGGTTTTTTACACTTTCTTCACTGAATTATACTTATACATGATTACATTTTGAAGAATATTTAACACCAATTGATCTTAGTGCACAGTAGTAAAAATTCTTGGTGAGATAGTCTTCCGATACTCCACATGTATCTGCCTCTGTTAATGATAAATGTTTTATTTAACCATTTAACATTTAAATTCCTTTTACTTTGAATTCTGCTTTATTCAGGTTATCAATGAAAAAAATGAAAACATTTTAGGCCCTTTTGTTCCAGTGTATATTTATGTTCACACCATCATTTCTTTGTATTGTAAAAAATAATAAAAAGTAAATATACGCAGGAAATATAATTTATAAATGATTATTCAATTTTATGTAAACTTTGCGAAAGCTGAGTTAAATGTGTGCAGATGTACCAACATGTTTTCTTTTCCTTTGGCAAAGGTCAATTTTACAGTTAAAAAGGTTCTTTTAGGACAATACTCTACAGCTGAATCAGCTTTCTCTTCACTTGTGATTTGAGAGTCTTTTATTTGAATGTTAAATATCCAAAAAATGTACAAGGTCCAGGGGATATTTTTTAAATTTGAAATCAGGAAAAGAAATGCTATTTAGGATTAAAAAGTTTAAACAGTATTACTAGTTTGTACAGCTGTGGCGTGTTTTGACAATTTAGATTCTCGAGGGAACAAACCTAATTCACATTCAAAATATATTAGTGTCATACTTAAACAAATAAAAAAGTAGAAATAATTATTGCTACCAGTGCTTAACCATAAGAACTCAAAGGTTGTCTATCTGTGTGATTTCACACAGATCATTTTTGTCGATCTGCATTCTAAAAACGTTCCTTGTAGATAAAAAGGAGAGACAGTAGACACTGCCTTATGACTTAAAAATCCATTAGAAATTGGTCATGTAATGTATTAAACATGAAGCAATGTTTTAATTGTAGTTGCACTGTTTTGCTTCCTATTAATACATCTGAGAAAATGGTGTTGACTTTCCTACCTCATGATTTCTAGTGGTAACAAATGACAGTGAGTAATGTAACTTCAATATGCTGAAATTCTAGTAAATTTAACTGTTGGTTCACAAAAAGACTTCTGACCCCATGAACCAACACATTGAAGTATCCCTTGGTTTTTTTGGTATTTAAGTATCTGAATACTGTACTTTTTCACCAGCAGGACCTGTTATTTTTTTATCCCTGGAGATACAGCACTTAGTGGATCTGTAGGAGAAAATGCTGTAATTGTGAGACAGTAATGCAATTAGCTGAGAGTAAACCTGGTGTGCTGAAAGACGTTCATGCAGTTGAAATACCGAGCAGAGCCTAACAGCTGTCATATAAACTGAATATGTCTCACTGTAAATGTATCTCCCCCACCCTCCATCACACTTGGCTTCCTGTTCTTTTTTTTTTAGTTCTTCTATTTCCTTATTATTCATGAAGCTCAATTAAGCATCTTTTCGCTTTGAGGGTTGATGAGTGGAGAGGTATCATGTGTTCATGTTCTGTATGTATTCCCTGTGACCTCTTTTCCCATAGTTGGTAAGAGCTTTACTTATGAGTAAGAACATTAGAATATGTACTGCATATCAACAGTCAGGGCTCACAGGTATAAAAAAAGGAATGTCTTGCTTAAATATACAGTAGATTCCCTGAAATGAACGATGAAACTCGATGCCTCTCATCTTAATTTGAAAACTAAAACTGAAAAAGAATCCTGAATTGGTTTGCAGCTGATTTGCCTCACTGATTAGGCCTGTTTGCTGTTCGCTTGTATTTTTGTATTTATTTGTATGTTCTCTCTGTGTTAGCATGGGTATCCTCTAGGTGGTCTGGTTACCTCCCACAGTCCAAAGACATACAATCAGGTTAATTGGCTTCTGGGAAAACTGGCCCCGGTTTGAGTGTGTGTGTATGTGCGTGTGTGTCTGTGTTTGTGCGTGCCCTGCAATGGACTGGCGTCCCATCCAGGGTGTACCCTGCTCTGGGCCTGCTGCTTGCCAGGATAGGCTCTGGCTCCCACACTACACTGAACTGGATAAAGAGGTTAGAAAAAAAGATGGATGGATAAAACTTTTGTCATGGTTAAAAATATTTGTGAAGATAAGGGCCTGTGGGTCTAGTTCTACAAAAAATGAATAAATGGCAAGAAATTCATTGACTGTTTTACCGTTTTTGTTTGTCTTTCAGGTTTCAATTGTTAAATCCTTCCCTGCCATGACACCCCTTTTTTAGGTTTTATCATTGGTGAAGCCTGCAAAAAAAGTACAAAACAAGGCCAGCTTTAGTGGTGATGTGAAACTTCCCTGCCAAGGAGAGGCAGGTAGCCTTCTCAGCATCAGAGCAGACTGGGACTCACAATCCGCTTATTACTGTTTTATACAGTATGTTTTGTTTTTCTTAAGTATTTGTTGTTGAATGGTACAGTAGACATTCCAGATAAAGAGAAAGATGAGAAATAACCGTTTTTTTTGCTCCTTTTAAATACTACAAATAAGTAACATGCTTGCTTGCGGCGCTAACATTAAACACTAACCCTGCAGTCTTTATCTGGTAGCCAAGTTTACACATTCAACAAAAGGCTTTAAACAAACAATTGCAACACTTAACATAAACACAAGTGCTAACTCTTATAAATATTTACATTTTCCCTCTCATTTATCTTTGATATCCATGTTCTACTGTACTACTCATAGTTTATTCTTATTCTGAAGTTTATGAGATGGCTATCTGGCTGTCAGTCTATCAATAATTGGGGAAAGTGTGTTAATACATATGGGCCCCTGAGCCCTTTGACTTTATACGAGCCTGTGGCTGCTTTTAAGATTTAAATGGTAGATGCTGACAGGGAAAGTAAACTCTTCTGCTACTCAAAAACATATAGACAGGCGTACAGTCAAAGAGTGTGGTTTCATAACCGTTATTATAACAAAATAACAAAACCTAGCATCAACTTGAATACATTCAAATACTTTTGAACAGAAAAAAATTTAACTAAAATGTAAAGAAGAACATTTGCTTCCATGATGCTTTTAACTTTTATTTTGTATATATTTTACAGTTCATACAGAAGTACCTTCTTCAAAATTTCCTAAACTGTAGACTAGTGGTTCTGAACTCTTACCTCAGCCAGTTCTCAAAATCTGTTCTTGCACCCATTTTTGTTGAAAAAAATTGTTGAAGTAGGTCAGTTCTTTAAAACTAAGATACACATAACTATAGAATTAAATAGAAGGAATTATATATTTATTTAACTTTTGTAGTAAAATTAAGTATACATTAAAAATTACATTTTTTTGCCTTTTCCTTGAATTACATACTGTCGGTCTTGTGAAGCAAAGTAGTTGTACTTACAGCACGTGCCTGTGCTTAATTTGTGTTTTAAGTGAAGTACCTTCTAAAAAAATCTGGTCTGTTTCATACCCCCATAAGGAGCACTTTCTGGGGTGTGTGCTCCCCAGGTTAAGCACTACTGCTGTAGTTATATTTAATAAGCATTTTAAATATTTCCTTAAATGCAGGACAATTTAAATTTTAAACTTTTTTTTACCAATAATGGGTATTAAAGACTTGCAACTGATTGACTGCTATTCGTTTTTGCTGTTCCAAATAAGGTTTTGAGCACTTCCTAAAAAATATTCTGCTATTATTAAAGTTTGTTAACATTTGCATCTTTAGCTGAATGTTCAATTTCAAAAGCTCTGTTGTTTAATTTTGAAAATCTATACCTTACCATGAACACATGTTTGAAATCTGGCTTGTGACACTGGCTTTTGGGTTTACGTTAACCGTACACTGTGAGTACTGCCCTGAGTTCTGAATATTTTCCTCCACCCCTGTGGTATGTATTGAGTGCTGAGCCAATTAAGCTGACAGCTGAAATGTGACTGTCAATTCACACTCCATGTATCTGAGCACACAAGTTCTACATTCCTCTTTGTCATTGTTCACACCTGTTCATTTGACCTAACTGACTTAGCACTCAAAACAAACTTAGTGCAACTAATGCCTCTCTCAGAAAGTGTGGCAGTATCTAACTAAGAGCACTTTGACTACTATGTTCATTATTTGGATGTAATGTATTTTTGTAATTTATATATATATATTTCTAAATAAACCTCGCTTCACCAATATTATTTATAATATTGGAAATCAACACACATAGTATCATTCACACTAACTGTAGTATATAGCAGTTAGAAATTAAAATTAGTTTGCGTAAATCGTTCAAATAAGAAATTACAACGTAATCCAAGTGTAGGACTAATCTAAAATGTATATTTTTACAAAAGCCAAATGAAACATACAATCTCCTCTCAGTCATGTGGAATGATTAAGTGTCTTATCAGTTTTGGCGGTGAAATGACAACAAATATCCCTGTAAGGAACAATATTTTGTTTGCATATTGTTTATCTATACCAACTTAGATACTTGTTCTTTTTATGCTTTAAATTTTGGATACATAATCTTCCCCTTCTGACACAGTAATGTGACAATGCACAAAAAGGCTATAGTATTACCCCGCTACATTTTCCTTTAGAGATTGAAAGTAGGCAAAGGAGTGCATTTTAGTGGCTTAATCCAGAACAAAGTAGGGCAGTTGAGTGATCGTGTGGGGCATTAAAAAATTCCTTAAAATGAGACAGGTTTTTCTTTGTCACACGGTCTTTTATACCCATGACTGGTTCATTTCTGATTTGCATTTGTTAAAAGAGATAGCTGCTTGACACACCACACCCAACCAGCCACTTCTGTAGATCCACTGTAGCAACCGGGGTGCTCTCACGAATACCAGCATACCTGAAAATGTCCTCCCACTGAACCATAACTCCATTGCTTCTCCTTCACACTCTTATCATCTGTATCACATCTCTCACTGCTTCCTGTTTTTCCAAAAGCTGTCAGACATATTTTCTAGAACCCAAAGCTTTTATCTTTGGAAATAACTTTTTTTTTTACATGCACCAAACTATGCTTTTTCAGGTGAATCATGATACAATTTGATCAGAAAAATATGTTCACTTTATACTTTCTGGTGCAAGCTGTCTATACTTGAAATAAAGATTTCAAAAGAAGCCAGTGTTTGGCAACTAGCTGACCTGAGATCTCAAGAACATTTCTGTGGGTTATCACTAGAATATGTTGGATTTGGAATCGCACTTGTATGGAAAACGTGAGTCAAGACAATGGTAGATGTGCTCTGCTGTGAGGAGATTGCATGCTTTCTTGTTCTCTACTTACCTCAGTAATCAAGTTTCATCTTTATTGAGTGCTGTCCTCAATGGGCTGTCTAATGCCGGGTCTCAGAGATCATTGGTCCATATCATAAAAATACCAGAGCAACAGATTTTCAAATATAGATGTGCTTTGCAGCTGCAGTCCTTGTTCTGTCACGCATTCGCTTTGCGAAGATTGCTATCTTCAGAGGCAGACATTAAAGGACAAAGCAGACAATCAGCCTTTTCTGGTGGTGAGAAATTCCCATGAAGGTGTTATTAAAAAATACACCGGAATATCTTGTACTCCCCCTACACAAAAACAACAAAACACTATATGCATCCTTTTTTTGTTATTATAATGATCATAAGAATAATTTAATATATTGTCCTGGCTAATTTATTCTAACTCTTGCTCCACACACAAGCACCCCAACATTGTACTCATTGGTAAAAGCTAGAATATGCCACCAGTTTATGTAAATTGAAAAAATCTGAGATATAAATCGTTTTTTTTTTTAATCAAGCAAACAAAAATGGATTCACAACGTTTGAAAAATGAAACACAACAGACTGTGAAATGGAATCTATATTGGCAGCTATATTCAAATTTCCTCTTGTGAGGCTAGGTAACAAAATCTGTTTTCTTTGCCCTCACTTAGCTACTATCAGTAGACAACCATCTCTCTTATTCAGACAGTACCTCCAGGTTCTGGTAATGCTATCTGCCCTGTGATCACTCAGTGACACACCACTGTGAAAGTACAAGTCTGACTGCATCACCAAAGGGTAGACCAGTTAGCCCAACAAATGTTTGTTTTTGTTACAGTAAATTTGATTTCATTGTCAATTTTTAAATAGTGCGTTCCTTTCCTTATAAAATATATTTATGTTATTACACCTTTTAAGGACAACAGTTGATTGTTAACTACTGTATTGTTCTACTGTATGTGTAGTACCTTGCAGAAGTATACAGACCCTTGCACAGTTGTCAAATTTTGTTATTTAAAAGCTTGAGGTCATTACACTTTTAAGTGGCAGTTAATGTTTGTTTGAGCATGGTGCTGATGATCAATTGAAAGGTTGATACTAGGCAACACTGCCTAGTTTAGGCTTTCCCTCCAAACTGAGCTTTTGGGCAAGGAGAAAACTGGTTAGGGATGTCATCATGAGGTGAAAGGCTGAACGTAGCCTGGGAGAAAATGTCCATGGGTCAACATTATCCCAGTCACTCCACTAAGGGCATTTGAATGGAACTGTAAAAGCATTTCAGTTCCCATCTGGAGTCTGCAGCCAAACATCTAAATGATCCTGCGAATGTGGCAAAGGGTTTTGTGGTTAGCAGAGACAAAATTGGGACTTTCTGATCTACGTGCAAAACATTACGTCTGATGCACACCCAATATAGTGCATCACTCATTCAACACCTTCCCTACTGTCAAGCATTGTGGCAGCAACATTATGTTATAGTTCTTCTTCTCATTAGCAGGGACTTGAAAGCTTGTTGGAAAGTAGATAGAGCAAAGTACTTGTAAATTTTACAGGAAAGCCTGCTTCAGCCTGGGTCAAAAATTCACTTTTTAGCAGGACAGAGATCCATAACATAAAGCCAGTGTTGCACTGGAGTGGCTTAAAAATAAGAAAGTGGGTGTTTTTAAGTGGCTGGCTGAAAGTCCTGTCTTCAGTCTTGAAATTGATCATTTGTGGAAAGACTTGAAAACTGCTGTCTGTAAGCAAACCCCAAGCAACTTGAGAGAGCCCGAGGAAATCTGCCAAGAAGAATCGGCAAAAATTGCATCAAGCAGGGGTGCAGATTGGTGAAGGCTTACCCAGGAAGACTCTTGGCTGTAACTGCTGCCAAATGTACTTCCAAGAAATATTGAGTTCATGGGTCTGAATACTTATGCAGTCAACATCTTTTTCTCTTTTTTTTCCTCTTTAGTTTTTGCTGCCATTTACTGTAAAGAATTTTACCCTCAGAAGGCTTCAGTTTGAGAATTCACATTTGGAATAAAATATTAAGTTTAAAATAATAATTTCACAAAATGGGACACAAGGGGTATGAATACTGTACTTCTGCAAGGCACAGTACAATACGATATAATAACACTTTTTTTCAGAACAATTTTCAAACTTTGTAATCACATTCAATACTTTGTGCATTTATAGATGGTCATTATTTGTTAATCCTTAGAGTAATTAACTGCTTTTTAAAGTAGTAGCCATTTGTGGTGAGGTGAGTTGATATAGTGTCTGTACCAATCCATGACAGTGTTATTAAAGGGTTTATATTGCATATCACTAGACTCTTAGAGCCTATTCCAAGAGGAAAGATGAACTATATATCTTAATCAACCTTTTTTGTGTAAATGATGTGCTATATAATTAAACATTTTTGTGTTTTCTAGAAAGTCTGAATGATGTACTCTTTGTGCCTTTTTATAGACCAGTAACGGTTATTTTTATACATATCCAAAGCATAAATACTGTGAAATATCAATATAATCCTCTTCTACACTGCAGTCTTTTTGCGCTAATGTGTGCAGATGTTGAGTACATGTATCAGTTCACTACAGTGTTTATTTGACTTCAGCAGGCACAGAAAGGAGATCTCATTCAAAGCAAGATCTGTCTACTTGCATTTTTATTACCAATAAACGTGAACTTGCGTTACATCCCAAAGGGGCGGAGAAACTGTCACTAACATGGGAATGGAAATGCGAAGGTAACGTGCATGGCGCAGGAAGCTTGTGCTGTTTTTTTTTTTATATGTGGCAAGTCCGATCACTTTTTTTATGATTTTTTTCATTCTCTGTGGTGGTGTAGCCTGTTATGCAGAAAAGCTAAGTGACTTACAAGCTGGAATACTTTTGAACTGCAGTGTCAACTGTGATCACTAGTGTGGTCCAACATTAATTACTAAACGAGACTTGATGCCTGAGAAAGGGTCAGCAGGAAGTTCCAGCTCAATTACAGCATCCCTGAGTGTGCAAGCTATTAGTGCTATGTGCTCTCCATCTGAGACATGTAGCTCATAGTTCAGGTACAAACCGTCTGTTTCTAATAGCATAGCGACTTCTTGGTGAGGCGTTGGACAAAGAGTTCATACGGACAGATAGCAAGATATTAACTCTTCCCACTGATTAGAAGTCTGCTGTTGGAGTCTGGTATTGGGGAGTTTTGAGCAAGTTTTGTTTTCTGCTAAACCGGCTACACATTTTGTCGATTGTTTTATTGAAGTATTGAAGTGATTTATCTTTTTGAATCATTAAAGACAATCAATTATCAACAGCAGAGGACCACTCCAAGTTCTCTATTTACATTTCATAGCACTTTACCTGTTATACAACAGGCCTCACAGGTGTTAGGGGCCTACATCTTATGTGGGTTGTGAGTCAAGTTGATGGTGATGGAGATCATCTGAAAATGCCACTGTTCAAGATGAAGAACGTTAATTATTATTATTTTTGTTGATCTCTGCTTGCTCTCTCAAGTGGGAAAGAGATAACCTAAGTTTGTTTTTTTTAAATTCAGAAGAAAGATGATTATGGAGAATTAGGTACATTTTTCCTGTCTCTAAGCAGTACAATATCAATGCACTCTGACCAGAGACTGGTGTTCTCTATAAGGAGGTAGTTTAGAGACTTTAGAGGTAACATTGTAAAGAATGAGTGGTGTGGAGTTTAAGAAGCTGCCATAGAAATCAGATGATTGAATCAAGCATCCTTTGCTTAGTAACGTGTCAAACTGGTTTATTGGTTATAATATTAAAATGCATCTAAACTACCTGCCCATAATGAACACCAATCTTTGGTCAGAGGGCACTTCTGAGATATGTGCTCTCATAATGTGATGAGGGACCGGTTTTCAAGGCTGATTTTCTCTAGCTTGAGTTGTCACCTGCTTTGTTATTGTACTGTCAAAATAATTTAATAGTCCAGCATGTAGTTTTTCTAGTGTTTATCTTATGCCATCTCAAAAGTTTCTTCTGTTTTTTTTTTCAGTCATAATCTATACCAGTATATATTGACTGAAATTGACCACACAGTATATCATAATAGAAATCAAGATGGCATCATCCCAGAACTGGTATAACATTTCTGAATGTGATTGCTTCTTAGGTTAGTGTGATATAATGAAGTGCTCAGAGAATTACATATTAAATATTACCGCAGCATAAAAAAAATCATTTAGGTTGTTTATACTCACAGTTGTCTCTTTTTTAGATTTGTGGTCCACAAATCATCTTAATCCCACCTGTTAGCTTTAAAGTACATATGGAGATGATGAGATAGTAGTTTGATGTTGTCATACTCACGCAAAAGGTTAAAGCTTCACATTGAGAATTTAGCTTGAGTGCCACAGGCACAAGTCAGCCCAAAGTCAAGGCTTGTCATAAGCTTGTTCATAAACCCAGATGTCATTTACTGCAAAGCAAAAAAGAAACATATGGATGTGATCTGAAGAAAAAAGCAATGTGCTGGATTTTTAGAGGGACAAGGACCTGAAGCATTAGAAAACCTCTTCAAAGTATTACATGCAAAAAAAAAAGCTGTTACTTTATTTAGTAAATCAAATTACTTGCTTAGTTGCATGAGTCCTTTTAGTACTCAAGTACTTTTCTCGCTTTGACACTCTCGTCAGTAGTGAAATTAAACACATTCTCCTGGGAATTCTGAAACAAACTACAAGGAGGTTATTTTAATATTGAATTATTTACATTGCTTTTTTAAAAAGGCAGCTTTTACTGCAGATTTTTTATCTGCCTTCCAAATCAAAAGAGGTTGGAAAAAATGAAAAGATTTGCCTTTGCAGGAACTTGTTGTACTTGTATAGTCCTCGGCCAGGGTCCCCTTACTGAGAGCTGGAGACGAGTCACAGGCCTCATCTTAAGAAGGTACAGCCTTACTTAAGAAAACTGGAGGCTTAACTCTGCCTTGTTTCAAAGCATTTTTTTTCATTTTAATTTAATTTTCTCTAATTGAAAGATTTTCGCTGTGCTGTAGAACGTGTTGTTCCTATTTGTTATGATTGTATTTAATGCCTTAAATTATCAAATAAGAACATGAAAAGGTTCAACAAAAGAAGAACAAGAGAAGTCCATTGGGCCCATCTACCATATTTAGTAGCTAGTAGTTAAGTTGTTAATTGAGCTAAGGATCTCATCCAGACGTTTCCTGAAAGAAGCCAGAGTAGTGCTCTCAACAACATAACGGGGTAACCTGTTCCAAACTCCCACATCCCTTTAGGTAAAGCACTGCCTCTTGTTCTCAATTTTAAATGCACTTTCACACTTTCACTTTTATGAAAGTATGTATATATTAGTTGAATAATATTTTAATGTAAATTCATAACCAATATTTCATTATTCAATATCATAATGTTGTACTTTGACACAAGTTTTAGCATGTGTTCTATCATTTTACATACCTGTAATTAATGTATGGGAAGGATGGAGGAATTCCTGTAAAGAGTATTACTTCTCTCAAACTGATGGTCAGAACTTGAATCAGCTACAATGTCAGCTTCTAGCCTTAGCTGCTAGAAATCTGGAATTGCACAGACGGAATTTGTAGGGCTAGGTTTTAATTTGATTATGTGTTCATTTGACTTACAGTCCAACACTTCCCTGCATATCCAGTCCAATCCTTTGGATTCTGCAAGAAAAAAGCCCTGTTTTTATTATCAAAGTAGATGTAATAGTGCATATAAGAACTGCTATTTTGGGGGGAAAAAAGTCTACTTATATCTGGAGAGATCTGAAACCATCAGAAATGGTAGTGTGGGCAAGTATCATTTGCAGACGTTAAATTAGTTCAGAAGAGTGGCAGTCTAACCCTGACCTCCCTGAATGTAGCATTAACTTCTTCAGCACTACATCACACTTGGGCAACAGTTACAGGTCTTTGTCTAAAGTTCTTATTACAATATCAATGGCAGGAATAGAATGTGATCTAAAACATAAATAAACGCAGTATATTTTTCATGCAGTGAATGTGTGCTTTATGTTTGAATGTTTTCTCTGTTTTGTATTACCTTTCTCTCCTTTGCATTTTTATAAAACTTAGTTTAGTATTTAAGTATTAAAATACTAAAAATAATCAGATTTTTGATTTGACATTAAAATTCTTTTGCTCTTTTAGTATTTTTTTCAAAAACATGGAGATGATTAATTAAAAATAATTCTTCAATTCAAAAAACAAATGTATTATATTTTTATATTTGATATCTTTACCAGATATTTTCCATTGGATTACTGGGGATTTTGCTTAAAGAAATTCTTTAATTTTATAATGTAATAGTCTAAAGTCAACGTGATTTCAATAGGTTTAGCTTCTGAATTATGACGACTTCATTGCACAGACTGTACCTAAGTTCAAACTGGCATTAAATGTAGACATTTGTAGAGTAAATCAAAGCTATTTTAAAATCACTTTCATTCACTGCCAAGGGTAATCTTCAAATGACAGACTTTGTAACCCCAGGGCATTCAATCAGTCAGCAACGGAGCAAAGATTAATAATGAATCTGAGTTAGATGAAAATTACAATGTACCTCCTAATGCTCCACATCTGTTTTGGTGATGGAGTGTCATTTTTATGTCCAAATACTAATTAGTCTGGATTGTTAGTGATATTTAATTAATGTAATTTCATCTTTTCATTTTAAACCAAATCATATTTAGCACCAAAGTAAGAATGCTGCTGCAAGCATTGTTTCAATCTTTTTTGCCGAAATAACAAAATTCAGGTCTGCGCCGAGCTGTTTGTCTATTGTTTGATGTAGGTCTAGTGACTCCTGGGATTTAAGAACACCACTATGTGTCTTGTTAGAGAGGCCTTTTCTTTTCATTTTTTTTGCAGTGAATTCCACCTTGGCTAACTAATAGGCAAAAGCCCTAAGTGAAACTAAGACATACAACAGCTGTGAAAAATTATGCAGTTTTCACTTTCTTATTATAAAACTAGCTGACAAAGAAAGACCTAGATCAATCTCGCCAAATACATTTCCATTTTTGTGGCTTGTAAAGAATGCACCTTTGAAATCTTTAATGAACTTTCAACCCCCTTTTACCAGTCACTTGCAAAGTAAATTTCATTTATCCTGGTTAAAAACCGCAAAACCAGAATGCTTTTTTGGTGTTCAGGCTTGAAATACTGCTCCCAACTTTGTAGATTCTTCTAGGAGCAGGTGCACCTGTACTGCTCTGATGTTTTTGCCAATACAAAGTGTCAGTGGAGTGTTTGTTTCAAAAGGACAAAACCAATGTGCATGCACCACGATCTGCACTTTCTATAAACATTTGCACACACTTTTGTATTTAATGTGCACTTTTCCTTATTTTTTTGTGCAAAATTAAGACTCTCAGGAAGTATCTTCTGTGAGGAGGTGAAAATACAAGAGGACTTTGAAACGTTTGCACTAGAGCACCGTGATGCATGTTAGGAACCCGAATATGAGACTTTGTTTTTAGTATCTAAAACGTGTTAGTTGGTTGCTGCTTTGAAGGAAAGTGAGTAGGAAAGAAAGTGCCACTGTTCTAATTTCCCAATACCGTCTGTAAAATGCTAAGGGGGTACTGCAGTAATTGACACTGAGTGAAGGAGTGTGGATGTTAACTCCTTCCTCTCTTGCGCTGACCTGTCAAGAAATAATATAGAAGCCTCTCCGACAAACTGCAGCGAACGTAGCGTTTAATAGTGGCTCCCCTCACCCTATCCGGGACTGCTGAATTGTGCGTTCCATCTGGTCCAGGCCGCGGAGATCCTTTGTGGCTCTGCCAGTTGATACAGGCCAGGTGGTCAGGTTTTGGGAGTTGTCTGTCATTGCTTCAGAAATGGGAGCTGACCGCAGCAGAGGGAGAATGGGGATCTCTAGAAACAAAAGGCAGTGGCAGCTGTGCGGAGCTGGGCGAGAGAATTCCTCTCATTCCGAGACTGACGCTCTGCTTCAGCTCAGCAACACCTGGATATTTGCTCTTAATGGACACTCTGAGTAGCTGGGGTGGGCACAAGAAGATTGAGGATGGAAAAATGGAATTTATGATTTAGTGAATTATTTCTTTTTTAAAGCACCAACATTTAAGACCTTTTTTTAAAATTTCTAAATATTTAATTCAAACCAGAATTAAATATTTGGGCAGTAGATATTTTAAATTAAATTGCTGTCTTGCATCGACATGCAGGCTTATCTCATCCTAATGATTATGGCATGACACTACAGTTTTATTATGTCAGGCTTCGGTGAGTGCCCCTAGAAGTCAACCCAGACTTTTCCTTGATACAGTTATAATACTGAGGAAGGTGCAGCCAAGATATATAAACAGAAGATAACTGCTTCTGCCTTTCAGTTAGAAATCGAAAGTATGAGTTGTAATATTTCTGCATGTTTTGTAGGGTACTGGACTCCACAAACCCTTAAGGATCCAGGTGCAACAATGATGCCGCCATGATTATGCCCCTTGTTTTAAATATGCTAAAAAAAATCTAAATTAATTTTGCAATATACACTAAAACTATTCAAACTTTTTACGTGTGAAAAGTGTATTATTGAAATATTGTAAATTTACTGAAGATGGTAGTTTGGACCTGTCAGTATGTGAATAACTAGAGGTATATTCCATGCTGTAAAAAAAAAGAAAAAGGTTTGGTTGTATATGCCTAAGAAGGGCTCTAATATTTTATTCTTTTTACATTTCAGCATAGGATTAACCTCTGCTTGTGATACTGCTGTGCTTCTAACCTGAATGTTCATATCATACAGTATAACTGGTAACCAGGTAGCATGTGAGTCATTTCTTAAAGTTACTGTACACCTTAAACTATTAAGTCCAAATCTGTCATCAGTCACCAAAGAATAACAGGAGGACTATACCATTAATCTTCAGAAATCGGATGTGCTTTACTTTCAGAAATATGTGACAAAAGAGTTGTAACAGAGCTAAATAAGAGTGAAACAGATTTGGCATAGTTAACCTGGACATTATAATAATTGGATTTGAAGACAATCTTTTTGTTTCTAATTGTGAATGTCTTTCTTTTCTACCCACACTGTATTGGTTTAGCGCAGTTGGTTCCAAAACTATTCATTATCATTCATTATTCATTACATCAAAATGATTTATTATTTGAAAGATTTATTATAATGCAACTGGAAATTAGTATTAGTAAGAGGAAAATGCAAGTGTACATTCAGTATTTGCTGCATAAATCAATCAGAACATGAAAAGTTATAAGACAAACAATACTGGATGTAATAAAAAAACATCAATTCAGAATAATTGCACATTTGTGTGCTTAAATTTGCTTAAATATATTTAATATAAATTAACAATTAAAAATTAAACTCAACATATATAATATGTTATATGTAATATGCAAATTTAATTAATTTTAACATGAAGCTTATAGATGTTTATGCACACTTTGATTACCATTGAGCATTTAATTTGAGCGCTACTGGTTGAACAAAGAGCCACAACACTTCCATAACTGGAAAAACACTTCTAAGTGTTTTCAGGCATGTCCAAAGATGTGCTATAAAAGATTACTGACTTCAACAACTCTAGTGAAGGCCATGAAAAAAAATCATAGGACATTCCAGTTTTAACTGTGGTGTCTGTCGGCAAGAGATTGGAGATTAATGGGATGGCAGCATCCCCACCAACAACAGGAAATAAAGTGATTTACTCAGATGTGCTCTCAAGAAAGTGCCTAATTGACTCACAAATCAAATGGGACCACATGGTGTCATTGGATGAAACACAAATTGAGTTTTTCGATAGTCCCACCAGCAGTTTAATTAGCACTGAAAAGTGAAGTACTGTACACTCTGAAAAAGAATATCATTGATTCTGTGGAGAACAGAAATGGATCTGTTCTTCCTTAGGATGGTTTTGTATTATTTGGTCCTTGTGCGTTTGCTGAAATTGAAGACTGGATGGGATCCTGAAGTTTATCATGATATCCATCCACACATACATTTACTAACTGCTTTATCTAATACGGGGTTGCATAGTATACCCGGATTTCACAAACCTTTTTCCTTCTGCTAAGAAGCTCGGGTTTTATTTTGAATGCAACAGGATAAAAATAAAATAATAAAATCAGTGTTCCCGATAAGTCCTTACAATCTTCAGACTTCAATCCAATAGGACACATGTGGTATGGACTATAAAGAAAAGGCTTACAAGGTCAACCTACATAATCTGATCATAAATCCCTACTGAGGAGAGCCTGAATCGATTATAAGCACACCAGGAAGCACTATCTCTGTTATCATAGCCAAAAGAGGATAAGCCAATAATGATTGCTGCAGTATGAATAATTTTGAACATCATATTATTTTATTATAAGCACATCATGGTTTTGCAGTGGTTAACCCAGTTGGGGTCCTGGGTTAAATTCCTGGGGTGCTTTCTGCATGGCATTTGTATGTTCTCCCCATGTTTATGCGGGTTTCCTCCAGGTGTTCCAGTTTTCTCCCACAGTCCAAAAACATACTTGTGGGTCGATTGGCTTCTGGGCAGATTATGGTATGAGAGTGACTCTGAGTGTGTGTGTCAATATATGGCTGGCATCCCATCCGGGCTGTATCCTGCCTTGCCCATTGCTTTCTGTTATAGGCTCCAGCTCCCCCACAACCCTGCATTGGATAAAGTGGTTAGCAAACTGATGGATGGATATTACAAAACTGTATTTATAAATATAAAAAATCATGTTTTCTTGTACATATTTCTGCAACACATACTGAACATACACGTGCATTTCTAGCTAAAACCATAATGCATACACATTGATACATTGCATCAAGGGGGATACAACTGTAACAAAACACTGGTCATTGAGGAATACCAATAAACATATTGTTTAGCATGGTACTGTAAGTAGAGTGGAACTTTTTAAGGAAAGCAAATGTGCACTCACAAATGGTTATTCACTGTAAGGGATATCCTTGTCACTCATTTTCAGAAAGAACTTTGAGCCATTTACCAATTGTGAGAGGTTAAACAAAGATTCTTCCTCTGCATCAGACTGAAGAGCATTACACCTCTGTTTGCCAGGTTTTGTTGCTTTGTGTTCTTGGATTTATAAGCTTTTGATCCAGGTGAGAAGCACAGCAGTAGAGCTGGTTTTTGTTCTGTCACACTGGCTCTTTTAAACCTGTGGTATCTTAACTAAGAAAGATTAATTACACACCTGGGGTGTCAAACTCCTGCATAGTGGCCTCTGCATTCAGAAAACATTGGCATTGCTTAATACATGTACTTCAAACATATTGTGCTTTCATTGTAAAGCAGTAGTAAAATAGTAATGTTATCCAAATAAAAACCTTAGCAGCTGATTTTCATTGTATCCATTTTTTCAATTGATAACCCCTCATTTAGAGCAACAACCTGGAGAGCTGTTTATACAACAGCACATATTGTTCTTCAAAGTTACAGTACAATAGCAGCAGCATCCCAGCCTGGATCTGAACACATGAGATTCCAGTCTAGAGCTAAAGCCATTATTACACTCTGCTGTCTGCTGTTATTGAGCAATGCACAATATATACAGTATACTCGGTAAAGGACATTTTTGGTTTCACTTTGAAAATGCACTATCCTTTTTTCTTTGATTTAGTGATACAGCTCTGGTTAAAATGAAAGTCAGTATTTTTCTTTGTAGGTCATTTTGACCCTGTTCCTGAAATCAAGGGTAACAAGCAAGACCTAACTGTTTGGAACAGGAACAGTAGGCAAAAAATAAGAAGCAGTATGTGTGATAGCAAACACCAGCTGCATTGAGAGGAAAATTTAATGCAGTTGTTCAGTCCAAGAGGAGGCTGCATGATCGAAAACAGCTCAGTGATTTATTTAACTAATCTGTTTTTCCTTTTAATTTGGCTTAAGCTTATCCCAGATTCAAGCCTTTAGGGTAAAAAGTATAAATCCTTTGCCCATCACAGACATTTGGTGGAAGGAGTAATCGTGATATTTTTATTTTTCTACTGTGTGTTTTTATTTTATCCAGCAATTCTTCCAATCAATTAGAAAGTTTACAGTGGTCTTTATGCCTATCAATTATTGTTTTAGACACGCTGTCACTCTGCTTTGCTACATTTTTTAAAAAAGATAGATAACTTGTTTCTTTTTCATCTTGCATTTAGGATTCTTTTTCATTCATAATGTTTTGGCATCGTGTTTTCATTAGAAAAGCTTGTTTCTCTTACTGTTGTACAGTTTACATCCATTGACAACATGGAGGTCTATATGAGACTCCTTGTGACTTAGGAACAAGTAATAGGTTTATTCCATGCTGAAAAAAAGAAGAAAGAGAACACAACGTTTCGGCCGTGGAGCCTTCTTCAGGTGTGACTTCATCCTTGTGACTTAGGTCTTTATGCATCCACTACAGAAAGATCACTCCAGCCTGGGAACACACAGGGAAAAGCTCCTTCCTTAAAGCCCTCCTGTTTTAAATGAGATATCCTGTTTATAGCACTGGACAGGACGTGACGAGGCCCAACCTGATACTAGCGAAAAAAAAGATAAAAATCACAAGCATGAAAATGTGGGCGCTGGGGTGGATAGCCTTTTTTGCTAAATATCTTAGGAATAAATCTGTTTTTTTATTAAAGACATGTTGGAATTTGGTGCCATGAATCAGTCAGCTGAAAACACACATTGTGCTTTATGTTCTGAACCTCAAATCCTAGATAACTGGTTAGTGATATCCTTACCCCGCTGTGTCCCAAACCTGTGAACAGGAGGACCGTTTAGTCGGCAGCAGAGCTTGATGGCATGTCAAACCAGAAGGGGGAATGTGGGAGCAGAGCTTCAGGTGTTGACGTGACTGAGCGTGAGCCTCGAGAACGGGGTCAAGCTCAGGCGCGTCACTGCAAGAAACTCCAGAGGAGGCTCTTCAGACGGTGAGAAGTGTCAGGCCAGCTGACACTGCCAGGTGCAAAGACCTTCAGCAGATCTATGAAGCAGAAGACTTCAAGTTTCTTGCATCTAAATAAGAGGGTGTCGTAATGTGAAACACTTAGGTTAACACTTTTCAAAGGTCTTCCGCTGTGGATGGTTTAAAGATCAAATTTTCCACCCCTCTCTCTCTCTCTGAGATCCTTTATGATCCCATCTTCTTAAAGGAAATAAATTAGATCAAATAAAAAAATGGCTAGTATTAAGTATGGAACATATAAAAACATCTTCTTGTGTCCCTCGAATGCAATGCTAGTTTGACAGGCGATCATCTTCTGATTTGATTTGGGATTGTGTGTGAATTAGCTACCAATATGGCTCTTGTTATTTTGCATTACAGATTGAACTCCCTCTTTCCTTGAAACACCAGCTGAACTTTGTCACTGACAAGTCATACTTCTAGAATTAGATATGGTAAATTCTACAATATTGAAGTTATTTTAATGCATCACAGAGAGCACTACCAAGCAACAGATGTGGTTCCCCTTCACATTGCTTCTTTTTGTTACCAGTTTTAAAACTGACAGTATCCTACCTTGTTATGTACTGTATGACTCATGATCGGATTTCATACTTAATTAAAACAAAATGAGGAAAACACATTCTGGTGACACATCTTATTCTCTTAACCAATTGTATTCAAAAGAACCAGTCCCTTATTTTAAAGATTAACTTCCTCAAAGAAAGGCTAAAAACAAAACACGTTGACTGATGAAAGTGAAAATGTATTTTTTTTTAGCAGCGTTTCTACAAAAATAAATTTGACACCCAAACAAAAAGTGTGAGGGTACAGACAATTGCATGCATGTGATTTTTTAAAAGCAGGAAGACTCAATGGATGTTAAAGAATTTAACATCAAAGGCATGTAGCAATGGAGGAAAAAAACCTTAAGTCCTTAGTATCTTTTGGTTACAATAGAGGTTTGCACCTGTGCTGTGGAAAGTCAGTGACTTGTAGAAGCCTATCCAAAGATCCTTAAGCATTACAGATTCCCAGCTGAGGTTTAAAGAGATGACTGGATTGACTTGCTCACCTTTGAACCTGTGACCTACAGGTGGTTAGAGGTATTGTCTCTGGCATGTAAGCAGAGAAGAACAGCATTGTTTTGATGTTTAAGATATCCGTTTCAGGTAAGGATGAAGAATAATAAACTGATGGTCATGGGCACCACAGGAAGCATTGACTTTTTTTCTTTTGCCCAGTTAAGAAATGAAAAAAATCCATTTTAGAGGGGTGTGCCGGAGATGGAGATGCTTAACGTGAATCAAACATGAATTAAATTGTACTCTAGATTACTCCATAATGGTTACATTAAAAACTCTGAGATGTGAATGATAACCGGTAATAATAAACATCTTGATGATGTCAAAACATTATTAATCTTATTTAGACATCAGAAAAATTGGTAAAGGGTCTGAATTAATGTCACAACTTCTAAACTGCTTTATCATTGTCTTAAAGAAGCCATCTTTACAGAGGAGGTGAAGTCTGTACTGCAGAATGTCCAGTCTAAACTGAGATGAGCAAAACTTACATTTACCCTGTTTCTCGTGATACCCAAAGCCAGCCAACATGTATCACTATGGAGTCACTGTGGGTGTTTGTATACCCATATGCTTCAACATGTACATTTCTCTACCCCTTATCTTCATTTCTGTCTTATCAGATGCAAATATACAGTGTAGTTAAAAAAGCTCTTTGGAGATCATTTAACTTTGTTAAAATATTTGTACTTGCTTATTGTTTTTTAAAGGAAGATATTGTATCATACAGACTGCATTAGGTAACCCATATCAAAAATGATATGACAGTATTTTTTATGAAATAGCCAATTTCAAACTATGTACTGTATTTCAGGTGGTAAATTAACCATTAATTAATCAATCAATCTACATATTAGTTTATTACCCTTTAAGCTTTCTGATTTACTCATTTGACTGTGCATTCCCTGAAGAATGCATGTATACATACAGTAAATGCGAGGCTGAAAATTCTATGGTGTGTGTTTTGTCTGGTAGTACACCCAAGGACAAGAACTCACGCCTACATAAAAAATTTCTGAGAACCGCATATCAGGAAAAGACTATCAGCAAATTGAAAAGGGCTGTCTCTTTTGAAAAAAAAATGTGAACCAAGGTCCAATACGTGAATGAAATAAGTTTTTAGAATATTTTAAATTAAGTGAAGCTCAATATCAAAACCTTGGATAGTGCCAAAATGGCATATTGAACCATAAGAAACATCCCAGCTGTTAAGAATGAAGTATACAAATGTCCAGCTTTTTTATTGTCATTTCCCTCAGTGGATTCCCTCACATGGCTCTGTCACACAAAAGAAAGCCAGACCTAGTGATTCACGTTTTTCTTTCAAATCACAATATACCCATTGGTCTCTGTGAATCCATTTTTTATTCTGGGATTCTGAAAAGGGCATTTTTATGTTTTCAAACAAACTTATTTCGGACATGATCATAAAATGATTTTTCTTTATAGAAACTACTTTCGCTACCATGAAAATGGCTTTGATAATTTGTTTACTGATATTTTTTTTCTCTGACTCTTCCTACTGATGTCAACTCTGCTCAGTGTCATTCCTTCTTTACTGGTCAATGATTCTTAAACTTCATTTTGTTTGCTGCTCAATTGAGATCTTTTTCACTCTTTTTTTTACCTTTTTTTTTACATTTCTGATATGTGCTGGCCCCACTTTTTTGTTTTTCTTGTAATTTATAATTTTACTTTTTCTGTTGTTTTTTACAGTATTTCAGTTGTTTACTTTTTGTATGTTCTTGATGTACTATTGTATGTTTTGTATGTCGCCCTAGATATAGGCATTTGATAAGCTAAAATCTTGATATGGATTTGCAAATATTTTATACAATGTAAATCTTTTAATGTTTACAAGGCAAATTCAAAGAAGATTTTTTTAAATGTGCATTAATAATAAAAAAATATGATGACTTTTTAAAACTATTAATATTAAGTGACGACATTGTACTTTGTACCTATATTCATAAAACACGGGCTCTGAAATAAACAGGGTGAAATATATTTTAGATATAGATCGATATATTTTTAGAGCTTTCTCAGTTTTCCTTCCTGTTCTGAAAAGTCCCAAGTGGTTGTTTTCAGATCCATATTGTGACAGTGTGAAGACTGGACAATCTTTCCGGAACTGCAAACCGAAGATGTGCGAAGAAACCCATTCCTTTGTAATTAACGGACCTGCTTTCTTTGATTTAAGGGTTGTGTCCCTGCTGCTGTGCAGTTTGTACCCTTTCAGTTCTCTTTTAAGTGTGCTCTCAGGGCTGATGAACAATACATGGAACAGTTTTCACTGGTAATGAGAGGGAGCAGCGAGAGGGGATTGTGCTAAATAGAGTCTTCCTGGCGGAATCGTGTAAAAAGGTCATTATGTGTGGGCGTTGGGCAGGAATCTCTTTTGACATGATCCCATTTAGAAAAATACGTCAAATGAAAGAGAGGAAAGGGGTAGACAGGGTATCAATAGTAGAAGAAGCTTATCGGTGCCACACTGGCAACACTGACAGAGTGTTAAAGGGCCAGTTAAGCATCTGCCTCACCTCCCCTTCCTGTTATTGCGGCTGTGGAGCCCAGCCACCCTGCCTTCTTCATGCAAGCCCCCAGAGATGCAATGCCCATTTCAAAGGACAGGATAGGAAATTAAATTAATGCACAAGAAATTTGTACATTTCCTAATGGGTGCTTGTTAGAAAACTGGCAAGGCTCCAGCTGCCAAATCCGAGTGGAAGAAATCTCAAAGTGCCCGTGGAACGTGCTGCTAAAGGAAATGGCAAGAAGCAAAATTTCAAAGGGGACACTTAGCGCTAAAGGAAAGATCAGCGAGAAGGAAAAGTCCTGCAAGCCATTTACTGAAACAACATTTGCTAGTACATTCAGCAGTACGGGAGGAAGAATACATCAGTATTCTGCAGCTCGTTTGACCTTACTGTGTAGGAGCTGATTTACCGTGTTACTGTGAAATTCAGTCTTTCATACACCAGCGCAGGAATGTATATTTTTCCAGAGGGCCTTGGAACTGAGAAAAGAAACAGTTCATTGCTTCCGTACTTTGCTGTGTGATCCCCGGCCCTGTTGTTTAATTCATCAATACCAAACACTGAAAACATTCAATTACATCTGTCACCATGTGTACTTGTTTTATTATTTGCAGTATCTGTGCAAACCTGAAGGTTCTTCCTGTGTAACGCAAAAATAATCAACCGATACTAAAGACACAAATATGTCAGGCCTTCCTCGACGATGTTTATGTCTTCCCTCCTCCCTGATTATTTTTACTCTAACTTATGGGAATGAAGCCATTGCCTGTCAGTTTCGTTCTTTTCAGAGACCGAAGGGTTTTGTGAATGAATTTGTAAAACAAGTTCACTTCTGTTGAAATTCTGCCCACTTTGCAGGTAACATTATATCGGTGTGTTGCTGTATCAAAACTGAATGACTAACCAGACATACTTTAGGCCTGGACAAGTTCTTTCCACTTTACAAAGCAGGAAAGTCCATTAACTAACTCCAGTACTTCTACTTTCACTTTTAGTGTAGTCTTATTGTCTTTTTGGCTTTTATTACTGATGTAAAGCAATAGGAGACTTGCACCAAAATGGTTAATCTTTTCTGCACCTGTTAGCATAAAATTCTAAAATCTAGAAATTTGCACAGAAGCTGTTTACATAAAGGGGCGAAAATAAGATCAGAGTTAGACAGTCAGTGTCAGTGTTGAAGAATGAAAATATTTTTGTTGTAAGTGTATTTGTGTGTCAACATCTGATATCAGGATTATGGGAGCCTTGTTCCCACAAGGACTCAAGAAGCAATAAAAGGAGGACATGAAAGATT
Source organism: Atractosteus spatula (assembly GCF_055471065.1). Classification (NCBI taxonomy): domain Eukaryota; kingdom Metazoa; phylum Chordata; class Actinopteri; order Semionotiformes; family Lepisosteidae; genus Atractosteus; species Atractosteus spatula. The sequence goes on along the minus strand of NC_142709.1, from coordinate 66,190,377 downwards.
AAACGTACGAGCTAACATGGTAAATATGTTTTGTAGAGATATCTAATACACTGAAAGTACCAATAGTTTTCACCGGGTATTTCTTCTTCAGTGGCAATTTTGTATTCGACATATTTATTATTGCTGATTCAGAAAGTAAAGTTACATGTATTGTAATTGGCAGAGCGACTGTGGCACTTCTGAAAGTTGAAGGATTTTATCATGTTTTTATATCAAAAAAAGAATAAGGGTCCAATTATTATCTGAAGGTGTTTTGTTAATATTGCTGAAGCATTCTTTGCCCTATTGGCACAGTCAGGCTTGGGTTCATGAATAGTTTGTGTCTTTGTTAGAGGCCAAACGTAAGTTACACTAAGTAAACAGTGGAACTAATTCTGCTTCAGACAGCACACCAGTCCATTGGCTCTTACACAAGTAATTTGACATGATTTGCACTAAGGTCTCTCCCCATTAACACTGGCCTAATGTTTTTTTCTTTCCTCAGTAAAACACCCAGCAGACAATGTTTATGACTGTCACACATTTACAGCAATGTGAATCTATCATTACAATAAAAAGTATTTCCACATAATAAAATCAGAGAAAAAACTGTCTTTTTTAGACGTTTTGTTTCAGCTTTGATACATGGAGACATTTCTTGGCACAGCCCTTTTGCCTTATTTAACATTATTTTTTGCCTACTTCCTGAAACTATGCTTTGGGCATGATTATTAGAATATGCTTTTGCTTTCTCTGGCCTTTGTGTCCTGACCAGTAGTCTATTGATTTTGGAATGCACGCTGGGAGGAATTCACCTTTTATTCTGCATATGGAATTCTTTTTCAGAACGTTTGACTGGGGTGAAATCTGGAGGCCTCGTCAGACGATAGTTTACACTCTTTTGTTAGAAGATAAAATGCCAAGGCTGTATCCTTGAATATGAAAACCACGTTAGGAACATGAGGTTCTGAGATCAGCTATGCAAAGCTAAAATCACACAAAGCCAGCGATGGGAACAGATCATTGAGAAGCAAACTGTTTCAGTCTTTCATACATATATAATATATAATATACTGTATACTACATATACTTCTAATATTTTAGGACTCATATGTCACACCTTATTAATATGTGATAAAGAAGGTATTAACGGTGAATTACATATTTACAAAACATTCACATCATACAAGTATATAATATGCGACTTTTATTATAATGTTATTAATCATAAGTAGTTGCCAGTTACTACAAGGTAAGTGATCTTAATGTACTGGTAAAATATACCCAGTTATAAATAGTCATTAATGTATCAAATCAAAAATGAATAAGAATGATAGGGTAAGTCTGCGTATTGTCATATTTTCTACAGATCATATTTCAATTTAAATATAATGATCTTACTACACAAGCCTGAACCTATTTTTTCTAAGACGCTTTGAGTCAAAACATACGTTTTTGTTTCATATGGCTTGTATCCCCTTGTTCATACAGAATAGATCTCACTCATGTATTAGTAGGTTTTTATAAGTCTCAAACAACTAATGCAGTTTTTTAAACCAAAAAAAATAATGATTATTGTGAAATTTGTTATTCATTATGAAATAAGGAATCTTATTCATGAGCAATGTGTTAATCCATGTGTTCAGCATCATGTCAAGGAAAATAAAAGTCCCGGCTGAAATATTTGTAAAATTTCGAAACAGCAGAGAACCCTAAATTCTATTCAAATGTATACATGGAACAGCATTTCTGACACAGATGGATAAAATTTACTCTCATCTTCAGACTAATGCATTGTAATAAATTTGATTTACAAAATAATTTTCAAAGATTTTAATTTATTTTTCATTTATATTAATGTTTCCAAAGTGTGACCACATCCTGCTTATGAAAGCACAGCAAACTTCTAGCTTTAACCACTTCTCTTTGAAAATGCCTTTCATTTTGTTGGGGTACAGCTGTTGTGTAATTTTATCGCCACAAGCTCTGTTCATGGGTCTAGGACAATGGAAAGCTCAGTGCTGAATTCAAAGTGCCAGGGCTAATCGTGGGATAAACGAATTCAGTATGAAGTATAACGACACTAAGAAATATTGGATTGAGACCTTTTCAACATCTGCATTTCACATTATACTATACAGATGAAGTCTGCCTTGGTTAAAAGTGACCATTTAATGGTGAGAACAGTATATATTGTGAAAGAACACTAATAAGGTTCATAAAGATTTTGAACATTGCAATTAATCCTGTTGTCAAATTTCCATAAGTATGGTCCAGGTGTGTTAATTGTGAACTATGACAGTAATTCCTATACATTGCTTAAGATGTGTACAAAGACAAGGATAGCCATGTATTGTTTTCAAGTTAGAAACATTTTCAATATTGTGTCTACACCTGTAGCTTAGAGCATTTTTCGTTACACTAATAAAAAGCTTACATGGTAGCTAACAAGCAAAGATGTTTTCTTGATGAGTTTATCCATAGATTATTAGCATGACATTCTCTGGAGCATATATAGAATTACCTTTCTTATAGCACAATATGCATAGTAGTTTTGTTTGACTGTTGAATAGTTGTGTGAAAGTATTATAATGACTCTTTTTCTCTTTGAAGTACTGGAGATATACTTCACACACCACTATTCAAAGACGCATAACCGCAGGTCTGTTGTGTGTACAGTGTCTGGATTATAGCTTCTGTGCTTGATCCACAATTACGACAACAAGACAGGTAGAAAAAAAACAAACACTTTTGAGTTATTGGTGTTTGGACCAGAAACACAGAATTAAGAGGCGTTGATATGCTTTCGTGAGTTTGCCCCGAGCGCTGGCTGTGGGAAGTTTGCTTCAGGAAGCCAGAGCAGAAGTTCTCGTATTTTAATTAAGAGCTCTTTCGTGCAACCAGCTCTCTGTCTTCCCACTGCACAGCTGAGAGATGCTTCCTGACAACAGCACTTGCAGATTGATGCACTTTTATTTCATTCAGGAATACTCTGTGGTTAAAAGGGACTTCCACTTTCTGTTTATAGAAAATCTTGCCTAAATATAATCTTAATTGCTCTGTGGCAAACCAAAAGCATTCATTCATTAATTATGATTAAGCTGATTATAGCAATGGTAGGGTACTCATAAGGTTTACTTCTGTCGCATGTAGGCTTTCTTTCTCTCTTTTTTCCAGACACCAGTGTCTTTAAGTCTTCCCCAAAAACCTTTGAGAAAGGGATACATTCTAAATTTTCGTGGTTGAAGTAACCTCTAAATGTACAGTTTAAATACTGATCATTTATTGATTCCTCACAAATGCAAACATCCTAAAACATAGACTTAAAACCTTAATATTAAACTTAAACTTAAGTATTTACACTGAGATTTCAAGAAAGGAAACTTTCTTCTGTATCTCTTATGAGTTAAATGTGTTTGAGGTTATTTGTCCTGCAAGATTAACAGTGAAGTCAGTGAAGTGCTTGCTGTTGGGAAACATATCCATGATCCAGCAAAATTGCCCAAGTCAAGTATTTGTCATAGTTGGGTGTTCTATCGAGATATCTGTTTTATATGTGGATGATGCATATCTGAACTAAAGAATAATGTGAATGTTTTAACTTATCATTGACTAGAGAAAATTAGGTGATACGGAAATTTGTTTTAAAATAATATTCCCACAAAACAGATCTTCAGCACTGAACAGCCACTGAAACTGATCCACCCTTTTAACCTTGAAGTTGCTAAAGAATACTGTTCCATGCATACTTCAGGAATCCTCATGTGTTTCTCCTGTGTGCCAAAATAAGAAAAAAATAAGCAGGCATTTAGTCTAATATATGTGTATGTCAAACCACCGGCTTCCAAAAGCTAATAAAAATATAGCATTTATATTGTGATTTACGTCCTGAAAGGTCTTGAGATAGTGCTTTACCTAGAGGAAGAGCCAATTTAATCCTCCACTGAATTGCCCCACTCACCTGTGTGACATCCAGTACAGACCAGCAATCCCACAACACAATTAGAGAATTGAAAAAAAAACATGTCACCAATTGAATTAAGCGGGAACATTAGAAAAGCTAGATTGTACCAACCCAGGTATTTTGCCAGGAGGCCATAGTTCACACTCCTAATCTTTCAAAAATAAAATGAAAGTGTGACATCCACGAATGTGTTACAATTCCGAAGATTATCTGCTCCCTGTATTATTATTAGTGTTGAATTATTAGTAATATTATGTCTAGTAGCATTTTTTCTATATCCTTGGAAATAATTCAAATTGTAAATTTGACAAATGACAAATATTGTTTTACAGTGATTGTACACTCCTGAAATATACTGTATGGCATAATTTTGCAAAAGCTTTACCTCACAGGAACATATTTCATTGCATTTAAAACTGATCACAATGAAATGTTGTATTGTTTCAATAACGTAGAACAGGAAACCCTTTTATCCCCATTTATTTCTTTTTGAAAGGTACTAAGTTAGAAATATTTGTCAATATCAAAATATAATTCAGAAAAATGAACTTCATTATATTTTATATCCTTTCTAGATGCAGAAACAGAAAGGTAATGGTAAACAGCTTTGAACTGTCATCAGACATATTTTACAATATATAATTTACCATAAAATCAAAGTACTTTTTTGGAAAGTCAGAATGTTTTGAATTACAGTTTATTCACACTCCTTTGCACACACATAATATAAGAATGCTGATATAAACTTAAGATAGTAATATTAAATAAAAAGCTATAGCTGGGATTAAACACAACTGTGTGTGACAGTTCCATAATTGATAAGACATCAATAATAAAGAGCTGCAGGCAGAATACACATTCCTTAGTTTGGTTGGTAATATATTTTGCTTTCACTGCAAGCAAAATATAGATGATATAGATATCATCCGCCCCAGAACTCTATGTAGAAAAAAGTAGTAAAATTGGATATCATGTAAAGATTACTGTTTACTGTTATAGTAAACTGAAGACAGAAAACCTCATATATTTCCTATAATTCACAAAAGTATATTTGAATATCTTAAGAAAACTAGTGGTAAAAAATGGAGTGGAAGAGGTACAGTATGATGCTTGGGACATACAGTAATTATTTTTCCTGTTTTTGGTAAAGAAAACACATTGATAGTCACAATGCCTTGTTTATGTGTATATAAAGTAAATAAATGTAAAAACATTTTCTGTTATTTTCAATTTTTTACCATATAATTGGATAACATTTTTTTCTTCAAGACATATTCCAGATAAATGCACTACTTTTAAACTTTTTGCTTGTCCTTTCATTTCAAACTAACAAAAATGAGAAATCTTAAAACAAGATTGTTTGATAAAATGAATCACCGGTTTGGAGTCCGAAGGATTACAGGAGTACTATGGAATGCAACATCTACCCCTGCTTAAAGAATTGAAGGAGAAAAAATAAAACTATAAAAACGCCACTTCGCTTAATGTCTTTTTATCTTCAAGAAGGTAACAACAGGAAAATATAGTGAAATGGCTTTCTATTATTTGTGATCTTATGCGCTTCACCTTTTCTTGTAATCTTCTCTATGGAGCTGGTTATACAAAACAGGCCTTTAAAATATATTTAAAAAGAAGAAATAAGAAAGGGGCCACTTGTGATCCTGCCCATGGTGGTGTACTGTCTTTTTGTTGTCTCCTGAAGGATATGGATGACAGAGGAAGGAGAAAGCTGGTATTTAATATGTGTGGAAAAGGCTTGATAAACCATCAGCAGTGCAATGGGGGCCTCTCATTCTCCTCCGAGCTGAGATGCATGTCTTCTGTTAAATACTAAGGAGTACAGTGGTCTCTTCTGCAAGGTGTGCTTTGTTCTAGGTATCTAGGAGTTTAACCACCATCAGGGTTCATTTTTGCTATCAACTTCTGTTTAATCCAAGTCTGTCGCCTTCGTTCAAACTGGGCGTGACAGACTCATTGATTAGGAAATGGTGAGATAGCTTCTTTCAGTGCCTAAGGCCAACGGAGAATTCTGCAATACACACCTGTTACAGAGACATGTCCTTCCTCTCCATTTTAGTTACTATAGACCAAAGACAAAAATGTCTCCAGCATTATGTGCTGTATGTTAGTTAGTTTTACCAATGTAAAAATTATCTTGAATACAAGTGGGAGGCTCTGCTTATCTGATCTTTGTGTTTTAATCACTGACTGGGCAACATGGAGGTATCTGGGAGTGAGAGATAATTGCTGCTGGTATCGGAAATTTTCGAAGATGATTCATATAACTAAATTCCTTCTTCAAAAGGATCTATGGTCAGTGAACAAGCCTTCTTCTTCCTAAAAGCCTGACATTTCACAAGTGTGAGGATCTTTCTGTTTTAAATTTAACATTTTCATTGCTTTGTGGCCTGTTTTGTTGCTTGCAACACTGCTCAATTTAGAATATTGGTTCAGCAGATTTTGTATTTGTGTTTTCGCACTGGGATGAAGTTAAAGGCTACCGTGAGATGAAAGGAAGAGCCAAATGAAATTGACTGGCAATGAAAACTGCTATCTGTAAAAAAATGGAAATATACTGTAAATCTGTAATGTATTGTTTTTCTGAATGGATTAACATTTTAGTCCAGCATATAAATGTTACTGTAATATTTCACAGTTTCTTAAATATTATAGAAGACAAAAAGAAAGCTTTCATTATTTTTTCACGTTAATTTAAATTAATTTAATTTGTTACAGAGGTGCAGATTTATATTGGATGCAAGCTATCTACAAAACTAATAGCAATTACATTTACTAAAACCTTCCTATCTTGTTTTTTTATTTTTAAATTTTATTCACATCCACTACAAGATTTAATTTTTTTTATTATTTCAATTTAACATACCAAATAATTAAAAACAATGCAAGACAAAACAAATGGTTCTATTAAAATATTTTTCTTACCACAAGATGGCAGTGTGAACAAAAAATAATCTTCTTATGTGTATCATTTTAAACTATATATTACTGGGGGCTGATCTTTGTTGAATTTATAGTTTTAATACATGGCTCCATAATACATTTCTTAATATGAGGTACAAGGTATTCATGTTTTAAAGCATACGACTTCTGTTTAACTTTAGCCTACATACATGTATACTACATGTACACTACACTACTCACTTTCACTATTAATGTAATACTGTGTATCTCTCTATGTGATTATTTTAAACTAATGTTTAAAACTATTTGAGCATCTCTATATGAAGAATAGCATATTAAACACTGCCTTTTTATGTAAGGCATTTGGAATTAATATTTCTGTTTCTATGTTAAATGCATGCCTTCTTCAAGAACCTATTTTGATGAACCTCTTGTTTTCCTGAACAGAATAGAGTCTTTGGATATTATCAGGAAAGCTAATAATCTAGAAAAGATAAAGTAACCCATCATGAGTTGAAGGTTGAACTAGATTTTTATTTCTCTGAAGATCAAGCAATAGAGCCCAGACAATTGCTTCTCAAAATCAAATTTGAAACCTTGCATTCTTACATGTGTAAGGTTAACTGTATTCTTTCATTTATTCTAACATAATGTATTCAGTTTTCTGTTTGCTTTTGTCAAGGTCTTTCGATATCTTTTGAATAATTTATTTTTAAAAACACACCACGTTACTTCCATATATGAGCTTTAGTATCTGTGGTTCATTATAAATTAATTGCTAAATAAACTGCACAAATTGGATTCTTTCTTCAAAGGAAATATTAGAGGCTGAGTGAAAATACCAGTTAGAATCTGAAAGCCTGCAGTACTCTGAAATGTTTCCATAGTCAACATACACTGTCTCTTCACCTGCCTCTAATTACTGCTCTGTTGATCTTCTTAATCCTTCCATTTGTTTAGGTTGCTTGAGAGAGAAGGAGAGAGAGTTCTATCAAAATGAAACACCAACATCAACATCTGATTTATTTTTTATCTAAATAAATGTTTGAATGACTTGATCGTTTGCTGGATTGAAACATTAAGCATATTGTCTGTTACAACAGTCCCTGCAAGCTTGTTTGTTGTGTTTTCCAAGCCCTTATGGGCCTTTCAGGGTTGTAGAATCTTAACTTGATAAGTGTTGGGTTCTGAAGCAGGCAGCACAGGCAGCCTTTGTGCAATTCTGAAATGTGCTATTACTTGGCATTTTAATAACCATTGTTTTTATTTTCCCTGATTAAGAACACATTGGCTTTTGCCTTGTCCGGGACTTTTAATTCATGGTTTTCTATGGTCTTTCCTTTCCAGTCTTCAGAACTCTTTGGTGGCAGGGCTCTGGGGGTAAGTCCAGTGCGGCTCTCCTGTGGAGCAGTGACCTGCTGGTGCCATTGTCAGGGTAACATCAGTCCTGCTAACAACACTTTCCCCTTCGTATCACTGATGAACTACACAGCAAAGGAACAGGGTCAGATACTTTAAAGGATAGCTCAAAAAAGGCCTCCTTTGTGGGTCTGACAGTTCCTTCAAGGAAATTTGTAGGAGAATTTCTAAATAATTCTGCCTTTGCTACCATATGCAATTACGATGGTGAGCTGAATATTTATCATTTAGAGTTTTTCATAGGCATGCGAAACATCAACCTCATGAACACAGACGCTTCCTAGTTTGCGATAAACCCATTGAAAGAGTTAGTGTTGACAAGGGGTGCCCGGCCAAGTACAGAGCCCACATCAGCAACAGAAATATTCCTCTCTCATAATTAACGCTCTTATTCTTAAATCATCTATAAATATGTTTGAAAATTATTTTAATTTTAAAATTGTGTGAGGTATTTGAGTATAAAAGTAAGAGGAGGAAAATATGAACAACCATCTTCAGATTCCAACATTTCTATAATTTAAATTATGCTTTTAGGTTTGATTCTAAAACAAAGGTTGTTGCAGTACTATGCTTAAACAGTTGCTACACCATACTGTGTCTTGTGGGAAATTATGCACTTATGCATTGCCCAAGTCATGATAATATTACCTTGGATTGAAGAATTTTACATTGGAGCATGCAGAAAGTTGGCATGAGACAGAAAGATACTGTATAAGAAATACATACAAAGAATGTATTTCATGTACAGTATCTTTCTGTCTGTTTCACTCTATATAGACTCTATTTTGTAGGGCACATACAGTATGTTCACATACTACATAGAGAAAATTCTCTATATTTAGTTTCACATCCATATAAATTGAGCCTTGTGAAAACTGAATGTCTGAAGCTCTGTGTGAGTGTTTTTTTCAGTCCAGGAAGACTGCTATATCGAAAAGATAAACAGGACATTAGCTGAGCTGGTGTAGAGCCCTAATCCTAATCCCTTCCCCTGGGGGTTCAGGAGACCACAGGAAGCGTTTGCTCAGCGCTGTGCTGCTGGAGCCCTGGAACAGGCAGGCGTCTTGCAGAGAAGAAGCCTGGTTCAAATTCCTGCTTTAGCAGAGCAAACAAGGCCCACCCCACATTGCTGCCGCAGGATGAGGCAGGAACCAAAAAAAAAAAGTCAGCACCAGTATTACAAATACATGCCCCGCACATCCATGAGTATTGCAGCAGACATAGCTACAAAGGCAAGATGTAATATGCTGTCCTTCATATAGAGATGCTCATGTAGAAGGAAATATCAGTTTATCAGTTTAAAAAGCTACATCACATATAGAGGAAATAGTATTACATTTATAGTGAAAGTGAAAATAATATAGTGTTATATAGGAGCCTACAATAATATATACAGCTGTACTAGCACAGAGAAATATTTGAGATTTTAATGCTGCAGCCTCGCTTTGCCAAAAGTAATAAAAACAGTGTTTCTATTCTACAGTTTTTGAACAAGAAGACAATGTTATCAAAAAAACTTTTAATGATTACTGAAGTGTCTTCTTTTACAGATGTTTTTACCATGTTCCTGCGTTGATTTCGAGTTTTTCCTGACTTTAAAAGCCGCCAGAGCTATTAGGAATTATTGCAAATTTTGTGTTTCATCAACTCTAAAAGCAGGATGAGTCAATCCCATTACACTAGATGAATCACGAGTGCATTGTTCAGAGTTTTCCACTCCGCTGAGAGTCCTCTACCCTGTACGACACTAATTAGGTGATAATAATTGGGTTTCTGCCTAAACCCAAGAATAAAACAGCTGGACCCAGAGGCCTTAGTAATATAAAACCATCAACATTTTTTCAATTAGAAACCAGTCAGCACACTGCCTGACAGGGTGGCTTTGCAGTTGTTATAATTGTTTTAAAATATTTCAATTAAAGCTTTTTATTAGTTAATTTGATATCTACAAATAAACACCAACATTTAAATTCCTATTTCTGAAACTGTAAGAAGAAGATGATACTGTCATTTGTTATTGTCCTGTTAAGGAATGGTCCAGAATTTTTTTTTTCCTCTTTGATCACTTTTCCTTTCTCCACATCATCATCCACATCTCCTCATTATTCACACCACACATTAGCTGATGAGAGTATGGGCGCACTATAGCGGCCATCGCATCATCCAGGTGTGGCTACACATTGGTGATGGTGGAGAGGAGTCCCCATTACCTTTAAAGTGCTTTGACTGGAGTGTCCAGAAAAGCCGTATATAAATGCCAGGAATGTTCTTCTTATTGTTGTTGTTATTAATAATGATAATATCATCACTATGTGTTTTTGAGTTAAATAAATGTGAAGATACAGCATTTAAGTATAAATGGAGCTTTTTCAGATTCAGGATGAAAGCTAGGTATTCTAAATTTATGTTTAAAGTAAATCCTTATTCACTTTTGAATACAATGTTGTATTGTTTAATACATTTAATTCCATAATATATTATAGTCTAGCAGATGAAATGTAAGAATACATTGATCAATGCAATGATCAGTAGTCTTCTCAGTTTGCTTGAAAAGTAACATGATTGAAATTAGTTTGCTAATTTTGTTTCCAAAAGCTTGCTTTGTTTTTAAAGGCAGTGTCTTATTAGTGTGAAAAGGAACTTACAGTACATAACAGTAAAGTGTATAACACTGACATGGAGACATTATAATGTCTCATAAATGTTTAATTTTTATGTACAATTTTCTTTTTTTTCATGCCTTAGAAATATAATACAAATAAACACATTATGCCATTTAAGAAAATCCTCATCATCTGTAACCCATGTCTGCACATGAAATTTGATTTGCTGTGTGCCACAACTCCAACAATCCCTGACATTAGCCTTCGATTTTTAAGTCACAGACTATGAGAGCACTGAACACAGTACACTGTCAGTATCATGACCATATCAGCTCATGCAGAAGTCCTTTTAAACATGCTGTAAAGCATCTTTTTGTAAACGCCGGCTGTTTCACATCAAAATGGCACCAGAGTTCCAAATTACGAGACACCATTATCCAGCATTAGAAAAAAATCTGCAGGCGCAGGAGACGTCTCCGAGTGGATTGGACACAGTGGGTAAAGCTCCCCATCGCCCCGAGCGGGTGGTCCTGTGACTGGCTGTCAGGCAGGAGGCTGGCTGGCTGTGGAGCTGTGGTCTGCACCTGCTCCTCTTGTACCTTGCTTGCTGACAGACAGCTGGCTTCTGTGCTGTACTGTCATCACCCTGTCTTTCACCAGCATCGTGGCTGGAACAGCATGTTTAAATGATGAATGCACATATATAATTCTGTGAATCAGTCTGTCTATATTTAACACTTCTTAAGTTTAATTCTGGAAAGAACCCATGAAAACTACTCCATTACCTTAAATTCATCCAGGTCTGTACTTTATACTTAAACTTGTGAATAAGTGTTTCCTTCAGTGCCATGATAGCTTTTTTGTTGCTTTCATATTATTCCACCAATGAGTTACACTTGAAAGCTGTTACACTAAATCACGTGCTTGAAAAGCAGCACTCTCTGACCCCATAGGATTAAACATCCAAGTTAAATAAACAGCTGTCTCTCTGATGTTCTCATTGCATCAAAGAACTCTTAGGTATTATCATCTATTTTTTTTTTCATTTTCTCTTTTTGTTTCCTGGGGCTAAAAACACTCATGCACAAATATACTTTGATAATTAAAGTGGTCTTTGACACATTAGATACACATTAGCTGGAGCAAGAAGCACACTGTAATACACTTGTGTCAAGTAGTTCCTTCAGATCTTTTATAATTTTAGAACACTATCCCCTAACTTTCTGTCTCCTGCATAGACCCTCATCCAGAAAAGCTAATCTAACTGTGCCGGTTTGAAACAGAAATGTCATGACATATCTGACAGTTTGTTATATGATATTTCTGGAAAATTCTGGAAATTAATAAGGACTTTTTTTAAGATTTCACGAATATATCATTAGATTGATATATCCATCAAACTTTACCTTCTTCTTTAAATGATTGCTACATTCAGTACAGTTTCTGAATCCCCAAAATTTACTGAAGAGTTAATGACCATACTAAGCTCGCTGATACTTCTGTTGCAGTTCCCTAAACCTTTTTACGAAGAGCCTGTAGTCTCAGTTCACCCTTTTCAGTTATAGAAGAAGCTGCCTTCATGCAGGAATCCCTGAGTAAATAAGACTGCTGGCTGAAGGAAAGTAGCTGTTAACAAGAGGTCAAACAGATGCTTTACCACGCAGTGCAGGTGCAAAAGCATTCATAAAGCACCATGTCATCATACAGTACATGTGAGTGATACAGCACAAAAGATAATGGTGATTCTAGGGTCTAGGAAAGCTTGGAAGAATTAGTATTTTTTCACAACTGATAAGTCTATCAGTACTGAATATTAAAAGCAAAATGTTTTGGGAGATGGGTCTTTTATATTCCAATCAAAAAACTTTTCTTTCAAGACAAGTGTGTGAAAAAAACAAGAGTCTAACTTTGAAAACATCATTGAGGCTCATGGCTTTTAGCATGCCAAGGAGCTCAGAGTGAAGTTGATAAATATTTGAGCTGAACTCCAAAAGCTGAAGACTGCATACTTTAATAGTATCATGAAAAATCTGTAGTATCTGGCCTACATCGCAAAAGCTAGGCTTGACTGGCAACAATGTAGAATTCAGCAGGAAATAACATTAAGAAATATCTTACTCTTAAAAAAGGCTATTAACAAAGACATTGTCAAATACCTAAAGTAATGTCAATTTTAATTTAAAGAACACAAAATTATTTCATTAAGTTATTTCCTAGAAGCTGTCACACATATATTGACTTTGTGTATTTTCTACAAGAAAGTGTTTGGTAAAACATGTAACAGCGCTATGCTTTCTTTTAAAACAAGTGGAAGTAAGGAATGGCTTTTCTCCCTGCTGTTGCTTTGCTTTCTGTTTATATTAAAAAGGAGCATCTGCAGAGATTGAGGAGTTATGAAAGTACTGGTGAACAAACTGAAAGGAACATATCCTTTTCAGTCCACTCTGGATCTGATTAATAATACACACTCAGTTGCATCTCCCAGTAATAAGACTTGTAATCACACACGGCTGTTACGAGACTAAAAGGAGAACCCTGTGCAGGTCGGTCTCGTTTGGAAAATGGAGAAGGTAAACGATTCCAAAAGGGCTAGTCAGAGTCAGTATCCAAAGTAGTCACTAAGGGATTTAGCTTCTAGGCAGATCACTGGTAACATGCGAGCCCAGGAGACAGAGGAGACTGTACAGTACCGAGCGCAGAGGTGTGGACTGAGACGGGTTTAAATAGCAGGTCAGGCGTGGATTGTTAATTATTAATTAATTATGTCCTGGTGTGCCCGTAACAACGGCCCTAAAAATAATTATAAAATGCCCCTATTAATAGGCTGGTCCATCTCCAGCATCCATTACAGCTGCAACAAGTCACCACATTGATCGTGCCAGATGTTCACAGATGTCAGTGGAGATATGGGAACATTTCAGAGTTCATGAAGTCTGCCATCTGTCATTTGGGCCAGTAGCTTCTCTCACCCTGAACTGTGCTTCCTGTGGGTGATTTTTATACACCAACAACTGCCCCTTAATCTTTGAGGCTGTCGGAATTGCTATATTACCCAAATCCCATTACCCAAGCCTGCACCAGAAGCTCTTGTGAGGTTTACTTACACCAGTCTTCTTTCCTAACACACTTAGGAAAGGGTCTGGTATGCTACTACTTTACATTCTTTAGTAATAAAGGTATAGATCCCATGGAGGGCCATTCCTGTTAATTTGGACAGAGTAGGTTACTCCTATGGAACATATTATTTAAAATTGTGATAAGTCCAGATGTACAGTATGTAAATAGAATGCCTGCTCTATAAAATATACAAGATCAAAAAGAATGTTCTTGTTTATTTTTTCTTGACAAGAAATACTAATTGAACAAAAAATGAAAAGTTTTTACAGTTAACTCTATCAGATGATGGAGTGTTCATAGTACAATTCAGAGTCCACAAGTATTTGAGTATTTTATTATAAATATAAAGTCATTATCCTTGTAGGAAAATTTAATCACAAGTTTGAATTTAATTTACATGAATGCTACAAGGTTATTCAGCACCATTAGCATTGAACAACTGTAGTCCATGTATCGTAAAACATGTCTTTGTCTTCAATATGAACCTTTAAGCACAATACCATTTACCTTTCTCCACTTTTCAGAAAATGGTAGCAACAATCTAGAGAATACAGATTTTAACTAGCAGGTCTTGCTTAACTGAGTTGCTAGCCCACTTTGATAGCAACAGCAGTTATAGATACAGAGCATACTACAGCATATGGTATACTTAGACATTTATAAGGCTTTTTGATAGAGTTCCTCATAAAATATTTATTTTCACATTACAGCCACTAGATATTATACTATAATAGGTATTGTTCTGCACTGACGGGCTATAAGAACTGATTTTTTTTAGTCTTGAACAGAAAAGAACACATATGCACCTGCCTCCTGACACCTGACTCTTATTCAGAATATCCAACATTTGCAAAGACAAACACAAAGTCAACCCAATGGACTTTTTCAAAGCCACAGTGAAACACCAATATGACAACATTCATTGAATTGCATTGCTTTTGAAAACAGTGGGTACTCTGATCAGTCCTTAATTTTAAATTAAAAAAATATCAATAAACCTCTGGTTTATATATAAGAAATCAGTTTATATTTTTAAAAGATAATTTTAATGGAGGAGGTACATATTAAAACTCATAATTGCATATCTCATAATAAAAAAAAACATTAGAACCTTCATCTGTTTTATTGTTTATAACGATACCCAATGCTTTAAGAATACTATTAAAAACTATTAATATCTTTCTCTGTAAATAGTCTGTACATGTGGATAAAAATACTGCAACATAAATAGTATTTAATCTCATGCCAGGTAAACAGTTATTTCTTTTAACAGGGAAATTATTTTTTTCCTTCCTGGTTTTCTGTGAATATGTATTCATTTCAGATGTGACTTAAACTCAAGCACCATCTTTTGCCATTAAGCTCAAATACAGGAATTAGTTTGAACTTGTTTATAATGGATTCCAAACCATCAAAGCCAGCTGCATAAGTCTCGTGTATTAACATACTTGTATACCATCCTTTTCGACAAAAGACTGGAGCACTAAGGATAATGTGAAGCTGTTCTTAATTTGAATACTCATACTGTTCATATAAATATATAGGTATGACTTTTCCTAAAAATTTATGTAAAGTACTGTATAACAGCATTGCCAATTTTGAAAAGGCAGGGAGAAAAAAAAACATTTCAGAGAAATGGGATCCAGCACTTGTGTTCACAGGCATAGCCTCTACAGTCTCTCCCTGCCTGTTCTGCTGTTCCTTGAGGCATGTTCCACACAGTGGAAAGTCTCCCTCACTTAAAGGGATTCTGTGGAAGACTGGGTGGCAGAGAGAAAGCCTTGTCTTTCATTTCCAGAAACCTGAGCCAGAAGCTGGCTGTGTTCCCAAATGAAATGAGTTTGGTCTAACCCCAGTCCCTGGTGGACTGTGGTCACATCACAACACTGCCATTGAATCTCTCTCAATTGGCCTTCCCACATGGCTGGAGGAAGCGAGATCCAAGTTTTGAATAATTGCCAGCAATTAAGCATCTTCTCATCTCCATTCTGGACAGTAGATATGGGAGGAGACAGTGTTCACCTGCACAATAATGTGGGTCATGGGACATGAGATATGTTTTGCAGACTTCTTCAAATCCTTTTCTTCTTTGAAAGTTTTTTACCATTCACATGCTTTTTTGCAAATGAGCCAGGACTTATCCTTTGCCTAAATATTATTTTCCACTAGTATTTAGTGAACCTTACCCTTACTGTGCTATACAGTATTAGGAACTCAGCTTGACAATTTGTAGGCAGTTTCCCTCTGGAGAAGCAAACATAGAATTTATAAAACAATCCTGTGTGCATCTGAGGAAAATTAATATTTTGCCATACGTTATTTTAAAAACTTCTCATGTTATTAACATATGTGTCTTTACATTTAGAGAGCAAATATTGATAATATGTATAGAATGTATAGTTATAGTTGCATATTGTGTGTATTTCATTGTGTAAATGTCAATATGCAACCAGATATCTCTCTCTCAGACATTTTTTGTCTTGGAGCTTTCTATGGATTGTCTGCTGACAGAGATATTTATTTGGTTGGGTAAGTACTAAAATAATTACATTCAACAAATTGGCGTGTTTTGATTTTGTTCGAAATCTAATCTTCTGGGGAGGAAGAAAGGGGGCAACTTCTCACAAGCTCATTTGTTATTCTGACAAAATTTCATGCCATTAGCCTTTATAGACCAAAAGTAGGATTGATCTAAGTAAGTCGCTGTAGCATAACAAACCGAAGAAGTTCAATTATATGATTTTAGATTCAGTGCAGCTTCTGTGAAGCATTCCGAGTTGGCTTCAATTCAAACCTCAAAGAAATCGTTTTGGCAGGATGCTCCAATTATTCACCTTATACCAAAGGGCAACCGAAACACATTGTGTTTTCTTAATCAAAATAGTTCCAGCATATATTGTTTTACACCAAGGAATACACATTACGCTGATAAACTTCAGAGAGGAAAACCAATACTTTTTATAAGGGTCTATTGTCATCTAATTAGACCAGGTTTTCTGTCCAAACCTGGTCTGTTTCATGTAATGTATTATAATTATGTGACAAGGGAGCAGTTGAAAGAACAGCATACAGCTTCCCATAGGTTTCCTTTCTGTGATAAGAAAGATAAACATTCTGCATGCCCTGTACAAAAATACTCTGCAGTTTCCGGAGGGGTCACTACATGCAATGGGGCTTTTGGTCCTTTTTAATTTTAGACAATGATCTGTGTCATGGGGAAAGCAGGGTGTACAAAGTGAGGAAGCCCCCCTTCAGTTGAGGTGTGTGTCCACAGCTTCCTTAGAATGGGGCTTATCTATTTGGGATCCTTATGTATTCACACAGCTTTATCTGTTCAGAACACTAAGGGGGGGGAATCATGTTTATTTTTACAGTGTTCTCTGTTCTGGGGGAACAAGAGATGCTTTTGAATCATTGCATGGGGGATGTGGGTATATCCATTTTTTTTTAGCTGATTCTGAAAGAGAGCTATTTTGACACCCTAGCTGGCAAGCTGGTGAAATACAAATGATTCCACAATTCAGCGAGATCAATTCCAAAATGTTTTTTTGCACTTCCAGAGATTTTACCTAAACACAGAGGCAAACCTCCCACAATCCAAACTCACGGTCCAAACCTTAACCTTGATTTTTAACTGATTTAATTTCATGATTGTATGTCACAATGACCTGTGCATAATGTAAGCATTTACATAAGAGGGGTGTCAACCATATAGCATGACCAGGATATTCACACAAATACACACATGCATTTCTTCTAATGCGTCAGAAGATTGATTGACACGTAGTTTTGTTTTTCTTGTAGTGTCATAAAAACAATTTCGAGACGCTGCCATGCCATAACTATACAGTAGTTCACATAAGTGACAATAGTTGTCTAATTGTTTAAAGCCTTTATTCCTACCAACCACAAACATAAACAGCACAGGGGCTCTTTCAGCCTCCCAAACTTAACGCCTTAGGAGTGTTTAAGGCGCTTAAGAAGCGTGTTAAAGGGTTGAAAAACATAGTTTTCACAATCTGAGCATTTTTAAGTGGGTGCACAATGGAGTGATTGCATGGATATGTGGAAGGAAAATTATAATTTTCCTGTCAATTGAACCGAATAAATGATTAATAAGTGATCATTTTCGGTCAATACGAAATAGTGAAGCAGTTAGCAGGTCCCCATTACCGCACGACGGTATTTGGGGGGGAATTCATGTTAACTTCAACCCTTTATAACAAAACGCAAATTTAAGTCACATTCGCTTAAGCATGCGACAAAATCATATGGCCACCACACCTTTTTTTATTCTGGCTTTGAGGAGAAACTATAACGTCTCAAACAGCAGTACAGCTGGTTAAAATATAATTGTAATCCTCTAGACGTCGGAATGCGACAGCTGTGTGTCGTACTCACTCCTTAGGTGATGTAATGAAAAGGCTATACCTTTATATTAGAACCACACCACAACTGGCCTTCTCTTACAAAGCTTTGACTTGTGTAGGTATAAATATAATCCGTTCCTAAATACGTTTTATGTATTAAATAATTTAAACAACAGCATTCAATAAGGCCTTCGATGCCGTTGTCGTCAATGTGTATTTTTTTATCAAAAATTCCTAAAGTTCAGTAAAAAGCATCGGGAAGGTTAACTTCTTTTAAGACCAACTGTACATAAATCGGGCAGGAGAACTAAGCTCCTGGGTTTCTACCTATCTTCTCAATTAATTGTAGTGGTAGTATTTTTGCGAGTTTGCTATCGCTTAATTTCGAATTAAAATGTATTTCTGAGTTTAGATTCGTTTGTGCTCCAACCCCTTGTGTGTGTTCGTCAGTAGTGGAAGAACAAACATCCACGTTTTATACAGGGTACAGGAAGTTTATAGAAGAGGAATTTAAATGTTTTAACTCTGTTCTGAATGCCCTCATGTTCAAGTGCCAATAGTGATTAGATTATTTAAACAGATACGTGCTGTAGAGACGACAACGATAACAATAATAGTAGCAGTAGTAGTAGTAGTTCAGTAGTAGCAGTAGTTCAGTAGTTGGCTATAATGTCAAGCTTTTAATGTCGCGAGCAGATTCGGTTCCTGTCAATATTCTATATCCTTAGAAAATATTTTTAACACAACTGAAAATGTTATATCCGAGGAACTTTGGAAATACGAGGTGCAAAGACCCTTAGTTACTGTAGTTTAATCCGTGCAATTAACAGGGGGTATAATTCATGAAAAAGATTGCATCGATTGCTGACGTTTTCGTTTGGTATGGACAAGATTGGTTATTCCGCCGAATTGTTCTTCTACCCTAACGAAAGTTACAGATTGATGCAAAAAGTGTTGTTTTCCCTGTTTTAGTCAGGATCGAATGAATATCATTCATATTAGTCACTATTATTTGAAGGAAATTTTATCACCCTAAAAACATATAATATATGATATATTGCATAAACAAGTAGAGTTTGAAACAACAGCGTCACCCGAAGAATCATTCATTTAACATCATTGACATCAACCGCGGGACCTCAGGGTTCCTGTAGAAATAAATCAAGGTCACTTTTGATAGTGGTACCTACGCACATTTCAGCAGCTTAGTCCTGCCGCTTTCACTGTGAGGCATGAACCATCTTACCATAACTTATCAAGAAAATGTAAAAATCAGCTATTTCCCCATGGTTCTATAAAGAATAATTAGAAGGTCGCTGTGTCTGCATGTGTTGTATTTCACTATGAGGTAAGAGTACTTAGTTTTAACATTTCAAAACACATTCGGTTATTTCTTTAGCAGGGAAGAGGAATTATCGTGCGGATAGACAAATTCTGTTTCAGATACAATTAGTTCTATTTTTTAAGACCTTGCAGATAAATGTTTGAGGTTCGCGTGTAACCGGTTTGGCTAATGTTTTACAAGAAGTTGAGTGCTTCATTAAAATTTGTCATAACACTACAAGATAAATACCCTAACTGTTCTAAAAGAAAGCATATAACTTCAGTACTTTTTTAAGTAAAAAACATTGATAACGTTGTAATCATTACCTGTATCTTCTAAATGTATGCCCTTCCATAACTGGTTGTCTAGATGTCTGTTATGCAATATTAAGTAAAGTATTTGGATGCATACACAGATGTCTTAAAATTATAAGTAGGAGTGCATGTAAATTCTAGTCTGGAAAAATAAAGTTGGGCCTATGCGAGAATTCATTCTTTACACTGACTTGTGTGTATTTCTGGTCACTTTAACACATCAATGCCTAATCTTTGCCCATCTTCGAGATGTTTACTGATGCTATTATAAAAACAAACAGAGAGCAATTAACATTCCTTTGTCTTGCAACGACAGCACTAGCTGGGGTTTCACACTTGCGCTCCGTGTGTTTGCAGTTTCTTAACATGTTTATTTACATGGTTGTGATTTGCGTCCTCTCAATCCCGTGCAGCTGACCGGCCAGGTGAGCCGGTCTGCAGGGCGCAGGACGTTCATGTCTAAAAGGTAACAGATGCTTTCTTTGCAATTTCTGCCTTCCATTGAAAGTATAGCTTTCAGTGTGAGTAATATCTTGATTTAAAATACATATATATCAATATATACAACGATAATGGAAGTTTTATTCTTCCTTTTGAGGTCATTTTCAAAGGACATTTAAAGAACATCACATTTACTGAAATATACATATATCTAAAACGTAATTGCATTTTAAAAACTAAATAGATTTGCTTTAGGAATCCATTAGCTGTGAAGTCTGTTATCATGGGGAACTGCATACTGCGACGAAAAATACGCCTGATTTTTATCTATTTCCTTGGCCCCCGTTTATATTGGAGCAAAAATGTTTACGTATGAACACTCGGGCGTAATGTAAAATTATGTGAATCTGAGAAAATCTAGATTATGAACTAAAAAGTTATTTACCAAAACATATTGTGCGGAGTATTTAATTATTTGCATTCGGCCTAATACATTTAAAACAAAATAGTATAATTTATTACAACAGTTAGTGTGCGTTTATGTGGATATATATGGAGATGTGTACCTGTGGTACGAGATATTTTAAATATCATTTCACACTCAGCTGGCCCAAGTTATCCATTGCGCTGAAAGCTGTAAGGCTTTGTTTTGTTATCATTTTTCTGTTAAGCATTCATTCTTGTCTAAGCTAATGTTTCCTCGTGTAATGTCATTGTTCGTGTGTTTTAATTTCCGTTTCCAGTCTTCACACGCCTGCTGCAGTATAAAGTAAGCGTGGCTAATCTGAATAATGTATGTTGTTAACATGCAAAGATAAGTGACTTAACTAGCTTATATTAACATGCCGGTTTTGTAGTCAGCTTTTTTTTTTGGGGGGGGGGGGTCATCGTTCATTTTTAAGTTGTTTTTATTTCCTGAATTTTGCAGTTCCATCTTTTTGTCTTCTAAACTGAAGGACACGTTTGAGCGCGTGAGTACACATAGGTAAAAACACAAAACAAACTTCTCTGAAACCTCCACTTTACAAGGAACGTGGTAGCTTGGCAAAAGTAAAGACTCAAGCACGTTCCTAATTACCATGTTCTGTCAGAGCGCTGTGTATTTGGACAGGAATGTAGTCTTCCAAGTTTCACCGAAATCTTTAGTTTAGCTTCTCCACGAGATAAACAAGCAGGAAAGGTTTATCCGATAAAAATAAGAACAAGATTTTCTTCTCAAATATTTTTCATGCACTGGGTGATTCCCATTTCCACCGATTCCTCGATTATTTTAGTAAAATATAATATTTTTTCCTTTTAAATTCTCTTTGACCTCCCCACCTCCCTCCCTTTTGTTTAAGGCCAATATTGTCAGAGAATGTAGAACACGTTGCGGTGGTCACACACCTTTATTTAAACTTTTGTGAATCAAATTATGTTTAACGGAGCAAACAAAATAGAAGTCATTTAAATAGTACGCCGTTTAAAAAAAGGCTTGACTTTTTAGATTTTATTCGAATAATAAAAATGCTCCGATATTAATGAGGCTATTATGTCTACCTACGTCATTTCTCTCTCATGTTAACTTTTATAAGATCTTGCGTTAAACAACACTATCCTGCTTTCAGAAATTTGACATCTACTTTAGCATTCATCGGTGTTCAGGTTCTTAAATTACAATCCAGAAATACGTCCCAACACTTAATGGTACCTCGTTTTTTGCTCCTCTTGAAATTGCCGAAGAACACAATCTACACCTAAAAACCGCGGTCTGAAGAGGAATGAACAACGACATAGAGAATATCCAGATTCTTTCTATCCAGTTTTATTTCCCGGCATTTCAACTCACTGGTCCCGGACTACCTGAAGCAATCAGATCTTACCCGAGCTGTTCGCGCGATTCAGTTGTTTACTTGTGGAAGCACCGCGCGCTTTCCTTGGCTTCGCTCAGACATGATGGATGTGGAGTGCGGAGGAGGCGATGACACACGGAACAATGCTGTTACACCTGCACGGTCTCTGGGTACGGAAATGTCTTCCAGCAAAGGCCGGCAGGGCCAGCATGGGTGGCCAGAGAAATACATGCCGTGTCAGATCTGCGGCAAATAATTTGTCTATAAAAAAACAAAAATTCGAGCCGCGGGAAATGTCTCGCTCTAACCGCGCTTATAAACTAGCCCACGATCCCGACACGTTTAGAAAGAAGTAAAATACTGGTTTTAACAAACATGAAACAAACACTCTGTCTCACAGAGGGGTGCAAACAACAAGAATAAGAAGCTTAATGATAATTACAATCGTGGCAGTGAAAAGCGTGTTTTGTTTTACAAGAAGTCACGTATTTTGCTGAGCTTGGAAAAAAGAAGGGTCACATTTTTATCTAAATAAGCTGTCTCCTTCCGTACTGCATGCAAATGCAATAACAATAAAGGTCTTTTTCATTTACAACCATTATTCAAAATTATTTGAATTGCAACCTTATTCAAAATCCATACCTAACAGTGAAGAAACAATGCGAAAGTATTCCCAACCTCGCGAAAAGAGGGGAGCATGTAGACCAGTAGACATTACTGATAATGTATTTTATTCTGTTATCTTTGGATGTATTACTCTATAATTATGGTTACTGATTCACTTTAAGCGGGACCTGTTCCATTGTCCTAAACTGCTATTTTAAGAAGCCCTCGGAATAGGCGTCTAAAGACGATTAACTGAACGGTTTGTGTCAAGGACTCACAGTTTGTGTTTTACGGCGCGATTATGAAAATGGATTTCTAATTTCAAACAGACGCGATGAGGAAACTCTGTCGCTCTTGTAGGGGGGACCTAGAGAGAGACGGAGGCGGAACACATTCAGCACACAAATCAGAGAGAAGTACATCATCGCAGGATATATGAGAAACCCCAGGCGAGGTGCCATTCTGCTTCTGGAAGGAAGAAAAGGCTGGACTTAAAGAGGAACCTAATCACAACCTGGGCTGTGCCTGTAATAGGAGCAATCTCATAAGAAGCTGAGCTTCAGGGAAAGGAGTTATTGCTTCACTAGAACAGTAATTGTGGTACTAAATCAATTCCTCTGGCCCTGCACTTAACGCAAGATTCTGGTACGGCGTTAAAAAGAACTTGTGACTGGAGAATACTATTTTTATTGTTATTCTTGTTGTTGTTATTATTATTATTCCAATTACTCTTGGTTTGTTTTTGTTTTTCTGTGCGTAATGATGGCCACTTATCAAAACCAAGAAGATGACGCAATGGCTTTGATGGTTCATGACACCAACACGGCCAAGGAGAAAGAACGACCCAAAGACGAACCGATCCAGGATAAGAGTTCGGAGAAGGCAGACCCGTCTCAGAAACCCCCTTATTCGTACGTGGCTCTCATTGCCATGGCTATCCGAGAAAGCTCAGAGAAGAGGCTCACTTTATCCGGCATCTACCAATACATCATCAGCAAGTTCCCTTTCTACGAAAAGAACAAGAAGGGCTGGCAGAACAGTATTCGCCACAACCTGAGCCTCAACGAGTGCTTCATAAAAGTGCCCAGGGAGGGAGGGGGCGAGAGGAAAGGGAATTACTGGACTCTGGACCCCGCTTGTGAAGACATGTTCGAAAAGGGTAACTACAGGAGGAGAAGGAGGATGAAGAGGCCTTTCAGACCCCCTCCGACACATTTTCAACCTGGAAAATCACTGTTCGGAGATGGATATGGTTATCTCTCCCCGCCGAAGTACTTGCAGTCCAGTTTTATGAACAACTCTTGGTCGCTTGGGCAGCCCCCCACTCCCATGCCTTACAGTTCGTGCCAGATGGCCAGTGGCAACGTGAGCCCGGTCAATGTGAAAGGACTATCGGCGCCGTCCTCTTATAATCCTTACTCCCGGGTCCAAAGCATGGCTTTACCCAGCATGGTGAATTCGTACAACGGGATGAGCCATCATCACCACCCGCACGCTCACCACCCGCAACAGCTGAGTCCGCCGACTCCAGCGCCTCCCCCGGCTTCTTCGGCAAACGGAGCCGGCCTTCAGTTCGCCTGCTCCCGTCAGCCAGCAGAGCTTTCTATGATGCACTGTTCGTACTGGGATCACGAGAGCAAACACTCCGCGTTGCATACAAGAATAGACATTTGAACTGCCGGTCCGCATGGAAACAGGACTTTTTACCCACTATTAAATGCAAGCGAAAGTATTTTGAAATGATCATGGATTCTGTCACAATCTGTTCCGTGCCAAAGTTTCTTGAGGGAACCCTGTGTCATCTATGATTGAACGTATTGTGTAAGTGATGAGACATTATGTCCTTAAAGCTGACGGAGAGAAAGCTTCTGGGGGTCGTTTTTTTCCCCAGTGGTAGACTTGGGGGAAAAGAAGATTAATGTGTTTTTGTATGGTACATCTGTACAATGCGACCATTTCCCTTAAAAGGGAATTGAGATTACAAATACTATTTAAATATAATGTATGTAAGAACGTCGGATTCAGATTCTGTACGTTTACTGTGCTGTAAGAAGTTGAACTATGTGCTCTTGTAAAACAACAAACAATAAGAATTTAAATGACACAGTTGTACGCCCGTGTGGCGTTTCCACGTCATAAATGTGTTACATGCAGAAGTGTTCGCCGGGTTAGCAAGTTATGTTTATTCCGAATAACAGAACCTATGGTGAACTACAAGACATACAGAAAGTTATGGATTAATGTGTACATTGTTAGACCAAAGAGATATTATCTGATTTAGAAAGCGTTTAACAATTTGCCATCCTAACTATTATGCATCATTCAGGGCCAGTTTTGAACTCTTTCTTATTTTGTAAACTTAAAACTTTGTCTCATTCATGTTGGGACCATGTTAAACTAGCACTTTTTTAGTTTTGTGAATTACTTAATAAACCTGTATTTTATTCAAAATTTTCCTTTTCGTTCGTTTCTCAGTTTCTTCATTTGAGGTGTTCATATGATGTAAAAATAAGGCATAGGCCTATAATGAACAAGTGAATGCGAGGGTAACGTGAAATAAGCATTAGAACCCTATTGATTGAACCAATAATTTTTCATAGTTGTTAACATGTTTTTGTTTAAACTTCCGTGCAATGGAACTTAAAAACCTAACCGAATTTCCTTGTTGTACTTTTTGTTGTTAAAACGAAACATGGGGCACCCAGATATATATTTTTAGACAGCAAAACACCACATAGGTTTAGACCATTGAAATCTTAAAAATAAATTCGCTTAAACAAAAATAGAATATTTTCTTTTCAATAGTGAACACCTTTTTTCTGTTGTGAAAGGGAATTATCATAGCATCTTAATATTTTAATTATTATTTTAAAAATTATAGATTTATCTTAAAATTGTACGGCGAAAGAGTTTGATGCAGGACAGTAGCGGTCTCATAGGTCCTTAATTCGCTACTATATTAATATTAAGTAATTATATATTAATAGCTTACAATGCAACTACTCGTGTTTACATAGGATGGTTATTCAAATATCTATTTTTTATTTCTAAGCCTTCTATATTGTATATATTTTAAAGAAAGATAATCCCTCGCATTAGCATTAATATAATGACTGTTATGAGACTAGTATACTTAGCTGTTTTTTGTATTATTTCTTATTCCGGACACGTTTTTTCTGTCCGACACAGCAATACTTGTTTAACACTTCAAATATGTCTTAATGCCTACTTTCACCGAATTTTTCCTAGATTTCTCATTACATTCAGAATGCTGTCATAGCTATTCCAAAGGCCAAAAGTAAATAGAACATTGTTATGATGATGGATTTATTTATTTTTATATATATATATTTATGGAATGGGTATGCAAATAAAACTTGGCAAAGATGCTCTGCAGTTCTGAAAACAGAATTTTAAGCAGGTGAAATCAAGTCTTTGCTTTAAATGAAGGTTTGAATTTCCTAAGGAGATGAGGGATCATTTTAAAGAATAATACAAATCCCATATAATAAGAAACAAAATGTTGGATTGTTTATTAGTTTCAGTCCGATATTCATTTGGTAATACCTGGTATGTTTCGAGGATACCGTCTTTCAGTGAAGTAGAAAACACGCACCTGCGTACAGAAAGATCACAATTTGTTATATTATAGATCTAATTATTAGTTTACTAATGACATATCACTGCTTATTTACCACTGCAAATATATTCTAATTCCCGTGAAACCTGAATTTGTCATAGACAACTCAATAAATTCAAAATACTAACCTTATATGATTATTTTTTCTCTCCAAAGACTGGATAGTATGTATTTCAGGATCTTTCGCAACTTTTGTTCTGTACTTTAAACAACTTATTACTAACGAAAAGCAATGCGTCTGGTCGTACTAAGCTCATATTGCTTTTTTTAATCAGTTAGGCAAAAATCCGTTGCTTTATCTTAACGTAGACGCCAGGTCATTGTAACATCAAAGGTTTTTGGTGATCTGGGTACTTAAAACACTTTCCTGATATTTTGGGGTAGCCAAGCCAGAACTGATACTGCCTACAAAGACTTCAGTACATTTTGAACAATATTTCAGCATTTATAAATTATTAGAGTTTCGTTTTTTCAGTAAGGTGTATCATGTTGTTGTTTTAGCAAATGCCTCATTACAAATGATTAAATCAGGGTTTCGGTAATCGCATTAATAAGGAAAGGCTGATAATAAGAAATAATTTGTTTATCAACATTAATTATTTTGCAGTTGTCTAAATTATCAACAAATGTGTGTTGAATTCCTTGCATTACGTCTGTCGTGCTCTGGTAGCTGCATTTGAGAGTCTCGAGGGGCTTGAACACTTAGAAAGAGAAACAGGATGATGAGTGATACGTTTACAATAGACCTTCATTTCTTAACTCTTTTGTTTCGATTATGTAATTTAAGGCAAGCTCATTCGAAAACGGCGCACGAGTACAGTACACTGTCACTTATAGCGACAAGTGTTTGTAATTTTAGGCCCCAAGCAGTCATACGCGTAGCCTATATCCTTACACTCGTCATATTGTAACAGTACTCCAAAACCAAAATTAACTGATTACAACTTTTTTATAAAACCAATCGCGAGATAGGCGCAACACGATTTAGAGGAAAAATCATGTGGATATCAGGGTAATTGTTTCTTATCTGTACAGTGCAAATACAGGTCTAGTTATTTATTTACTACAACTATAGGCCTCTTGCTCTTCTTTCTCCACCCCCTTCAGGCTACTAGCAATAATAATAATAATAATAATAATAATAATAATAATAATAATAGTGGTGGTGGTTGTATCAGTAAAAGCCTATTTAAAGAAAATAGTGAAGAGAGCTTTAGTGGTATTTGAGGAAACTAATCTGTTGTTCTGGCTTCCAAAAACAAAACAAAAAATCATCACAATATTCTTTTGAATGCATCTGGTGAAGGTTTTGGAGTGCGTGTTGAATTACATTATGAATGCTATGTCTCTGAGGAACCATGCAGGTTTGTAATAATTAGAACTGAAGATTATAGTGACAGCATATTGTTGTATCATTTTCCTTTGTTCAGATAGAACGAAGACGTGATTCCTGCCATCTACATGCAATAACCTGAATTTAAATAGATTTCTAGCTTTCTGAACTCGGATGATTCCCAGCGCTCTTGAGCCGCTCTGGTTACAATCGAAGGTTACGACACGGCCACTTTTTAAAAAGCAGGTACAGTGTATTTAACTCGGCGCACTTCTGCAGGAGGAGTTCAACATTTGCTCTTTCTTTATTTAGTCCTTTCATTGTTGACACGTTTTCGATTTAGTTGGCCAATGCAATAGAACTGTGTGGTGTCATTCCATTGTTATGGATAGAAGTGTTATTCTGTCACGGTTTTTATTTGTTCTTTGATGTCTTCGTGTTATATTCGTTCTAGACATTTTAATATAGAGTTTTAATAACTATAAGGATTGTTTTAAGTTTTTTTCAGCGAAGAATTAAAGCGCACCAACATATGGCCTTTCAGCTAGAGATGTTCAGTGAATTATTGTCGACATTTTAAATGTATGTTTGCAAATGGCGAAGAAAAAGCTGTAAAATGCGAATATTACTACGCTTTTTACTTTGTTAGGAAAACTGTTTCTTCTGACCCATTTCAAGCATCTTAGGAAAGAAAATGTACTCCGGTTTTGAGTAAAATGCTGCACTTAACTAAAATGATAAATACTGTATCCTATCCCTAGCTTTCGATTATATGATATTAAAAGATCTTGATCTTTACGGATGCTCAAATGATAACGAACTCTTGCAGAATAAAACGGCCATTAGCCTAAGTTATACGATGATGTTAATAAGAAAGGGATCAACTCCTTCCCTTAACCATATTTACTGAAAAAAATGTGAAATTCATAAGCTTGAACTTTACCAGTACACAGCCGTGTACCACAGATGGTATTGTATTCATGTTTCTTGGAAACGCAAAACTGTGTTACAAGTCAGTAGATTAATAGCCTACTGATCGTCAGTATAAAGCCCATCTGCCAATTAGCGGACCCCTAGGTTTCCACGAGTTTCTGTTCGTCATATTGTTTTAAACAGAGAAGTATTTGCTGTTCTACAACAAAGGTCTTCACACTGTTTTGTAGGAAAGTGTTTGTTTTTCTTTCTCTGCAATTTGAGTCTTTTCTTTAGATAACTGCACAGTCACACAAATACGGTGTTGGGTTTGTAGCTTTTCATTATTTCAAAACAATCAAACAAGGTTCAACCCTATATGCATAATAATAATAATAATAATAATAATAATAATAATAATAATAATAATAAAATATTATATATATACAGGATTATAATTTAATCATCGTTATTAACTATTTGAATTATTTCGTTCTCCGGCTATTGCCTGTAATGATCCCGTTGTATGTCATCTAACAAATGACCGGCGTGCAAAACCAAAAACCGCTCCCTGGCTTTTCCATATGCTTAACAGTTCACTGTCGTTTCGAGCAAACCACTTCCTTTCAGAAAAAAAAAGAAAAAATATTGAAGAACAGGAGGAAACTGTTTAAGAAGAACACATAATTTCCAGTTCGTGTGTAACATTCCTTCAGCGTCTCCCTCTTCAAATAAAACTCGGTTTATTAAGTATGACCTTTCACCGTTATTTCGGGTTATCCTTCTAACATCTTCATACAGAGCAGATTAGACGGCAAATAGAATCGTGCATTCGCCGCTTCCTAAAATGGATGTTTTGTAAATAATCACGGTAAGAGATAAGGGTATTTCAAAAGCCCAATTACAAACACTGAACAAAAGCACTCGTGTGTTAGGACATTTGCTTTCACGTTACTTTTTGCGATAGAGGCTTACAACAAAAAGCTAAACTCGAATATCGAGAAATAAATGACGTGTGTAATCAGTGCAATGACGTTGAGATGTGTAGTTGTCCTATATAGCGACAACGTAATTTGAGAATGTATAAATCATGGTCTACAATAACTCAAATTATATTACAATTGAGTTTTTTTAGAAAAGAAAATGAACAAATACTTTTAAAATAAAACCTATTTCAGAGTAGAACTAATACGGAAGAGCATATATTCTGTCTTTATCAGTGACTACTTTTATTTGACCAGAATCACACAGCGGTCCCCCTAATCTTGAATTTATATAAAATATAAAATAAAACATTTCTAACAGATTATGCAAAAAGCTGACGCAATATTACCTCAGCCTGCTTTCTAAAACAATTTGCTTTTTTTTTGCCTCGTTATCACTTTAGAAATTGATTACTACTCTTAATGATTCAGTGGTGAATTCTTTAAACGATAAATACATATATTTTGTTAATGCTCGTTTCCAAACCGCTTTAAATTCACGTGTGTTTATTCCCATCGCTTAAAAAACGAAGAAACCAAAAATCAAACAAACTAGCGGAAGTAAACAACGACACGCAGAAAATTCGCATGATCGACTTATCTCTAAAAGGTTTGGAAAACGAAAGGGTTGATCTTTATTCTGGAGCGAGCGATGGAAGTGGCGATGTCGCGTTTTTCTTGTTTTGGGCCCAGAGAGTTTGGGCCGCTGCTCTGTGCCCGTTGCATCAGGTTCTGGGGGAAAGGAATTCTCCTTAAACCAGTGGTCATCTGTAGAAAGTGGGCAGTACATAGATTGAAAGCCTGTGTGGGCACCCTAAATAAATCAAGAGTCAACCAATCATCGGCCGTGAATCATCGGAGTACATTCGTGCGCTTTTCCCCGAGAAGCTTTACCATAGTATCTATTTCCCAGACTTTAATTAACACGCTAGGAATCTGTGTTGCATTCCGAAAAATAATAATCTATCTCGTCAGCAAATGTCTCTCGTATTAAATGCCTATTTGCCCTGCAGTAGCTACAATGTTGCAGCATGAAATAATTTACGTCCGCTCGATATAAGTCGCACACCCAAATATATACGTATTGTTTTATGTACAACGCGATACCTATAGTAGGTAACCTACGCCCTAGTTTCCAAGTTAGGAAATAAGTAATAACGTACTGTAAGTAAATGATGGCTGGAGGGTATTATTTTGCAAAATGACGTTATCTGAATTTCTAAACGAAACAGTAAATAACGTACACACCATTCCCCTTTCACCTATTGACATATACAACAATACAATGACGTAAACACGTAAAATGTATTAACACTGATATACTATCCGCATTAATAAAGATAAATCGACTGTGAGAAAGACTGTACTCCACTGAGTCCAATACAGGACAGGCAATTATTTTATTACACTCCATTAGTTCATTACAGGCTATATTTTAGATATGTCAGACCAGTTTGTGTTTTGTACGTTATGTAGCCTAATGACGATTTTTCTATTTTGAATACTGTGATATTTTACGAATAACTTCAGCTGACAGCAGCATAGGCTAGTTATACCAAAAGTGACAATACTGTTTTCATAGCTTTAAATATATATTTCATTTTGTATTTCATTCTTAAATGAGAATTTATAGTTTTATTTCTGGAAGATTATAGTTGACTAAAAGTGTCACGATTCGTTTAGTGGTTAAGGTAAATTGACCTCGATCAATAATCATAGATTCTTAAGATAGTATGGGTGTTGTTTAGAAAACAGCCTTACTGATGAATGAAATATCAATTGTGTTAAGAAAGTAATTGAATTTGTATTGCTTATGTCATAAACAACCACATTAAAGTTTGATTAGAGACGATGATTCTTTCGCCTATTCGTAACATAATTTATTGACCCAGACCTCCGTCTTAGATACTAAAATTACATAAGAATTTTGTAATTCTTAGCGGGTTGAACAGAACAACAGAAAGACAGGAGTATGGGGAATTATATGCAATAAATGTGTTATTTTTAGGACTATAAGCAATAAGACACTGCCATAGTTTTTTTTGGAATATAGGTACACATAGCCGTGGAAAATGGGAGTAGAAGCATGCCCTCAATTTACATGCATCACAGCCACATGAAGTTCAGATTTCTCGACGGGCTTCAGCATTCAACAGGTGGCCAGTCTCATGAGCAGCCTGTGTCCACCAGGCGGAAACCGGAGCGAAATCCTGCGCTGGGTCAAAGAAGTGGACAAGAAGCAAAGTCGAGACCCGTAAACTCATCTCACCTGTGACTCGACGTACTGTAAGCTACGCTTTGAAGCCCGGTGTCTAAAGAGAAATGTCATCGCCAAAGCAGTCAGTATCATAATGCCCTGTCATTGTAGATTACGTGGCATGAATGCGTCGGGAATAGATTACATTAAATTATACCCTCCCTACATCCCATGGAAAAATGCAAAACCTAACTAATTCTTTGAAATAGAGGCGGAATATCTCATTTTATTCATTCAGCTGGTCGCCATTTTAAGAAATAAATCACTTTTTTTTCACTGTGACATAAAACATACAAGTTATTTTTTGCTTGTCTAAATCCAATCTTTTATTGGCTAGCGATTGAGCATTTGCTTTGGCAAAAATGAAAATAATTTGTGTCATCCCTTAGTTGACATAATGAGACCTCATTAGGAGGTGCAAAAATTCCTCGGACGATTAAGGCGTATTACCTAATTTAATTTTAAAAATGAGGTGTGCCAAATAAAAATAATTCATTGCTATCTCTTGATTTACGAAGCATAAAATATACTTTAATTCTAGTATTTTTACATGATGCCTGAGCCGTGAAGGGTATGCATAAGACAAGGCTAAAACTATTACCATATTGCATCTGAACACCCGTGGAATGGGTTGATTTTGATTATGTGGAGGTCTTTTAGAGATGAGCACGACTACAGTATATCGCAATGTTGTCGTTATTTCTGCTGCTTTTGAAAAACTTCAGGAATACAAAAAATCAGGAGCAACTTATTAACACTCTGCTGAAGAGAAGAGGTGTTCCAACACATTAATTAAGACTGGGAACATTTAGAGTGTCATGCTGCATAATGATTGTATTTTTCCCATTTGTTATTCCTATAGGATTGTACACTGAATTATGTGAACTGCACTACATTTTTAGGCATACTGTAATGTTACCACAAACCTCAGAAGAAAAAACAAAAAGCCCTTCACATGGTGTGGTAACCTCATCTAAAATCACTTGGTGGAAAGAATGTCCTGTTTTGGTACATTAACATATTTATAAGAAACTGGCAAATGTTAGAATATTCTAGGAATACAAAGTAATGATAATTGTACCCAGAAAGATATCAACCAAAAGCATTAAAGCAAAACAAAACTGTCAGTAAAGCCCTCATAAATTACACTGTTAAAAAATTACATAGGTAAAATCTAAACATTTTCCAACTTTGTTATAAACACCCGAGTTTCTGTTTTGTTGGCAGGACGTTTAGATTTTTTTTTGTTCTTTGTAGTGTGACAATTGGAGCAGGTGTGTGACTAGACAGGGCAGTTGACAATCAGCGAAGAACTGTGTGAACAATAGTCCTGCATACAGGATCTCTTCAAGTGCTGCAGAGATAAGAAAGCACACAGCCAAGAATTCCTAGCATTGGATGGTGTGGCCATGAAAGAAAAAAATGCTGGTAAGGTAAGATATCAGGACACATCTCGATTAAGGAGTATGAAAATTCCACTGTTTGCATTTTATGTACTACATTTATCTCTAATTAAGTCCAAGTCCTTTGGATCTTTGTTCTTCATTAAGAGTTTGTAGACTGTGAAGTGAAAACATTATTTACACTGATGGAGCATTTCTTTCCTTCATTAAATCTATTACTGTGGTAAGTTATTAAGAATAATTCATATAGTAGTGAATCAGAGGCAGTTAAAAAAACTGTCACACTAACAGGAAATTATTGAGTTCTTTGATATGTATGCTTCCTGCTAAGAATTTATATTTGATGGAATTTGGGTTGTATTCTAACACATGCTAAGAGGTTTTTATTATTTGATCTTTTTTGCATGAAGTTGGTTCAGAAATCAGAAAACATTTAAAATATTGTGTGATTTTTGTACTGGCATTCTTTATTCTGTTAAGACGTGAGAAGGGACCAGCAGTTGTACTGACTCATATGATTCTCCCAAGTTACTGTAACACCAAACAAACATACTTGAGAAAGTATGTGGAATTACACGTCTATTCTCCTGCTTCTGAATTTCTGTTTTAATAATTAACTTATTCAGCTCCCTGTAATTAGTTCATATTTTCCCAGTAGGTGAAAGTGGAAAAATGTAAAACAGTCAGGTTTAATACAGGTTGCATTCATTCATTATTCATGGCTTCAACAATTACGATGAAGTGTCTTTCAGTCTGTATCTTAAAAAACATGGCTGACCTTTGAGTACTGTATGAAAATTAGTATATATGTATATGTACATGTACACAACTCAAAATTCAGTGTCCCACAATTCTTTTTGGTCGGCATTCAGTAGTGTGCACCTTTCAAATTGGCTGTTTTAGAAGAAAAATTATGTTCTAACACAGAATGTGCAGGACAGATTTAAGCTTGGATCGTAGCTGTTAGCAGGTAATTCGGCAAATTGTATGAAGATTAAGTGAGCATAGTATTTTTCTGACTGAAATTACAATTAATTTTAAAGACGACTTCTCATAAATAAGTACGTCTCTTAGGCATGCATGTCTTTTTTCGACAAAATAATAAACCCTTTATTTTTCTCCACTGTCGTTCTGCTGAACTTTCACCTACCTTGCTGTATTGACCTTATCTCTTCCTCTCTCCCATTCATTCTCTTTCGCCCACTGGTGTTCTTTGTTGCGGGTATTCAATACAATTTAAACCTACAAAAATTAACTTTGAGTTCTTGTCATTGAGTTATTTATTTATACAGTAATGCAAAACAAATATTAGAGCCTTACAAAATCCTTGGAGATCAATTCCAGGGGCTTAAATGTTAACAATTGCATGAGCCTTTACATTTTAAGACACACTTTATGGTTTTATTTTTAAAAGCATATATGAAATACTTTGCGTCTTTATGGTAACTTAATGCATACAAATCCCTGCATCAAAATGAGCCCAGCTCATTAGAGTCATGTTGGGGTTGCGAGTTTCCCAATGATTTCACACAATTGAATTCCTGACGTTCTTGAGAATGTTTTAGATTTAAGCACAACCGTTTCCAGTTGTACGGTGTACACATCACCCCAAACCTATTGAAATGGAGAGTGGGGTCACCAGTGTTTATTATACATCAGATGGAAGCAGGAAAATATGCTGAGATTTGATTCACAGAAATCCGGCTATTGTTAAGATCCGTGTGCGTATTTTTTATTCTTAAAAATAAAAAAAAGGTAATTTGGTGGCATTTCTTTGTCTTATTTATGCTACTGTATAAACATGAGAAGCTTTTATTTTTTTTACCTCCAAAATCCCGGTTCTTAGACGTGTCTGTATTCTCCACAGAAAAGTACGTGATGTTTTATGTAAAAGTTCTTCTGTGCGTTTGTTTTATTTCTCATATGCCCTTAAGAAACAATAGATTTCGTTAAACTGTCCGTTCGTCTGCCAAAATATTGCTTTAATTTTTTTGTACACATTGTACTTGGAAATAAACACTGAGTGTTTATTAACTGGCTAACCGCATCACATCGAAAAAAAAAATAGAACTTCAACCAAAACTGTTATCCATACTGCACGTTAAAACTACAGAGCGCATATCAAAGTCTTTCAAACAATCGCAAAAAGAGATTTAAAACACAGTCATTAATTCAAACAACTATAGATGTCAAAGTCAAAATGACATGACACAAAAGCCACCATTCCCTGACATCCGTTTAAAAAAAACTTTTAATTTTGTTGTCAGTATTAAAAA
Organism: Atractosteus spatula; assembly: GCF_055471065.1. Taxonomy (NCBI): domain Eukaryota; kingdom Metazoa; phylum Chordata; class Actinopteri; order Semionotiformes; family Lepisosteidae; genus Atractosteus; species Atractosteus spatula. The sequence continues at coordinate 66,154,682 of NC_142709.1, read as the reverse complement.
GGGTGTCTTAATTTAACCCCAATTACAACACAAAGAGCAAAGGTGGGCAATTTTTGTTTGGCCAAAGTCTAATATAAACTGATTACAACAGTATTTCAGATATATACAGTTCAACAACATAACCAATATATATGCACTACAATAAGCAGTAGATCTATATCATGCTAATAATAAATTCCATGCCTCGATCGATAGATAGCTGCTTATTCCTGTAAACGTCACCTCAATCCGATGTCTGTCACAGAAGCGCAGGGCTCACACGCACAAGCACAATTTAGAGACACCAAACAACCTAAACCAGTATGTTTCTGGGGGGTGTGATAAAACCAGATCATGCGTCAATAAGAGGAACTTGCGAACTCCACACAGAACGCGACCTAGCCCAGAAACAAGCTCCATCAATCAAAGGTTATGAGACAGCAGTCACGCCAGCACCCTGTCCACAATCATTGTTCTATTTGCTACTGTTAGTGATTTTACGACAAGTTTCAGACTACTGTGAATGGGAACATGTAATAGGTTTATTCCATGCTGAAAACAGAAGAATGAAAACCCAACGTTTCGGCTGTGGAGCCTTCTTCGGCTTACGATGAAGGCTCCACAGCCGAAACGTTAGGTTTTCTTCCTTCTTTTTTCAGCGTGGAATAAACCTATTACTTGTTCCTTTGCAGCCTACGCATGCTGACGCAGCTACCCACCTGTATTATTGTGTATTATAGGAATCCCCCCCTCCCCCCAAATAAAAATATTTGTGTAAATGGGGACCATGGGCCAGGTTAATAGATAAAATTATTATAGCGAGCCCAGAAAACCAAATTAAGAACGGGTTCAATTGTTCAGCGGAATGTGCACTGTGTGATATAACCAAGCACTTCTCTGCGGCGTTTTCTCTTTGCGTGCGCTTCGTAACGTGCTGCGTCAACTCTCACTGATGTTTTGCTGTTTTCTAGCTTCCAAACCCAATTAAAGCTCAACTTTATTTTACACTGAGGAGGTTTCAGGGCTTAAACATCTGAAAAGCCGAGGGTCAGAGCATCCGCAAGATCATCCCGTGAACTTGGTTTCAGTAGGTTTTTGTTATTTTTTTATCCAAAGTTCCCCCAAAACAGACCATGAAGGCGTTTTTATCCAGTCAAACAAGAACTTGCCGCTAGAGGGAGGTACACATTGGAGTTTTTGTAGTTTCAGGTACAGTATGTGATGATTACATTGCTTCAGATAGAATAAACCTGAAACCAAGCTAATTACATTACAAAGTATTTTTTGTGGGTTTTTTTTTGCTTAGCAACATTTTAAATAGTATACATGGGTCGTAACATTCGTTACTGAAATTTCGTCAGATGTTTGTTTTCTTTGCACAGAAAATTTGATTGAATTCTATATTTAACTTTTTTTTATGATGTTTTTACAAGCTTCCTCTCCATAGGGGTTCTGGTATGCGGATTTAGTGTAGAACCACTGTTCCTTTACTATAAGTGTTACTCCCTAAGATGAGAACGCGGCGGTGTATTCAGTTCAACTTTTACCTTAGCTTACTATCTTTACAATGCAAAACAGAACAGTTAAAAGAGAACACCATCTGAAATTAATCCGACGCCGGAAAAAGATATTTAAATCTACATGCTTAAGGAGTATCTTATTGTCAACGTCCCATTTGTTGGCCTTTTTTATTTCAAATTATATTTTCTATCCTTATTTAACTTTTCGTTTTCATGATAAGATTCAAAACAATATCGCTGTCTAATAATTTTAAGAATAGAGGCGACCATTTCAAAAAAGCAATTAATGTCTATTATTTCACTCAGTTATAGGTTTACTCATCCATCGTTTAATATTTACAGTATGCCATTAAAGGAAACAGATTAAAGTTCTAACATAGGACTTTGAATAATACTGCACAGATGTGGCACAGCACTCGCCTTCAATTTGACCTCCGTATTATGCTTTCATTTTAAGTGTGCATTGTGCTTGATCTTAGGGTTTCAGTATAATTTCATTGGAAAGTATTCCTTTCAAGCAATTATATCTTTCTTTCTTGGCTGGAATTCACAATTAAACAAATTATATATTTTGCTATATGTAATTATATGCATTTATATGATGTTCCCTTTCATGTCCAATCTGTTTTTTATTACAGGGTAAACTCATATTATACGATTAACCCAAATTCTAGTTTGGATTGAATTAGGGTATATTTAATCAAATAAAAACAAAATAACTCCATAATAGAACCATGCTGGATGTTACCCTGTTTTATTTTTCGCTCTTAAAGCTGATCATATGTTTAGCAAATTAAAGGCAATAAAAATTTATATGGGTTAAAGTGACTGTATGGGTGAAATTATTCTGACCATTTGCTTCTGAGAAAAATATATTATGCAGCAGCACAAAACCTTAAGGTCACATTTAAGGGACAAATACTTCGGTAAAGTGATACTTTAAACTTTTCATTTTCCATTTGGCTAACAAAATGTCCAGAAAATCACACGTTCTTATTTGAAATATTAAAAGCACTTAACGTTTAAAACTAAAACCATTATAAATTGACGATTTGCTCGTGAGTTTGTGTCTGTCTGCATTGACTTGTCAACTGGCAGCTCATATGTTAAAGTACTTTTACCGGCAATACATTGCTAATTCGGTCTTTCTTGTGTTATTGGAGGAGCTAGACTCAATGATTAATGTAAGTGGAAATTATTTAATTCCTTCAAAAAGGTTGAACTGGGGGCTGTGTCGGCGTGCGCTGGCTGCAAAATATGAATACCTGAAGAAGGTTCGATAGACAAAATGTTGTCTTTCTTCTGCTTCTCAGCGTGGAATCAACCTTTGCACGTTCATTTAGTTTTACGTCTTATGTTCTCAATTAAGTCTTTCTTCAATCTGAAGCAATTTTCCAAACGGTGTCATTGCTTGGTACTTTGCTTTTAATTGTGAATGTTGTAGAAATAGGATAGACTTGTATGTGTTTTTTTTTCTTACAAGAAAGAACAAATCTCCAGGTCTTTCTGAAATGACGGTACAGTAACCGTATTGATGCTTCTACTCGAGATATAGTTGTGGATAGTTATAGTACCACAAAATGTTTCAGGAAGATGCTGGCTTTAGGCAGGACTAGTGTTCATGTCTGTCATGTATGAACATGACATTATTTACTCATAATTCAATAGTTGGTCGTTACCATTATCTGAAGGAGGCTTGGTTAGTAACAAGAATACTGTTTTTTGTATTTTCAGCTCAGAAAAAAATATGTAATCACGGATATTTTTTGTAGCTAGAATAATACGATTGGGAATTAATATTTACAGACAAGTATGGCGAGATCTCTGCCTTTTTTTTTGTCCACCGCATTTAGTCCTTTGATTTTTTTTTTGATCAAAAACGATTGAGAGTTGCCGTTGCACTGCCGTTGCACTGCATCACAGATACTAGCTTGGGACTTACAAAAACTGTTAACACCGCCTTTGTGAATTGATGGAGAAGAATCAGGCTGAGGCGATTTTAACTGCACACTACCTTGATTCACAATACGGCAAGGAATTTGTTCTACAAGCTGAGAACTGACACCTGCAGGATCTTCAATTGAAATCGGATATAACTAGACAACCGGCTCTGAGAACACTTCCAATTACCAGTCTTGGTCTTTCGTGCGAAAATCGTTTTATTAAAAAATCATTAAAACATTCATAACAGAAAATATTAATACTTCTAACACATTTTCCACAATTGTTAACACACGGTCATTGAGTATCTTAAATACTGAAAAGGTAAAGGGGAGCTACAACGTCAGCTTGTGTTTTCATCAATGAAGTTTCTTTTAGTTGCTAGTTGCTTGCACACATCAGCTCATCTTTTGCCAGTCAGAATAAACCAAGGCGAGACTGCCACACAAAGTTTTTTTTTTAATTGTTAAACGACCTCTTCCCTCCTAACCATTACATCTTCACTGCCGTCTTGTGAAAGCGTTCGTACAGCCAGGGGGAGCTCCAAGAACATTCAGTTTTCGGAGTCTGTAAAGCGGAATGACTGAAAAAATATTGTCTACGACACCATCGGTTTCCCTTCATTCGTAGGACCTGAGAGGGGGGTACCACACCACGCAGTAGAAGAAGATTATCTTTTAGTCAGAAAGTGGATCTTTTTTTTTTCATTCTGTTTTGTAGGTAGTCCAAGTGGAACGGGAGTTTAGTGTTGTATCGCAGACGGAGAGAAAAAAACAGCCAGCCCGGGTCTAGTATGCATGCCTGGCGTTCTTTGAGGTTAAGACCAGAGTCTTTTATTTGCTGTGCTGGGATGCAGACATTTGAAACAGAGCCCTCTTTCCCCAACATTGAAAGACCACAGGGTCGTTTTAATCCACCTCAGCTGTCCTCGCCTGTTAAATGGCACATTTTAACATGTTCTATAGATCTGATGGTTTACAGTAAAAGTCTAACAGCTAAAACATTGCAATTGCGTGTAGCTTCATGCTGTTACTGCTGTCAGGCTTTTATGTATACATTCTTATGATTCCTGTAATGAGACATGCTAAATAAAGATACTAAAGATTATTATTGTTACTGCTGCTGCTATTTATTGAAATTTATCAAAATAATTAATCATGTCAATTAAGTCATAGAAAAGCAAACCAGAAATCCAATTTACGTACAAAGGATATTTTTAAAAAATAGGTTAGCCAAGAAAGTCTAAATTTGTATCTGCCTGGGGGCACCTTTTTCATGTATTTTAAGCTGGGAACCCTAATCATCTCCCCTTCCCCTCTAAACTCAAAGCAAAATGCTATACTTCTCATTATTATGTCTTATTAATTCAGGTTTATCTGAGGGGCATCTTTGCATGTATCTGAGACCCAGGAATCATCCATACTGGGGGGTGTTCATATTGTGCCACTAGAGGTCCCTGAAGAACACAATTTTAAAACTGTGGCGTCTTTCCCATTCTGAAAGAACTGCTTGGGAAAGTTCGGACTTATCTTTCATTGCTTTGAGAGACGATTCTAAGATTCTGAGATTGCTATACTAACCTGAGCATTTTTGTATCCCTAGTTTCTGGAAATAATAATAATTAGTGTTATAGAACTGTAAGGATAAATTATTATCATAATTCCTTACACTGTTATAGCACTTTTCTGGACACTCCTCTCAAAGCGCTTTACAGATAACGGGGACTCCCTTCCGCTGTCAATCTGTAGTCCCCACCTGGATGATGTGACAGCAGCCACAGTGCACCAGTACACTCCCCCCATACCTGCTCTCAGTGGGGAGGAGAACAGAGTGATGAAGCCAATTCATAGTTGGGGAGCATTAGGAGGCCGTGATTGGTAAAGGCCAGGGGGACATTTGGCCAGGACAACGATAACACCACCAACTGTTTTCAAGAAACACGCTGGGATTCTTAATGACCCAGGAGAGTCAGGACCTCAGTTTAACATCTTTTGTGAAGGATGGTACCCTCTTTACTGTACAGTGTCCCTGTCACTCTACTGGGGCATTAGGACCCATACAGACTCCAGGGTGAGCGCCCCCTACTGGCCCCACTAACACCTCTTCCAACAGCAACCTTACCTTTCCAGGAGGTCTCTCCTCTAGGTACTGGCCAGACTCATTTCTGCTGAGTTGTGAGTTGATATCATTGCTGGCTTAAGTGTGCTAGACCAAGTACATAGTATACACCGAAGAATGCCTCACCATATTGTACTTTCTGAAAGTGAACAGCTGCATTTCATGAAAAGGGGTAATAATAAATTAATATGTAAAAACTTTAGGTTTTTAATAATGTATTGCTAAATTGGCATAGTATTGTTTTATATTAAGACACTGTATTGTTTCTAATATTACTGAGTCACTACATGTTGTTTATTGTTTTTATTCAGATTCAAAATATTCCAAACACAATGTTCTCTTTTCCATAACTACGTCAGCAACATCTCAGTTTGGTGAAATGTTTTTGATAACAGGTTGTAAAAACAGCTGAGCTTTTCTAATACGTTCTTTCTGTGTCTGAGAGTTATTCAGTTTAAGATGATGCAAAACTAGCTGACACCCACGCATATATGTTAACTGTCCCAAGATTTTACCAGAACTGCAAAACTATCATTAGTAATCATGACTGTATAAGGTTGAGCTGATCAACAATTACGTATTCACGCACCTCCTTCAAAAACAGACAGTTCATCTTCGGAACCGTCTGGCTAATGCACTGTCATATGAATTATGCAACGCTTAATGATTTGCTCAAGAAATGCTTATGCCGTGGGGCAGGATATATAGTCTAATTGTCACAAACCGGATGAATATCCTATCGAGTTAATTGAGCTAAACTATTGTGGATTCTGAGGATTTCAACAGGATGGTCAAGCGCGTGCCTTGATGAAACACTTGACAAGCTGGGTCGAATATATGCTACGCCACATCAGAAAAACAAAAATACCTTTTTTTCCCGATGTACTCAGCGACGGACAAACTTCAGTAAAAAGACTGTCTTTAGCATTTTTTCAGAGGCTGACAACTGCTGTGGGAGGGTGTTGAGAACTTTGTGTTTCCGGGTGAAATCACAGCATAATAATATCCTGAAGTTAGGGAGTGTGAATCTGGGAAGCAGCCGGCAGTGCCGGAGAGCTGTGGCTGTGAGAGGCAGGTTATCCGACAACAACGAGAATGATCGAGGAGGTTACTTATGTTTCCCACCTGCTTTGAACTGTGTCCGGTTTGTAACAAAGCCTCCAAAAGAAGCCGGATTTATCATTTTGCGCCTTTGCACGTTTAATGACTTTGCGAACTGTTGGCAGGACGTGAGCGCGTTTTAATTTCCTTATTAACACGGCGAACATCTCAAACATTGAGTCGGGAGAACACGACTTTAAGGTAGGAATTTTGACGATAGGTTTCGTGTTGGTTCTCTTTTTCCTTTAACGCAGTTCATGCATTTCTAATGTTTTTAAGAAAGTTTAGCAGAACCAGAGATGTAGTTTTGTTTAGTGGACCTACATTCCGCCTGAGTGTTTTCTGTTTGTCATATACTGTAGATGTCAGACCTGGAAAGTTAACTATTTCGATGCGTAAAATGCGCTACCAGCCAGATGATAGTTGACCTGTTTAGTGTTTTAAAGGTAAACGTGGTTTTATTTTATCCGCCCAATGCTCTTGTTAAGACACGTTGAAAACACGAGATGACAAAGTAATCGAGCTAATTGCGAGATAGACGCTTCCTTGGGCAACAGTATGCTTGGGAATGAGTCCTTACTGTGGTATGAGTCTTTACTGCTTGTATAATGCACATTTAACTCTGCTTTTACGAAGTAATTCTAGGATTTCTGTGGAAGAACGTTGGATACTCAGATGACAAAGGATTTAATTTTGACTAAAAGCATCACTTTTTTTTATATCCGGCTAAGCTATTGGAGTTCTTAAATGAGAAGTTAGAAAAGTCTAAAAGACAAACGTTTAGTCAACTCAATTAAGAACATTTCATCAAAAAACTTGTTTCAAAAATCAAATACCTGTTGCAGAAGATACGATATTGTCTCGGGCGCAGTGTTTTGTTATCCTTTATTATTGAATATGATTCCAGTGTTGTCAGATGTTTTGCCTTTGTCGCTCTGTTGGCTCACTTAAGCCAACATAAACAGTAGAAAATCCATCGTTTTTTCTTAGTATACAGCATTATGGACTGCTGAGTAAGTAGGACAGCATCTATTGATATTACCCAAACAGTGGTGTATATTTATAACACGGATGTTATATAATAGACATCAAAATATTAAGGTTAAGCAATTTTTTTGTCTACATTAGCTCCAAGGAGTATTTACACTAACAGCAATTAAATGGAATTAGTAATGAATAGAAATGATGTGGAATGTAGTCTAGCAGCCTGTGATTATCCACTATGTTTTATGGTGATAGTTAATTTTTAGAGGTTTAATGGTGTAGTGACCTTGTAATCGCAAGGTAGGGAGATCAGTGAAAGTGGACTAAGTATCCCTACAGCTACAGTATGTGATATCGGAAATAAATAGCATGGAAAATGCTCTACAAATAACTTTGAGAACTCTGGTGTTGCAACCCTCAAGTACAGTACCTGGTATCCAATTTTGATTAGGAGTTTCATTGTGTTAGAATATCGCATTGCCAGCTCTCTGCTGTTTTCTGCAGTGTTTATTTTTCCCATAAACACAAAACAATGTGACTATTGAGCTGTGCAGGCACTACTCAGCCATCAGTTCTGTGACCACCTGGAATCAGGATCCTAATGTACTCTTTATGTGCGTCTGCTCAAAGTTCTCGTTGTTTTCTTGGAGCATAATCATTGCGCCTTGCACACAGTCTAATCTGTGGAATTTCACTTTTATTTTCCCAGTCAAATGTTTCCCTGCAAGTTTAAACAAGTAGTTGTAGTGCACAGTCTCTCTTTGTTGTTCTTGCGTTTGCTTATCTGTCGTGTACATCTTTTGTGACCTAGTAGTTCTTTCTTTTGAACTTATTTTTCCCCCTCATGCCAGCTCTTTCTGAATAAAAAGAGAGAGTTTATAGTCCTTGTTGAGATCTAGTGCTTTTGCTTCCATGTAGGAAATCTGCTGCTAACAACAGAAATATGGTTGTTTGTTGGGTCATTAACAAGTTCATTGCTCATCCCCCATTTCACATGTTGCAAAGCTGCATCTTTTCCATCAGAATAGTGGGGGTTTTTCTTAGATCTGCCCTTTGTTCACAACGTATTTTCTTTAAGTCATTCAAATTCGGCACTATATCACTTATGCTCATTGGGTGCTAATTAAAGAATTAAAATCTCCTTGAATTTATAAAACAAAATACCTGTAAAATACAGGCAATGCATATCAGGGCCCAGTAATGATGAATCAAAAATCTTTCTTTCGTAGCATTAATTATGGTTCCACCCCCCCTTTTGGAAATGACCTTTTTGAACATCTGCTGTTGAACTCTTCAAAACTGCACTCCTCCCACTACAGGTATGTTTCGGTAGTTTGGCTAATTTGGCCCAGTCGTTCTTTTGTGCATCTGTATCCTTCTATCCCTGTTTTTTTTTTCTCGCAGTATGAAGATAAACAAGGTTGTGAATCTAGTGTACTCCCGCATGCAAGTGCAAGAAGAAGAATGTCTAAAAGCTGTTTTCTCAATTACTGTTGTGGCCATTGACTAAAAGCATGTGACTTTAAGTCATTGGAACATTCTGTTGAAAAGCAGACAACTGGAATGCAGAAATAGCCCAAATGATGTCATTAGTCAGAAGACATTGTGTAAATGTGTGGTGGGTTTCACCCGTTTAATTTTTGAAGCTGATGTTAAAACCTACTTTTGAATTTTTGATGGGTCGGCATTTTGGCTGAAAAATGCAGGAACAGGACAACTCTGTGACTTTTAATATGAAGGGGAGAGGCGCAGAATCTTATTTTAGTGGTCTTTCTCTTCGAGGCACCACACAAATTAAAGATTCACCCCTGCCTAACCAGCTCCAAGGGTAGAATCCTAAAGTACACAAGAAGGTTCCACAGGAGAATTGAATGTTGTAAAAAAAAAACAGTGTATTGATTCTCGCATCTGCTGTTGAGAGAACATTTGTTGGACAAAAATATGGTGGCTTCTGTATGGAATGATCTTCACACGAGCAGTCCATTATTATCATGTTTAAAGTAACAGTAACACTGCTAACCACCGTGCTTCCCCAAGTGCCGATATTTAAATTTAAAATCTCTGTTACAGTGAGTCGCTAAGTGACAATCTTAAGTAGCAGCTGAACATGAATGGCTTTACTTTTAGGTCACAGACTCCGTCTGCATGACCTAAAAGTAACTGAATCTGAAAAGATGGGTAGGGAGGTGCTGATAAGGCAATCTAAAAATATCTAAGGTCTTATATTCTCTGCTAGTATGTAGAGAATGTCACTTTCCTATATTTGATGCCTTTCAGAAATCACTGTTAAACAAGCGCAGTGTCAGCAAATGAGTTGGAAAATCGTTTGTGTGGAGCTTTTTTCTCTTTATCTTTAAAAAACACCTTTCCATATCATAGTTAGAGGTGTTAGTCTAACACTGTAAGAAATAGAAATGGATAGTTTTTCCTCTTTATACCTACCTTCTCCTCTGAAATCTGTATTGTCAGGGCTTTCATTTTCATCCATGAATTAAGAATGAGCTCTTATGATGCTATCTGCAGTCGGTTATATTAATGCATTTGGAGTCAGTAACCCTCTGTTCCCACAGTTCATTTTGCCTTGTTCTGGGATCATTTTTAGTTTCTGTTGGCCTTTAAATGCAACTGTACCAGGTTTAATGACTGTTCATAAGGAATTCAAGATTCTGAATGGAAGGATTCAAATGAGCGTTTTTTTTCCAACTAAATCGGATATTTTTATATTTTATGAAAATTGTATGACCCTCATCCTAGTAAGGAATGGTTATTTTGAGATTTGATTCTTCTTTCCTTCGTAATGTGATGCTGAGAGACATTGGCATCAGTAACCAGAAACCTAAAGGAGGAAGGGAATGTTTCTAAATGCATTTCACAAAAGCCTGAGGCTACGTAAGAATTTTGTCAGATTTTTAGGTGTTGACACCTTTGCCAGAAATATTTGTCTATTGTTTTTGACAGCGTTGTTTTTGGCCTTCCTTTTTTATTTTTGTAAGCTGTTGCTCACCCCAGTGGTCACCCAAAACCTGCAATGTCTTTTGCTTAACCTAGACAAGGTAACCACTGTAACTGAGTCAAAACAAAAACGTATACTTGGATTGTGTCGCTTGCGAATCTGACAACAATGACTATGTGAAATTTTTTGGTTCATCCAGATTAAACACCACCCCTGAATTGAGGTTTTACTTCATTTGCTTGAGTGGGAAACTGGAGATGCTGTCTTAATTTTTAAGTGTAGTTTTTTTTGGAAGGCACTAGCTCTATTTTGACAATTTCTTAGTTCTGCTGTATGAGTACACTTGAGTAGATCTAAAGTTTAGTGTTGGTTTAAATGTTTGTTGGAGGCATAGTTTAATCTTTAGAAATAGATGATCCAAACATATTTTACTCTTTGGGTTGTATATTGTCATGGTTTTATTTTCTGCAAAAGGGAACTACAGAGTAGTGTATCCATCTCTTTCTCATGCAGTACTTTCATTCTTGATTAAAGAAATAAAACATTGCTATTTTGTCAGGCTTGAAGCTAAATGATTTCCCTGTACTTTTTTTTGTTTGAGTGATGTCTCAAAACTGCTGCCTTGATGAGGGCAAATGTGGACTAAAAAGACATTTTGCTTTTAAGAAAGAGTGCAGTGTGTAGTCTTCATAATCATGAGCCTGCTTGTCTTTCAGTTTAGGCTTGTGCATCACAACGCTGAGATAAGGTCTCAAGCGCTGTTGTGCAACATGCGCAGGAAATGAGTACCCCCCTGTAATGGCAATACATCTGTCCCTTCCGTGCAAAGCAAGTGAAAGGAGATGCTTTTAGCAGTGCATTTCTTACAGAATATTATGATATCTGTTACCAAACTAAATGTTAGAAGTTTGTTCAAATATGGGAAATTTTCTAAGGGAAAGGGGCAAACGCTTTAGAAATAAAAAAGGACAGAAATCGGTTTATTCTAGGAAGGTGAAATTCTTATCTCTAGCTGCATGCAGATTTGTCTTTGTATTCACTGTAAACAAGGCAGGTCGCATAGTGAGAAGAGATAGGCAGTGCTGTAAAACCTCCTGTTGTTTCTTGAGTTGATTCTTGGAGGTTTGGGGGGATGCCTTTTGAATTCCTTCAGGTCTGTGAGACGTGCAGGAAGTTGAGAGTGTGTCCCCTCGCTGTTGCTGTGGCTGTAACTTGGTGGCACTTCAATCTGCTTTGTCAAGTGCCATCCATTGACTGAGAAAATTAGCCTCTCCTAAGAAAACAGTTCAGCCTTAGATTTGTTATTGCTTAACCTGGAGTTTGCTTTGACAGCTGAAGTCATTGCTCAGAGGGCAGCGAAGTGGCTAAGTACAGGATTTTGCATGCAAGAGTGAGTTTCGGGGAAAAAAAAGTTCTGTGCGATATTAAACTGGAAGAAGTGTGTTGAGCAGGGTACGATCCCAAATAAAAGGATTTTGACCGGACGTATGACACTTTGTGTAGTACTCTACATTCATATCCTTTCCCTTTCTGTGGAGTCCCTTGCCAGCAAAATGCTTGGATACACTAAGGGTGTAGAATGTAAATTGAGGTAACTTAAAATCCTGCAGTGAATTCATCAGACGTGATTTGGCGTGGTGTGTTTTTAATTCTAATTCTACCTTCAAGGAAGATTTTGCTGATCTAGAGGTTGTATGTAGGATTTCTTGTCCTGAAGGGAATGTCATTCTTCTACAGACTATGTGAACCACACTGTTATTTGTCTGTAATGGTGAAATTGTTCAAACTTCTGAAATCTTGGGGGATTAAGCTGTTGGCAAACAAGTGGGATGGTCCCAATAGCTTCCTCTTATTTAGGTGTTCAAACAATGCCTTACATTGGATTTTTGCAGTTTGGCTCCTGAATCATTGTCATGAATGATGTATACTGTTCTTTTATGCTTTCTGTGATGTTAAATTGGGGGTTTAGATACTTATCAAAGTGGTATCTAGGTAAAGTGTTTCACTTCCTTTCAGTAAAATACACTTTCTATATTGGGGAAAAAAACTGTCTGCTCTTCTAATAGCCATACTAAACTTGTCACATTTAGGGAGATTTCCAGAATCCTTATACCTATTAAAATATGATGAGAATCAAAAAGTGCATTATAAGGTTTTATTAGACCGAAGCTGTATTGAGCTACATTCTTCTACATGAAGGAGGCCAAGCGTTCCTAAGTGCAAAATCAGGAAAAAAGAGCTTTTGGTTTACTTCTCCTTTGGCATGCCTACACTCTGCATTTTCATGACTATTGTATTTCAACGAATACTTGCAATTTGTGAAATATCCTCTCAACAAAAGGGCAGAAGTGTCCAGTTACACATACATACAACTTCTGAATCACCCATCAACAAGCTGTTCTAGAAAGGAGGTGTGATGCTTTGTGTGTAGCCACAGTGAGCATTTGCATGACAACAATGAACTGAAGAGGGTCTCTTACTGTAGGCATCCCGAGGGAAAGAGTTGAACTTCTAAGGAACCAGCCAAATGAGATTCTCCCAACGAGATAAGACTTGTAATTGAATTTGAATAGGAGGCGGTACACACGGTTGGAGCCTGAAGGTACTAAAGTTTTCTTTGCCACGTAAAAAACTTGCTGCTCAGAGTCTTATTTCGTGAGAGGGGCCTCCTTCATAGAGGTAAACCACATTGAGTAGTACACATTCTGGGGATTTTCTTAAATTTCCGATGTTTTGTTCTCAGTTTGAAGGTTTGACTTCAGTAAATAGTACTTTTAAAGTGTTTTTGTTGCTTTTCTTGTGACTTTTGAAGTTAAAAAGGAGACCAAAGGCAGGGCTGAAGATGATTAATTTAAGGTTTAACTCTTAATGAGTTTAATTGCTTCAGTTGGTCTATATTTTTTTGCATTCTCAACCACCTTGGACTTCCAGCTTTGATGTGCTTCAGCAGAAAGAGGGCTCTTCACATCTAGTATCATTGTGAAGTCTTTAACAAGGTAAAGGATACTTATTGTTAATTGTTAAGCTGCAGATGTGATTTTACAAGTAATCATGGGGCTTTTTGTACTCGAATTTATATAAAATTTCCTGTGCCTTCTGTGTGTATGTAAAATATACTGCATGGATCATTTATGTTATCTTTAATAGATTCTCTTCTTGCACATAATTGATCAGTTTGGTAGCTGCGTCAGCATGCGTAGGCTGCAAAGGAACAAGTAATGGGTTATTCTATGCTGAAAAGCGATGAAAGAAAACGCAACGATTCGTCCGTGTAGCCTTCTTCAGGTGTGACTTGCACATAATTGCACATGATTGATCCTCCTAGCAAAAGTTACAGTTCTGGTTAAGGTTGCAGGTTCAAATCCTAGATAAAAAAAAACTGCTGTTGTACCCTTGAGCAAGGTACTTCACCCAAATAGCTCCAGTATGATATTCAGCTGTATAAATAGGTGTAAATGTCAGTCACTTTGGATAAAGACGCCAGGCAAATATATTGGTATTTAATTCAGGAATTTGTATGTTTTATGTTTTGTTGCTTCTTAACTGGATTATGTTTTGGATGCAGCAGTCAGGTTCTTGGCAGTCTGATTACTAGTGACAAGATGCTGTTCATTTCAGTAGATTACATGGGGCATGCTTCAAATCTTAATCTATCTTTAACAGAGGTGAAGAAACACTTATATAGTCTCCTCCCTTTTCATATTCATAAATGTACACATCTTCCTCATTTTGAACGTATATAGTTTTGTTTAAAAGTTATAAACTACTAGGGGAACAAACAGGAATAGACAATTTTTGCTTGTGATGTATAGTTGAAAGTGTATTGTAAAAGTAAGGCTGAATAATGGTGGTTTATAGGTAAAATGGTTTTGTTTTGTTCTCTAAAATAAAAAAAATTAAAAAGAATGTGAAGAGATTTTAAGTATCATTTAGGTTTTCAAAATCTTCCCAGGCAATACAAGCGCCTAAAAATCCAGTTATACGGTACATGTAAATGAAACATGACATGAAAAGGAAGTGACTCACAATTTATTTTGAGGAAGTGAGATTGCTTTGACTGACATCGTACGAACACTTAAGAATAGTAAACAGTAACTGGGTCAGAATTTTGACTACAAAAATATGGAATTTTCTGAAATTGGCTGATTGGGTCATATATTATCAAACTAAACCTCGCTTGCAAAAAAAGGTTGTCTGTGCTGTAACTGCCTGAAGGATTCCTTTTTCGAACTTGGTCTGAGGTGTTTCCCATGGCTTGTGAACCTACATCAGCATTTAGCCTAGTATTAAAGGTTGGCTAGATAAAAGGGAATTTATTTTTATCTTGATCCCATGATTTTTCTGCAAAATATTTTTGGATGGAACCCAAACCTGGAGCAAAAAGAGAGGTGGCGTATTTAAAAATCTTAGTTTCCGGTAAGATGTAGGTGGAGACCACAAAATATTTTAAAACCAACATTTTGATTTATTTTTTTTTTAATATTGGCTGGAATTTTAATTCATTTTCTCTTAAGTCAGCTCTTCTGATTTTGTTGTGGTTTCTTTAATGTAGTCAGAAGAACCGTTGCTTAGATTTTTAACTCCAATTCAGACTGGCAAGGACATTTTCACATTGACTGTCCAGTCATAATCAAGCAAGGCGTCCATCTTGATGAGGCTTTGATTCAATCCCACATTCTTGGCGAGAGGATCAATCAAGGTGGAGTTTGATCTTGGTAACAGAGTGTACTGTGAAAACCTTTGTTCTGTCTTAGCTGAAAAGGTAACTTATTAACACGGTTGTCCCTGTAGATTTCATTGTGCTGAAAAAAGAATGGTTTGAACAGAAAAGGTCACCGGAACAATTCCCTTCGCTCTATAAATAGTATTACCCTGCTGGTGGCAGACAGGAGAGAACTAGCAGTGCTCAGGGCCGTATCTGGACAGCTGGTTACTGATTAAGCTGTGCACCTTTTCAGCTTCCTCTTTAGGTCTCTGCTAATTGAGTTGTTTATGGACTTCGCATTTGCGTAGTTCCTTGTGGTGGCTGAAATAGAGCAAAAAAGACTTGCTCTTGAAGAAAACATTAGGTCAGTACAAAAACACTGAGCTCAGTGTTTATGCCATTGTACCATGATCATCTAGTGACCTAGAGAGAATTAGTTATGGACTTCTGTGGGTATTTTGGTAGTTTTGTTTGCATTTTTCACGTTAAAATTTACTTTTGATGTGACCCAGCCGGTTACCAGTGCTAAGCACTGTAGGCGGATTAACACAAAGAGAACCTCCAAATATTTTTTTTAATTAACTTAGGAACTTCCTTCTTGGTCTCCTGAAACAGAAGTCTCTGGGGTTCCAAATTTTAGTTTAAATGCCTCTAATAGGCAGTGTCTGTATGCAGAACCCAACCAAAGTTTTTTCAAAGTATCTGAAATTTGTAAAGAATTCACATCCTTATCCCATCCACAGACAACAATGATTTAAATGTTTTGTACCAGTCTTTTACCTTTCCATTCTATTTGGTGCCTTTTACAAAGTAATTTGTCAAATCATTTTTCGCTTTTAATTAGATTAAATGTTGCCATTAACTTTCATAACAATGTACTGGGTTTTTTTTTCCAATATTGGGGAAAACCTTTGGATATAACAGGCAATAATAGAAATCTAAATTATAAAATGGATAGGGAACAGTTTTACTTGTTACTTATCAGACTACATACCTTTTGTGTATTTACTTGATACAGGGTCTTCTGATTTTGGCTTGTCTGATCTGTACCGCATTTACAACCCTTTGTTTCTGCAACTTGTAAGAGATGGAAGGGGCGACAGGGGAAAGGAATTTGTATTGTTCGTGTTTTTGTGGTGTGCCTGTTGTGCGCAAGTGGACATTTCTTGATCATTATTGATTTAATTGGAAGGTCATTGTGAGTTTCACATCAAGACTGCTCAGCCACTGGAAGTGGATTCATTTAGGTAAAGGGTCTAAAGGGCACAGACATAAAAAGAAAGTGTATAATATGCAGTTTTTCGTTTTTGGTGAGTTTTTTTTTCCTCGTGAGAGCGCCTTAAACTTGGATTCAAACTGAGTAAAAAAGGCAAGATGTCCTTCAGTTTACATTATTTTGCTTTGTCAATGCCTTGATTAGAGTTAATGTTAAATGACCAGTTAAAGGTGGTCATTAATTGTAGAGACTCTTTAAGTTGCATTCCAGTCCTGTAGTTTACTGATATTTGCATATGCCTGCTCATTGATTTTGCTCTTAGAAAGACATGTTCCACGCTGAAAAGAATTCCCTGGTTTATTCAGTGCGGAATAAACCTTTACTTGTTTCTTTGCAGCCTACGCATGCTGACAGCTACTTACTCGAATGAGATGTTCGTCAACCATCCTTTTCAATACAACAGAGATGGATGAAGTGCACAATCCGAGCTGCGTCTTTAATTGTTTAATGAAATACAACCTAGGAATATAGGGGATGAAATTGTTAAATTGGGATCTTGTGGAGACAGTGAATGCTAACTATAATTTAAAGGGTGGTAAAACAACCAAACTATGTGGTGTTATCCATGACATGCATGTTACAGACAACCATATTTCGAAATGACCTACATGTAAAATATTATCATGGGCAACATTAGTTTTTCCCCAGTCTACATGAGAAAAATGATCGGCGACATTAGATACAGAATTGCAAACATGGCTCGTGACTTCTTACTTGGTTTGTGGGAGTACCGGCTTGAGGGGATATCGTTCTAGATGTCGACTAATCTACGCAAAGTGAGGGAAACAAATGGCAGAAGTGTAAGGGACTGGTGATCATAATGCGTTATGCTTTTGAAGTGTACTCAGATCCAAGAGAATGCGGACTCGGGTTTACAGTTTTGCAGAGGTTTGCAACTTCAGATGAGCAAGAGTTTGAATGAGAACATTCACAAGAAACAGACTGAAATAGAATAAATAGGAATGGTAAACTTTTTTTAAACAAGTAAATCAAAGGCTTGAAAGCAGTGGCCCAAATGAGTTAATTATATTAGTTCAGGGAAATATAGGGATAAAGGCTATAAAACAAATCTTATACCTGTAGCTTTATATTCTAGCCTATATATCTTTGAGCCTGTTTAACCCACAAGCTCCAAATGACTCATTGTACATCTGATGCTTTCATTACATGTCATAAACCCTCCAGCCTTATAGCGGTTTTGTTACAGTTCTGACTGAACCTTATGATATAAAGAATGCTGTCATTTTCACCATGACAAATCAGAGGAAGGGTTTTGGCCCATCTAACATATTTGGATGCAAGTAGTTAAGTGGTCTGCGGATCTAATCTAGCTGTTTCATGAAAGAATCCAGGGTATCAGCCTCAGGAATATGGCTGGGTAGTTTGTTCTAGACTCCCATAACCCTTTTCATGGTTTAAAAAGACTCCCCCCTTAGTAGTAGTAGTAATAATAATAATAAAAAACTTTATTTTATATAGCACCTTTTAAGGGTGGCTTCTCAAAGCGCTTTACAGGATGAAAACAACAATAAATAAGAATACACAATTACAACATATAGAGGGGACCGTGGATGGTGGTACTAAGAAAAGCAGAGGGGTGAAGAATGGAACCAGTTAAGTAAAGGCTTTCGAGTCTGGATTTGAAGGAGTTTAGAGAAGCTGACTCTCTGATATCCTTGGGCAGAGAGTTCCAGAGCTTGGGGACATAACAGGACAAGGCCCTGTCACCCATACAATGTAGACGGGCTTGGGGGACAGTAGGGAGAGCAGAATTAGAAGAGCGATTAGTTAGTTTCCACTTCGTTTCTCCTTGTTTGGTTGCCATTGTTGATTATTCTTAATGATCAAATTGAAATTAGATTGCATAAAATTCAATATACTGACGTTTGTGGAAATAAAACACTTGAGGATATTTTTAAAAGTTTTGAGATTTTATTTAGGCACTCGTATGTTTATCTAGAACATGACAAAGGATAATTCAATTGACACTATAACATTTCTCCACTAGCCGCTTACCATGGACTTGAAATGTACATTGCCAGATGTGATGAGCTGTTTTTGCACTGTAACCCAACCCTGCAGTTCTCGGGGACTTTTCCTGGCAAAACTGGTTGCTTGTGCCCCAGGTTTTAAATTTGCAGTTAATTGATCTGCAGTTGCTTGCCTGTTTTGTCTTGCACTTCAAATTAATCCACGGGTATCACTGTTCCAGAGTGTGTGCTTCTGCCTACTGTTGCCCTGTGCTGCTGATGTCTTTCCTTTGTAGTTCCATACTGACATCACCTTAGACACCATTGTTTGTGAAACATCAGCAAGTTGAGCTGTCTTGGGCATTGAAGGTCTTGCCCAGCATGCCCCAGCAATCACCCCCCCCCCCCGCCCCTTCAAAGTCACTGATGCCTCCTGTTGTAGCTTTACGCATGAGGCACGCCTGTATTAAAAGCCTTGGCTTTGATATACTTGGTGACCCACATTTTCCTAAATGATTAGATATTATTGATTGTCCGCTGCCTTAATATCCTTCTATTAGGTTGTGCTCTATGAAATGGGGTTTGCTTTCTTCACTTTCTGATGAAGAGTCCCCTCGCCATTAATTTGACCCTCAGAATGAAATGTAGGCACAGTTTTCGGAACAGAAAAGTTGGGAAATGAGTAGACCCAGCTGCAATAAAGCTCTTGTAACCTTCAGCGAGACAGAGTGGTAGTTTTTGCAAAAGTTTTTTTTGTCACTGCCTTTACCTTCCTGTATTATAGGCCTCTATGATTTTTCCTTTTAATGAGAGATTGAAGTTTCACTTGGCAGGAATAAAATAATCTTGCTAATCTAAAAGATGTTTGAAAGTTGCGCGCGTGATGAGGTGGGGAGCTAGTGTTCTGCATTGATAACTGAGGAATAACCACTAGTGCACTGGAGAATGTATGCTGAATGCCTGGCATTCCACAGCAAGAGTTCATCAGTTAACTGCACCCAGCAGGCCTCGGGGGAGGTGAGTGGCTTTCTAAACAAAATACCTTGTCTAAAGGGCTTATACAGAGAAGGCAGGCAGATGCTTGGTTTTGTAAAGCAGAGCCTAGAGATTTGTTTTTCTCAAGTTCCATATTTGTTCATAGGCGTTGTGAATTGGACTTAATTATTGGTACTGTTTCCAATAGGAAACTGCAGAGCTCCAACAGATGTCTGGATACAGTTGCGTATATCCCTCAAAGGAAATAAACAGTTGTAAAATTGGTTTGTTCTCTGTACAGCATAGAAGGCTTCTGTTGTGAATATTATAGTAATGCGATTTGTAATTCCCGGTGTTATGGTTAGTTTATTATTGGGGAAAAATGCTACAGTCTCGCAGCTTCTAAATCCACATACCCAAAGTACATGCTTTTGTTTTAAAAATGCTCTGCTCATTACTTTTTAGATTAAAAAGGTAAGCTTAATGACTGCTCCTTGGCTGTAAATAGTGTTATGGTCACTGAATACTGCTGTTTCAGCCGGCTGAACACAACATTAAATGGAAGGTGAGAAATATAGATTTAATATGTAACTGTACAAAAGCATGAAGGTTTTCCTCATTTTTTCAGACTGGAATTTGAAGCTCATCCGAAATAAATACTAGTTCGTTGTCATGATTTATCCCTTCATTGACTGGTTTTGTCTTCAAAGCTTCTTCTGGAAGGAAAATTAAGACTTTCATAAACACGAGGGCATGGAGTCTCCTTCTTATGCTTGGCAGGAACCAAAGATGAATATGTCTCATTGTTCCTTTTACTTTTATATTTCAACCTTCCTAGTAGTTTGGAGAAAGCCCACAATGGAATAAAGCTCCTTTAGACGCAAAATCACACATTTACTCATTTGTATTACATTTAGTATTCCTAAATGTACATATTGTTATATGTATGCTGTTAATTTGCTGCCTTGTTGGTGAAACTCACTTACTGGAGTCCATGTCATCACTTATAGGTCAGATTGTGTGTTTTGGTCTCTCATGTAATCAGTGGAGCCACAGAACTGTAGATGTTATTGACGTCATTAGAGAAAACATTTCCTTGCCTGACTCTACCCCACAATCTCATGAGAAGCATGAATGGTCCTTTTGGTTTAATCCTCCTGCTTGTGTTTGTTGCTCAGTTCAGGAAGCGACAAGCATTTTTTAATGCATTGAGAATTCCTTACGTTGGCTTAGTTGTAAATCTTAGTTTTTAATACCAGGTTTAATTTTAGATTAACTGTCTTACCACAACAAAGTGCCCTTTCCTCTGAAAAATACCAGCTGTCCATTTGATGTGTTGTCAGATGTACTCCCTGGCTGTGCCAGAAATTGCACATGGTGAAGCTTGGTTCACAGATTGTGAAACTACTCTAGAGTATTGGTACCCCTTATGGATTTTACTTAGGAACCAAAGAACAGGTCTAATTGTTTTAAATACTGGAAATGCAACAAGAAACTTTGGAGATCTGTTAACTAAATAGTGTAACAAATCTTGCACATGCTTTTTTTTCCTCCTTTTGAAAACTTACAAATGTATTTTATTTTTTTTTAGCCAGTATTACAGGTCTGTTTTATTGAAGGTTTTGTGACTGAATGTTAAAATGCATGAACATGATTAGTGGGGAAAAAAGGATTATTGTAGTGTTACTTTGTTGAATTCCTAAGAATTTACTGAATATTAAGGATGTATATCAAGACGGGAGAAATTAAAGCATAGTGTGAATTAGTTTTTAGACCTGTTTTTTTGTATATGAAGGAAAATAATTGTATTTTCTCTCCTGACCGGTTCATATATATTAACTTTTCTACTTGTTTCAAAATCCTTACATCCAAACACCAAGAACATTATTGCACTCTCATTATTTTATATCTGTCACAGCTCTTAGTTTCACAGTTCATTGTGTTGATCAACTCAGTCCATTTTCTAAGAAATCTACTTAACCAACGTGGGAATATTGTAAATGTTCAAAACTGAAGTTTGTACAATGTCACCTTTTGTTTCATTTAGAGTTTGAAGTTGCTACTACAAATACACAATTTGATCTTCTGCTGTGTTTGTGTAATTTGAGGTCATTTGCTGTTTGCAGCATTTTTTTGGTGACTGTTACTTTTCTAGGTCATGCCTTCCCCTCTTTACAAGATCACAACTCTTGCTTGTGGGAGCCTTCCTATTTTGATGATATTCTGTCTCACCTTGTGCATGGGAATATTTTGTTTTCTCTAAAATTTTAAATTGCAATTAAAGTTAAATTAAAGCAGTCATCTCCTAGGGATGTTTAAATAGCATTGCAGTGTGCCTAGTGAAACAAGTGAGCAATATTTGTGTCTTTATTTTTAAAACCAGATACACATCAAATTTAGACCTCGGCAAGTAGAACACTCACTGTGAAGTGAAGCAAAATTGCACAGATAACATGAAGCTCGAGGTGGATAACTCTACAAACAAGTACATTTGTAGTTTTTAAAGAACATGATGGTAGTGGAGTTTTAACTAATGCTTTTACAGGAAGAAGAAATAAGCCTGTTAATATCCCCATCATAGACAATTGTTTTAACCCCTTTAGATATGCAATGGATGGCTGTGTTCTACCATTCAGTTTCCTCCAGTCTGTCAGCAGAACTTCTAAGCTGTTGCAGGGGGAGAAAGTTGAGAAAAATTTCCTTATCCAATACACAATATATAAATAAGCCCAGCTAAGGAATTGAGAAAGAAGACCTGCTTGCCACTTCAAATTTCGGAGACGTTTTTCATTCGTTTATTTACAGTGTAACTGGTTAAGGTAATTTTGTTAAATCTGTGACGGACCCAGCTATTCTGAAAAATACACATTGGGGAAAAGAATTACAAGACCAAAGAATAAGTCTTGAATGGGCGGTAACAGTAGATACATCACTCTGAAGTATGTTTAGCACTGATTTCTAATTACCCATTAATTCCTTCAATGTTTGTGTAAGCCCAACACTTTGGGAACTGGAGGAAACTGAATGCTAGAATTTACTGGTGCGATGTAAAGGAGTACACAACATCTATGACTGCTCTTTCCAACTGGAGTATACTGAACTCCACTTGGGTGGGTCTTGTGCACAGTTACACTGTTAATGTTTAAATGTTGTTATTTCTTACAGGAGAAACATTCATGCCTTGGGCTGTTGACTTGCAAATTGTTGTTACCTGTCTGGTTTTAAAATATGAATCAGCACATATCTTTGCTTGTAAATGTCGGCCCTTGTCAAGAAATCTGAATAATTCCCTTAATTGTAAAACGACCGAAGATGGTGTTTACCCTGTTTTAAGCACTATGTATAATTTTGTTTATATGTTTTTTTTCCTCTCTCCATGCATAATCAGCAGCTTTAGTGCGTTTTGGGAGTCTCTATGGTTTTGCTGCTCGGCGCGAATGGCTGTTTTTGAGCACAGCCACATGTGCACAGGTTAATAGCTGTTCATGTCCTAGTGTAAGCAGATGTTTTGGTGTTTGTGAGGAAAAGTCCTGCTTATTCATTATGACGTTTGGAATGACATCGCCACTTAGGAAATCTAGTGCTCCTGAGGGCAGATGAATTGCTGTATTTGCAGTAGCACTGTAGCATGTTCTCTTGAGCTTTGTACAGTTGCTTGGCTACTGAGTGCATTGAATGCATATACTAGAAGCTACAAGCTTCCAGGCCTGCCTTCAGTACAGCACAGGTGGAATGACCGTGCCTTTAAAATTGGTTCACTATCGTTTAAACTAATTTACAAGGTTTAAGCCTTTTTTCACATGTGTATGTGTGTGTGTGTATATATTAAGCTCATACTGCTATTCAAAGAAGAGCAGTGTGCTTGGAATCCACAACCCACACATTCAGATGTGATATACAGTTGTGAAAGTGGGTTTGCACCATCTAGAAATTAATTTCTGATTTGAATTGGTGTGTTTTTCAGATGCTATGCAAGCCTGCTGCCCTTGATCTTCTGAATATGAAGGATTGCTACAGGAAATAAGTGTCTCAAGGTGACATCAAGTAAGAGATGTGTGTGCATTTGGAGTTGCTGCATTATAGAATGAAGGAAGGGGGGAGGGGGACTGCTGTATAAATGCAGAGGTGGAACAGCAGAAGTGTTTTCCCTTCTGCATCGCAGTGCTGCTAAGCAATTTCTCAGCGATATTGAGATTGGTATAGCCGTTCTTTTCAACTCTAGCACTATCATTTTCTTTGGTAAGTTTTCAATGATCTGAAAAAAAAGTTTCAATTTTTTTTGATTCTTTAAATGAACTACTAGAAATTCAGTTGACAATGCTATTACTGATCAAGTAGAAGTGTCTTAAAAGGTGGGCGGAAAGTTAATTTCTTGAAAAATTAGTGGCTTTTTGCCGAAAAAGAATATTGCAGTACTCACGGTGCTCTGCAAAATGTAGTGCTAAACAATGTGTACTAAAACCCGACTGGAATATTTTTAAACCCCCTCCATATCCTTGCATGGCCTTACTTTCAAGTTAATTCCAGTCAGTCTTCATTTTAATGAGGTGAAATGATGTAAACAGAAGATGATCTAGGTATTGCTAGTTGGATTATTCCTGTGGCATTCTGTGTTTGTGTTTATGCCCTGCAGAATGTTCGGCCTTGGGTTTGTAAAGCAGGCTCTGCTCACACTCTGAAGTGGAATAAGATGCTCAGTCAGAACAAAATGCCCTTTAAAGGCAGGGGTGGGTAAGCATGGGGCTGGAAGGTTAGTATGTCTGCAGGTTCATATTCTTACCCAGCTCTTAGTTTAAATCAGCTCATTAAAGGCTCAAGGGGGGCAATTTATCTGCCTCTCCCAGCTCTTCAGGTGCTTGTGTGTTGAAGAGACCCGGAAAGCCTGCAGGGGCAGGATTGCTTAGCCCTGGTAGAAATATTATTGCTGTCCAACATCGTAAGATCAGGTTACTGAGCTGCCTTTGTCACGTTATCACTGCAAGAGAGGAGGGAGAGCAAGTATCTCTCACTTTGATTTTTGAGAGGCAGCTGACCACTCAGAATGAAGGCGACTCAGGTGTTCACCCAGACTGATACCTTCGCCTCGTCAGTCGGGCCTGGTGTAGAGCTGCTGTCCACACAGTAGGCTTCTGTGATTCAATTGAAATGTTCCTCAGTTGCAAGGGAATCATCGCCTTGGGAATCCTCTTGAAGTTCACGTCACAATATCCCCTTGGTCGTGGGGTGTTTTTTTTTTTTAGAGCAGGCAGTGCATGGAGTGTGTGTCTGCTGCATGTTTGCCTTCAGAGAGGCGAGATGCTAGACTGCTTGCTAAGATCAAGCTAAGTTTTTGTTAATTGCTGTTGTCCTGTGGTTTTGCAGTTGTAAATAAAGCATCCGTCTCGTTTGGTTGTGGTGCATGTGCATATGCAACCTTTGCAGTTTCTTGGGGGAATCCATTTTCACTTGTCAAGCTATGTGGGTTATGACGGGCCTCTCAACACTGTGATCCAATGTTCTAAAAAGTCTCTGGCGAGGCAGCGGGAAAAAAAAGCAGCTCTTATGACCCATCAAGTCAGCAATCTCATTCTAGCCTGATTTGATCCTTATTTCATCCCAATCTCTTGGAAACTGCAGTTTCCCTGCAGTGCCATTCACACTGGCTTTCTGCACACTAATTAAATGTAAAAAACTGCAGATTGTGTGTTGACTTGTGGATTGGTGGTTTGTAAGTAGTCAGCCACTCCAGACATGTCTGAGATACTAATTGAGGATAGTTTGTAAATGCCACCTGTTCATTCTAAATTGTTTTATAAACATGGGCGTATATTGTATTAATCTATTGGTACAGATCCATAGGTTTTACATCATGGACAGTCTTTAACAACTAGCTTTTTACTGAGTGTTACCACTTATGTTAAATGAGGATTATCTTTGGCATATTTTCAGTTATTAGTTTCAATGAGCATTTAAAATACGTAGGTGATCTGTGTATGGGTACCAGTATAGAATAACTGTTTTTTTTTATCTAGTCCCCAAGTCAAACCTTTTTATTATAAGTTGTGTACCCCAGAATGATTCTGCAGCTTTGGTTGGAAGTTCCTCTCTTTTCCCCTAGAAATAAAAGCACTTTTTCAGAAAGAAAGTACACCTGTGGGGAATTGTATACCAGAGAACACAATAGTGTCATTGAAATTCTCACATGAAGTACAGCATGAAGTTTAACGTACTGGTTTCTGTGCCCATTTCAGAACAATTATGGGATATCCTGTCCTGCTAAATGAGCTAGCTGATGGCCTTTGTCTTACTCCAAATATGTATTTTCTTTTGCTTTAATCCAAAGAATCTTTTTTTCTTTTCCTCCACCCTTATTTTTCTCAAAGATTCTTGTGCCAGCAGAAAGACATGACTTTCAGTAGGATCCCGATAGGTGCTTAGCTCAGACGATGATTAATCAAGCAAAGCATCTGTTAAGACTTTGTGTTGGACTCCTACTACTGCTTTTCCACACAAATGAATCCTTTGATATTATGTAAGAATTCTGAATAATACTAAATGACAGTAGTTCAGTGCTGCATAGTCATGTACTGTACAAAGGGTTGCATAGTACGTGTAGGATTTAGTGACTAAATAATTTTTTTTCTGATTTGAAACATGAGTCATTAAAGCAGACTGGTAATAGGTACATCATACTTAGAAATATAATGATTCGTAATTCCATTTATGTAGCACTTTCCGTACTGAAGCACTTTACCTATAGTAGGGGACCCACTTCATCCACCAGTGAAGTGGGTGATATGCAGCAGCAAGTATATGTCAGTAGTTCTACACAGCAGATCAGCAAGATATTGCTTCATCCATCGAGTTGACATTTAGATCACATTGAGTTCAAAGTGGAATCTACTTTGTGTAATATGGTAAAGAAGTGTTCACCCGCTTTTCCTCTTATTTGAAGAGTGTGAGGACTAACAAAATGTCAAGTAAATTCAGTTTATTGTTAAGGTAAAAATTCACTCGTGCATCATATACAGCTGTAGCAATACTGGGGCTGCAATTTAGATTTTCTGTTTGACAGGATACCATGTTTTTTTTTTCCTGTCGGCAGGTGGCTAATGTCTTGTATTTCCTTACATCACAACAGTTTTAACAATGTGACATGAGTGCAGCTGGTGTTGCTTTGACAATATGGACAATACCCATTTTCAGAGCATAATTTCTGGTCTTTAAACTCCTTTAATGGGTGACTGCTTATTGACATTAGTCTGGACATTGAGTACTGCTTTAGTTGAAAGGTTGTTGTCCAAGAGTAAAGAAAATACATTATTAGAATGATTCTGCTTGTCTATAGTTTGCCCTTTAAGGATCTGGCAGGTCCCTGGATTTTAGTGAAATTTTTGATTTTGTGACTACAAGCCTGCATAACAGAGTTCTTGAAACAACTGGTTTTGCAGTAAATGCTGCCCCCTCTGTTAAGAATAAATGCTTGTGTGGTCAGCAAGACCCTCTAAATATTAACTGAGTATTCTACCAACTGCATGTTTTTTCCACCCCTAAAGTAACAGACTACTGAAAAAAGGGAATGAGTTCCTGATGCTAGCTTCCAGGTATGTACTGGCGGCACGTCTTGTTGACTTGATCTTGTATAAGGCTGCCTTTTCTGTTTGTGGTTCTAACTTGTTTTCTGAAAGTTACTTAATGAAATGAATGCAGGTTTAGGATTGCATTTCCTTTGTAATGCTGCTTTTCACCGTGAAACCAGTCTGAGGTTTTCTTGTGCAAGATTTTGAATTGCATTGGAGCTCTCGATGTGGTGGGGGGGAAGCACTTTTTTTTCTTGGAAATATGCTCATAATTCTCAATTCTTCCTGATTACGGTCGTTAGTGGCTGAGCAGGATCTATACTGGGTCTTGTCTTGATGCTTCCAGTACACCAAATGCTGTTTGTTCTTGTTTAGAAAAAGAGGAAATTATGGTTTGACTCTTGAGGAACTGCTGACATTGTGCAATATGATCTATAGATCTCAGAACTGAAAGATCCTTTGACCTCTGTAGATTTCTTTCAAAATTCCCCCTTTCAGAATGTTTTCTGGCATTTTTTAAACTGACAAAAATCAATATAATTTTAGTTACAATTTGTTTGGGGCATCAAATCAATTGTAGTTTAAAATGGCACCCTTGTGTTATAGAAAAAGTGCTGTAAGAAGTTATTAGCCTGAGTAGATTTCTTGTACTTTAAAAAAAAAAAGAAAATTCATGCATTTGTTGAAATAAAAGCTTGGTGTATTGGCTGAAAGAGGGATGTATTGCTTTAACAGTGCTTTTGACCACCTGTATTTGCCAGCAGTCTTCAAAACGCTAATCTGTTTTATGAAAAGACAAAAAATAATTTGGATGTTTAAATGTTTTTTTTTTTTTGAGGAAATGGACCTAAACGATTATTTGAAGCCATGTTTAGACATGGGGATTGCGAACAGGAGTCTGCTTTTGTATCTTTTACTTTTTATGTATAGGTGAAGGTCCAGTGTGATATTTTTAAATGCTATGTGCACTCCTCGTTGACATTTTTTTTTTCCCATGTAATCCTCAGTATAAGCTTACGCTGTGATTGTACGCCTTGGGGCTTCGTAACCATATTGTGCCCCTCTGCTTTCAGAATTTTCTCCAGTTTTCCACAGCGTTTACCCCGATTTAAGCAGATGTAGCTGGAGTATTATACTTTTATAAACTTTTTTAGAATTATATTTATAATGTGTTGTTTGAGATTAAGATTTAGCTCGTACCAAAGAGCACCAGAATAATCAGCAATGGAATTTGTAGAGTCTGTTTGAGCATGCTTCTGCTTGCTCAGGGTTGCCTGTTATGGACAAGATGCCGGTGCACAGGCCCTCTTTCGCTGAATGCTAACTAGGAGTGGCTGGTCTGAGGAGGCCAGACTCCAGAAGTGTTTTCCCTTTCTGGAAATCTGAGCCTTGAAGTAAAAGTTCTGCTGCATGAATTAGTGTATTTCACTTTGACATAGGAGCCATAACCTCATACAGTGGTTATAAAGCAAATGTGGTAAACATTTCAGATGGTTGTCAGATCATATCTGAATGCATTTTCTATTCCCTGTTGAGAAGTCAGCTCAGTTTTCGTTATTAAAAGTAGCCACATCTTTGTAAATTTGCATTTTTAGTAATTTTGCGACCTGCTGAATAGTTTCTATGGGAGATTGTTCTTTCAGAATGCAGGTAAGCTTGCATTTCTTGAATTGCATCCTCTTTTCTAAGTATTTTGAGTTACGTGCATGAATACATGAATACAATTTGTACTTTTGAAAGTTGTAACTGAAGAAATGCACAATTAAAAACAGGATGAGTTCCCCCTCCCCCCAATTTGTAAGGAAGCTTTTTTTTTGTTGGATTTTTTTTTACCCAAAAAACACTTCTGAGTTGTTATACTTGATTGGCTTCCACTTCTCTCAACTGGGTCCATGTGCAGAAGGGTTTACAGTAAAGTAATCTGGATTTCTCATCCCTAATGGTCTTGAGGAGTAGAGGTTTGCTTGGTCACATAAGCTTTTTTTAGAGGGCTTCAGCCACAGGTCAGATTATTCCCCAACTCTCCAACACTTCAGTTCAGTGTTAGTCTTTGCACTTGCTTTCTGCTGCTTACAGAATATGCTGCACTGCAAGATCAAGAAAACGGATCCAGTGTCACAATTTTAACCAAGACCTTCTGGTCTGGCTTTTGGTCCTTAATCTGGCCTACAGTTACTGGTAACTGTTAAATGCTTTGTGCTGTCACATTCACATGAAAGGTGCTTTTTAAGAAGATGATTGCAATGGATTGATGTCTAAGATTATAATGCGGTGCTGTTTTTCAGTACTACAGTTGCTCCTTGGTCCTTTGCCCTGATGATTTCTGAACTACAGATCTGAGATTCTTTTTACTTATGATTGCTGCATGAAGTTGAAGGTTTCTTTTGGTGGAGTAGGTTTATTTTAATCACTTGATCATGGTTTTTCCTCATCTGTTGTTTATATAGCAGTTTGCTATGAAAAGCCACATTTTTCCAAAACTACAACTTTCACCTGGTTTGCTTCTTTAAAAGATCTAAATGTTTGTAATTATGCTGAAGGCATATGCTGTTTTGGAGTGTACAGTCAAGCCAGTTCCTTGAAACTGTGTTTTCCAAGAAACGGAGCTAATTCTTGTGACCTGAGAGGTTAGTTTGACTTTGCAAGTTACTCCTCTACGCTTGGAAGACCTAGAATTATGTTGTGCTAAAAGTGGAATGTATAAATAATTTGTTCCAGTATTTTAAGACCGGCATGTGGCGTTTCTCTTGCTTCTTTTATGCCAAGCACAAAGTTAAGCAAGTGCATCCTAACCAAGATGGGTATAAGGAAACCAGCCTGGTTTAGGTTATGGCACCAAAGTTTTTCAGCACACGCCTTTCTTTAAATGCATAGCTTGCAAAATTAACACACACTAAAAGCAACATTTTATTTTACATTATGTCCTGGGTTTGGGCTGTTGCCTTGTCTTCTTGAATAAATGACACCGCAAAAGCCCATTATTCTGTAGATGATTAGTGCATTAGTCTCTAAAATGACACCCGTTGACTCTAGTACTAGCTCCTGGTGTGAGGTTCTGTTATGTTCTTGGCGGGGTGCAGTGTGAGCACTGAAGGAATCTATAAGGAGAGAGAGCTATTTTGTATTTAAATGCATGTGCACAAATATCCAGAAACTGTTTTTATATATTTATAGGAGATGAGACTTTGGTTGTTCACTTAATCCAGTCAGCACCTACAGATGTGCCACTGATAGTTAGAATAACTATATCTTTTCTGAGTAGGATTGCACCCTCCAGGCCTTTTGAACTAAGGTAATAGCATTACCTGCTATTAGAATTTCTTTTGCTATTTCATAGATCATGCTGGAGGGAACTATATTAGGACATTGGTTCACTACTTAACTTAAAAAGAAATCGCATCTAGTTTTACAATCATTCCTTTATGTCGGAATACTTGCACTACAAAGTAACATCACTATCAAATTCACCTGTCTTCCTGTGGGCTTTGGGGGCTGGTTCTCCTGGTCAGGTCTTGGATCTTTACTCCTAGATTAATTCCATCCCTTTACAGGAGACTTTGATTCAGGACAGCCTTGGAGTTCCTACTATTCTACTTTTAATCTTGTTGCTTTTCAGTCTGCTTTCTGGTGCAGTTTTAGCTTTTTTAATGTCTGTTTAAGTAAAAGACATTAGATGATACTATAAAATGTAAAGCAGTCTGAGAATGTAATTTGGTATGTTGCTGAAACAAGGTTTGCGTATAAATATAGCTGTAGTGTCCTACATTGTACGTGTGCTGTAGTAAGTAGCTTGGTATCTGGATAACTTTGTTTTTCACGTTTTGCATTGATGGTGCTGGATTTGTTGTCAATTAGGCATTTCTAGTTCTTAGGAACAAGTAATAGGTTTATTCCATGCTGAAAAAAAGAAGAAAGAGAACACAACGTTTCGGCCGTGGAGCCTTCTTCAGGTGTCACCTGAAGAAGGCTCCACGGCCGAAACGTTGTGTTCTCTTTCTTCTTTTTTTCAGCATGGAATAAACCTATTACTTGTTCCTTTGCAGCCTACGCATGCTGACGCAGCTACCCACCTGAATTTCTAGTTCTTATACACTGAAATGTTAGTTCAAATTGTTTTATAATGGTAGTTGTTTTCCTACAAGGTTCTACAGTAAATTTTATTTAACACATTTAATGGTCGTTTTGTATATAATGGTGGGTTTTCAGACCTTTCTTGGACATAATCTGTTGAAAGAATGTGTTTGTATGTAAAGAATGTTTGCAGTGTTTTTCTCTGAAATGATCTCTGAATGTAAACTGAATGCTGGTAAGTGTGAATCTCATGTTTCGTTTGCATCATTTACTCAATGGATGATGGAGTTTTCAGTGGAGTGCAATCGTGTTTATTTTGTTTTATTTTTGATAATGGTCTTGGGTCATTCAATACTTTCTAGCTTCTCCATTAACTCTAAGATTTTAAAAATTCTTGCATTTAAAATATTTTTACATATACTGTGATATAACTGACAATTAACACTGAAAATGTGCAGAAAATGGCTTATAGATCAGTTTACAAGAAATAATTTGGGATATGTCCATCATACAATATTTGATTAGGTTATTTTGCTCTTGTATTAGTTAATGCATTGGTGTTTTTTCTGGTGATTTGAAAAAAACACTTCGGTTTCTTGCGACATAAGGAAATGCATTTTCTGGTAATGTGCCTTTTTTAATTTTCCTAGGAGTTCAAGTTCGGAGAAATGGAAAAACAACTCTTTTTTACATACACATTTCATGTGTGTGGCGATTCCTGCCTTTGTGTAACATATAAATGAAGAAGGAAATGAATGATCTAGTTCATTTGACTACAGCCTTTTCATATAGGACTAATTTCACTCGTTTGGATTCAGTGCTTTTCTGTTATGGAAAGAGTGTGAAGAGTTTCTGAACCAGTGTCTAAAATCATTAAACCGTAGTCTTCCACACCTCTATTATTCCCCTGTGATATTGTAGTTCTTGCAGTTTTTTCCCCATTTTTGTGTTGCTGTTGGAAGAAAATGGCAAACAAAGTCCAGTATAAAGTTTAAAAGACATGATTCCATTTTAGGACATTTTATGTTTTACACTTTAAATTCAGATCTGCCTTTACCAATGAACTCTCCATTGTGTTTGTTGAATTCCTATTTTTATCTGTTTTTTTTTCATCATTAACCACTTACTGGTGTAATAATTCATGTTGAGTTTGAACAGGCAGCTGTGTCGCCATGTGAGCTGCAATAGAACTAGTAGAGATTACTTCCAAACTGAAAAGGCAAATAAAAAATGCAGTTGTTGAGCCTTCTTTGCTTCTTGAGGTTTCATTTATTGTCTTGATTTGAGAAACCTATTTTGAAATTCTGTGTTAGATACGTTATTAGGATAGTAGAAATTGAAGCAGGAGTTTTTAGCCAAGCTAAAATTAATTATTAAATTCATGTGTTCATCTCTCCATTAGTAGACAATCTTCTGCTTAGTACCGGTAAGGCCAGAGCCTGACGCAGATACAAGTACCTGGCATGGTACAAGGCTGGACCACAGTCTGGACAGTACAGAAGCTTGTCTTGTTGCAGCAGTGTGTAGGGATGCAAGGAGTCACAGCGCAATCCAGTGAAGGTTTGAGATGAGTTTAATTGTAACAAAAATGGCCACTTCTGGAAAACGCTGAAGGAGACGCACATGAGGTGTATTTCCCACAGTGCCCCGAATTGCAACAGTTTTACAGAGGTTTTTATAGGCTGAGTCCAGCCATGTTATTCCAAGGGAGTTGGAAAGGGAGTTTAAGAGTCCACTTTCTACTAATGGCCCACTGGCTGTTCTTAAAGATATTGTCCTGCCTTTCAGCTATTTCTGTGGGGTCGCGTACAACAGAAGGTGTCCGCTCTGAGACTCTAAAGCCAGGTTAGGAGACCAGGTCAATGACCCCAGGACAGAGCCAGATATCTACAAGTGAGCATTCATTCGGAATCATTTTGGTCATGATTGTGACTTTGGGTTGTGCTGGAGGGACACAATCCACTCAAGCTCCACTTTAAGAAACTGCAACTCCAAAGACATGTAATGGGGCCCCACTTTAAAATATCTTGATTGGGTGGAGGTTAAATGTTAAGTCATTAAGAGTGTTAATCTATGGGGACTTTTCTATTATTTATTTAATAGTTCTGTTACTGAGAGCACTTTGTACTTTTAAGTTGAACATTAAATAGGCTGCCTCAGAGTGGCTTGTTGGAGATTTGTCAAGCCATAAAGCACTTACAGAGTCAAAGGACAGTCTAAGTATTGGCTAGCTTATTTTTAAAAAGCATGCCTGACAAAGTAATTTCTTTGTTTTTCTCTGACTTGTGCCTCTGAGACCAAAAATAGTTGGTCATGTTTGATATACTGTTGAGTTTTCACTCATGCTGTTGACACAGTTGAAAAGCAGTCAGACAAAGGTATTTTTGTACTGTAACTGGAATTGCTGCTGTTTGACAGCGTGATAAGCTGTGGTTTGACAGAAGGCTATTGTGGACGCGTCTTTAACTCGTCTGCGGCACACAATGTGGTATTGTTTACTGCGTTTAGCACACTCCATCTCCATTTTAGGGCTCAGGCAGTTGTAACTTTCTGCTAGTTGTACACGTCTTTGTTTTTCTGTGTGCACGCGCTGTTTAGCATTCTGTCAGAGTGACGTTTATGCAGGGAGAATGTGGAGGGAAAAATTCTGAACTTGAAATTGCTCTTGAAGTTTTAATATTGTAAAGGTATTGTACTTAAATGCCTTAGGTCTGTATCCCTGACGTGACCGAAACCTTTTTTTGTTTCCATTAAGGTGCGTGTTAATATAAAACAATATTGTGCTAAATTGCTGTATGTTCAGAAGTTCAAAGGTTTTTGGTCAGAGTTAGCAAGCACAAGATACCATTACATGTTAGCCTGGTCTTTTATGCCAAAAATGGATCAGTTGGTAATCTTTCTGTTCTTGGAATCCTTGTTATAGTGATTTTTACTGGGTACTTCCACATTCTGTCCAGCCTAACGTGTTCCCTTTTTTCAGTTCAGTAAAGTGGGGGAGAGGATTAAACAATATTGAGAAGTTAAAACTTCTTATGGTTTCTGTTCTCTTGTAGGGGGGATGAGTTGTTTGTGCAGTGTGGATAGTAAGCTACTGTTCGCAGAACCCTTCGTAGTCATTACACATTCTCTGTGTTGGTTAAAGGAGCCTAAATACACTGCAAAGCTTAGCATAGTAGCCATAAAAAAAGGTCTGGGAATTGTTTGACCAGAACTCATGGGGAAAACTGTACATAATGTACTGATATCGGATGCTATATGAGCATGACTTGTGCATGACTTGTGCATTGTGCTCTTCTTGTGCAGAAATGAGTACCTACCCTGTACAGAAAAGTTTCTCAAACAAGGGAAAAAGTACCTCTCAATGATATGATAAGGTGCAGGTCTGAATATTCTTTCTGTAGGTAATGCTGCTGTCATTTTGCTAACTGGAAACTGGCATCCAGTTCTTGTAGATTAAAGCTCTTGAGTAACTGTCCCATGATTTGCAGGTCGGCTTGTTCAAAGCCTTTTGCATTATTACAAAGCTGATGTTAAACTGGATTGAGACGCCATTACAAAGTTGAATCAGTGTACTGTATATGCAGTAAATAATTGATAAATATTATGTACTATCTTGCAAGATGCAGTTAATACTTATCTTAATAACCCTACAACATCATACTGAGTTGCTTAGATACAACTTTTTCCTTGCGCTCATCATATTAGAGGAAAAGGATCTAAATTGTTTTGCTCCTTTGCTTCTCCAGCATTTCCCATAACTGCCTGTTGTCCCACAGAGCGGGCATTAGCTTTCCTTTTCCTAGTTCTTTTAGGCTATAAGCTTTCACAAAGTATAATTCCAGATGTTTTAATCTGTTATTTTTTGTGTGTTCTGTGTTTTGACCTCCCAACTTGTATGCAGGGGCTTTTGGGAATTTGGAACAAGCTACTTGGCCGTTTTGTTGAAGCTGATACCCTGTCTTCTTTCAAGAAACAGCTGGATGCGATCTGCTGATCAGTCAGCTACCAACTACTGAATGAGCCAAATGTCTGCTGCCATTTGTAATCTTTCTTTATGATTTTTCTCAGTATAACACTACAGTGAGGAATCCTACAGTATATTAGAAGCCGGAATACCATTGCCTATTATAGGATAGGAGCCGTTTGAAATTCCTGGGTTGTTTTAATCTTTGACATCCAGATGGCTGCTTTGGCCTCCTTTCAGATGCTCTGAAAAGTGTGGTGAATCACTCAGCCCAATGTTTGTGTTCTGGCAGAGGTCCCGCCCTCGGTGACTCACTCTCACTGATATCTCGTGGTCATGACAAGTGCCTGCTCCAGTGGTGGTCACTCTGCTTTCTGCTTCAGTGATGTCTCCCGATGGCGCGTCGTGAGCCCTTGCTGTGGTCTCTTAAACCCCAGTATGAATTTTCTTTCATGAATGTCAGTGCCAAAACTAGATTGTTCTCTCAAGAACTGAATAACGTACCTCATTTCCTCCTTTTAATTAAAGACTTAAGTTATGGGACCTTAAAAATACCGTTGTTTCTGTTTATTTGTCGTTGATCGATCGATGTCTACGCTCAGGTCCTCTTTGTCTTAAGAATGTAACATTTTCTTAATTTAAAACTCTCCCGACGCCAAAAATGTGACACTTGAAGGCTTGTAAAAGTCTTTTTTTCCCCTTTTCAACATAGGCTGAAAAGGGCAT
This sequence comes from Atractosteus spatula, assembly GCF_055471065.1. Lineage (NCBI taxonomy): Eukaryota > Metazoa > Chordata > Actinopteri > Semionotiformes > Lepisosteidae > Atractosteus > Atractosteus spatula. Next base: position 66,118,840 of record NC_142709.1, on the reverse strand, counting down.
ATCCACTTAATTACCTAAAGCTTAAAGTATATTTTAGGCATTAAATACAAAAGTAAATGCAACTAATTTTCTGTAGTGCTATGTTCACAAATAGAAGTTTACAAAGTATTTTAAAGTATACGTGTATGAGTAACATAAGTAGTCCTATTGTTAATATGACCAGAACTGATAGTTTTCCACCTTTAAAGGTGGCTGCGTTTAGGTCTAACCAAACGTCCAGGTTGTCTTGTGGTTAAAAGCACATGAAAAGGGAATGATCTGCACAATAGAGACATTTATGAAGTCAGGGTCTATATACAATGCGTTTATATAGGCCTAACTTTTAAATATTAACAGAAAACTTAGTGTTGATACAACAAGGTCTTTATCAGTAAGGGAGGCTGTTAAATATGCCATATAGCCACCTAGCTAAGCTAGTGAACAGATGTGTGGTTTGTAATGAAATGTTTACATAGTCTTTGCTGTGTTTTATTTCTGGATACAAACAATACCACATCTCTAGAGAACAACATGTCCCCTACAGCAGTCGACACAGTGGCATTATCTTGGATAAAAACATAATTTTTGAGTGTGGAACAGATCGCGTGTCAAATTACTCAACTGCATTTCCTTTGTAAAGGTATTTGAGCCATGCTGACATCCGATGATTTCACTCTTGTTGTGGATTAGTAGGACTTTAAAAGCAGGGAAATGCTTTGAGAGATCAAGCTATTTAGAAAATCTTTTTAATAGCAGATGCTGAGTAGGAATGGACTATCTAGTGAAACCGTGCTGATCATATGATTAATACTTTGTAATGAAGAAATGGGCCCTCTTACAAATGATTTTCTGTTTTAGTTTGCCAGTCCACTGAATGGTCTCTGACACTAGGAATAACTTTACAACTTCAGATTCATTTGCCTGTAAATACACTAAATGCTATCCTTATTTTGCCCAAAAGCAGTTATATTTTTAGATATGGCCTTTGTATAGGGCCCTCACTGAAGTGGTGTGTATCTGTATGATTGTAATGATTTTATTGTCCCCTTAGGATAAATGCCATGTCTGTTTTTATGGTGTCTTTTATGAGAGGACAGTTCTCCTTTTTTTTCGGGCGTGACAAATTTTTAGCTCTACTTCGATCCTGTTGCTCCCAGAGGGTGTTTTTTTTTTTTACTGAACAAAGGCTTATCTTTCAAAGGCTATTATTTTTAGAAACGTTGGCTTCCCTCCAAGGAAATAAAAAATTATAAAAGAAGGACATGCAACAAAGCAAATTTAGTTGGCATGTCTCTTGTCTTTGACTGTGGCAGCGCCAGCAAGGAAGAGGAGACCAAGCTGGTTGCCGTACTGATAGCTGAGCAGCCTGATGTGTAATGCACAGCCCTCCACTACCACATTCACACAGGTTGTCACTGTGTTCCATTCAATCTCAGCCTTTCAGACAGTAATTCTGTAAAGGCAACCTAGTGTGACATTAAAATAAGAATCACATTCAAATAGTCTCTTATTCTGGCATCCCTTCCATATTTTTACACTATTTTTCAACTCCTTTGCTAAATATGTTCAGTGTAACTTGTTGCAAATTGCTTGTACAACATGCACAAAAAAGTGTACATAGCCCAGATCAGTGTTCTATTTGTCTGCATTCAGGTAAATTAATTTGCAAAACAGAGGGGGAAAAAGTGTCTTTCTAGGATGTTCTAACTGAGTTTGAAAGTCAAATAGCAGTATTTTCTGTACCATCTCATTCAGATGTCAAGAGATTTACATTTTTCCTAGAAAAAGACCTGATCTGCATTTAAATTAGATGGGCTTCACCTCTATCAGGTTGTCTCAGAATATGCCGTTTTCACTTCAAAGCCTCATCTGACACATTTCCTTGAAATTGGCTTTGTTAAAACCAGCACAGACATGGTCAATGAATTAAAATGCGAGAAGCCCTGATTTGGGGTACCTTAGAAATGAAAACCTCTAAGAACTTTCACACCAGTGTGTGCTGTACAAGGAGGACATACATTTTTTGGTGATTAACCAAACAGTTAAGGTTGGGTGTCTCAGAACCCACGTTTCCCGTAATCATTCTAAATGCTTGAGTTTTTAGGGGTATAGATGTACTTCTCCCTTTAAGTTAAAATAGATAGATAGATACTTTATTGATCCCGTGAGGGAAATTGCAGTGCAACAGCAGCTTAACACACACAACACAGCCACAGTGTAACGAATTATATAATAATAGTACAATACATACAATACAATACAAGAGTTACTCACAGTCCGGACGCACAAGAACAAACTAGAACAGAACAGTACACAGAAAATCGTATCACACTCATATCACACATATGAATATAAATATAGATGTAACTATAGATATAAATATAAATGTATTGCACAGGTCCCTGGCATATATTGCACAAAAAGTGGTTGTAAACGGGAAAAAGAAAAAGAAAGAGAACAGATGTAGCAGTAGATGTGTAGATGCGTTTAGTCCAGAAACAGGTCACTGTCGATGTTGCCTCTGCCAAGACGCAAGGTGGATGCGTTGTACAGTCTTATGGCAGACGGCAAGAATGACCTCCTGTAGCGCTCCCTGTCGCACCGTGGATGAATCAGTCTATTGCTGAACGTGCTCTTCATTCCTGCCAGCCTGTCAAAGAGGGGATGGGAGAAGTTGTCCATGATGGCCTCTAGTTTGGACCTCATTCTCCTCTCAGCCACTACCTCCAAGGAGTCCAGGTCAAACCCAATGACAGAGCTTGCTCTCCTGATGAGCTTGTTCAGCCTTTTGGAATCTACTGCTCTAATCCCAGAGCCCCAGCACACCACTGCGTAGAAAATGGCACTCGCTACCACCGACTGATAGAACATGTGTAGCATCTTACTACACACATTGAAGGACCTGAGCCTCCTCAAGAAGTAGAGTCGGCTCTGTCCCTTCTTATAGATGGCCTCGATGTTCTTAGACCATTCCAGTCTATCGTCGATGTGCACTCCCAGGTACTTGTACGAGTCCACCATCTCCACGCCACTCCCATGGATGTAGACAGGAGTAGATTTGACCATTTTCCTCCTGAAATCTACCACCAGTTCCTTTGTCTTCAAAATACTGCCCTGTCTCCCTCAGGGACATTCTTTCCCTCTTACTCCGGCTTCAGCAGAGGAAAATAACACTGCCACCGGCTGCCCACACTAATTGCTCAATATGCCATCCTGAAATTCCAACATCCTGCCCATTCTCTAATAGTCTATCAGGCTATCTCATGCATTCATGAAAGAAAAAGTGACTTTGCAATAGTCTGGGATCAGGAAAAACCTTTAAACAGCTTTATGAATCCTGCAGTGTTTTAGAATATTACTCTACTTGGGTTTTTTTAAGTATTTAATTCCAAGTGCAGCTAGTTTTTGTTTTGGCTATTGAACTTCAGAGAATTGGTTGGAGTCAGTTGACCTTTTAAAGTGTGCTTTGAGTCTCTGTCAAAGTCCACTGTACGCCCAAGTGTGGTTGGGCCACTGTTCTACACTGGTGTATTTTAAGTGTATTTCTACACTAGTTCCATTTTATTTACAGCAAGAACCCGGAGTAGACATTACTGCATTACTGAATTTAACCTAAACAGTGGTTTTAATGCATGATCTTAGAATGTGGTATAGCTTCTCATTTACCAACCAGTGTGCTGAAGTAGCAAAATAATTAGCTAATGTATTGCCCTGCTAATCCAAATGCAGTGTATTTGGCTAAGTGAGTGTTAAATAGTTCATTTCCATGCAGATTATATAGTATGTGAATAGGGACCTACCTGTTTCTGTGAAATAAGGTAAATGTCTTTACCACAAATTTCAGTGCTCTGAAATTTCAGATAAAAAAAAACTGCTCTTGACAGCTCAGAGCACGCATACTTGCACTGAGTCACATTTTAGTTTCCTTTCAGGGAAACTTTCCTTTCATCGTTCTGTATTATTTCCCAGTCAGCAAGAGAGCCGTCTCATGATTGGTTTGAACTGATCCATGTATTTCTGGACACCAGGCAAGGGGATGGGATTCGTTCTGAGCTTTGCTGTGTACATTAAAATGACTTCTGAGCAGGAGTGCTTAGTGGGAAACAAATTAGGAGAACGGAAGAGGAAGTCTTGCAGTACCCAGCTTCTTGTTGTGCAGAAACGCCCACAGCCGGTGACCCGTGTGACTCAACACTGTTTACGCCTAAACATCTGAGCACCAGCGAGCTGACCAATCCCCCCCTCCCCCCTTACACATGCTGTACTGATGTTATCGTTAGGCTTAAACCTAAGCGGCCTCACAATACTGTGTGTGTCTGCTGGCAAAAGAAACTTCAGCCTTAATCAGAATGCCTGAAACAATCCCTGTTTATAGTCACTGAGCCATATTCAATTTAGGAATGCTGATTCAGGTTATCCGTCATTCTCCTGCTTTTAAAGTCACAAGTGAGTCGGGCTATTTTTAGAATGGAAATTCAATGATTTTTTTCATTACTCACACAGGAAAGAATTGGAAGCTTTTTTTTTCCATTGGCATTTCATATTGGTTCGGCTCTCTTTTCCTATGCATGAGTGTGAAGAGCACCGACTACCCTGCAAAAATCCTAAGCTACAGTAGTACACGGATACAAGATTCGAGTTCCAAAACCCGTTTTTATTTTTAGAGCACATCACACTTTCAGAGTAGGCTTATTCCTGTTTTAATCTTTACAAGTGTTAAGACTTCTTTTTTTATGTACCTAAACAAAAAGAAAAAAAAACATTAATCCTTGCAAAATGTTGGTTTCTTAAATCGGCTTCTTTTTGTCAGCTCATATCTTCTTTTTATGTAATGTTCTCAGTTAAAGAGCTGTAATAGCTTTTGATGTGCTGTCTGTATGTCCCTCCCTATCTCTGTGATAAGTGTAAAAATGAGCTTTTTGTGGTGTCTTTGTTTTTATTTTGATCATGGTTTGAAATATCAACAACAGGCATATTTTTTTACAGGAGCGTGAGCAGAAAATATCACCTCCCCTTCATAATCAAACAATCCTGATGCAATTCTTACAAGAACAACCCCCCCCCCCCTCCATCTCCACCAGCTCATGTGAAAATCAACACTTCCCTCAGCCTTCTCATTTTAAACCACATCTTTGTTTCTAGAAAAGCTTCAAGTATGTGTAAAGTGCCATCTTTTGAGCAAAACACTTCCACATTTAGAACTTTATGGGACCTTGACGAATGTGAATATGGACGCTTTCTCTTCTCTTGGAAAGAGCGAATACTGTGTTCAGTTGTCGTGGAAAAATTAGCAAAGCCCAAAACCATCTTTTCAGCTGCTCTTTCAAGGAATCAAAGGTTCCTGAATGGTGGTTTGCTCACCTTTTTCATTTCTGGTGTGGTATCTGTAGTACTCTCGGTGGTTTCCTCGTGCTCTAGCTGCCAGTGCAGTTGGTTTCTTATAATATGGTCTCCGAATAGCATCAGGACAGGTTGGAATTATAATCCGCTCAGCAAGCTGGCCTGCCTTAAAGTCAGTTTAGTTTAAAACCTCTTCATTGATTGATAACCCCCTTCGTGCCCATTCTTTACCTGTCTGGCTTGGCACTTAAAAGTGCTTACAAACAGTCCGTTTGTTTGTGGAACTGCTCCATCCTTTTGCAGTCTTAATAGTGTGTACATACTGTAAATGTGTGTGCATATATAGGGCAGATAAGCTTTTACATGTCGGTTTTCTACAGTTCCATTTGGAAGTGTAAAAAATACAGTACAAGGCACTTGCATAATGCAATTACACATGATTTGTCAATATCCTTCATGTTCTGGTAGATTTTAATTTTGGCCCCATTAAATTCTAGGTTGTAGTTTCATCGTTTGTGTATGGACCCTGTGCTGTTTTCAGACTTTGCAAATAATTGAGTAACTTAGTTCTGGTAATACCTGTGGGGTGTTGGGTTGAGTGCAAGGCATTTCACTAAAACAAAGTCTCACAGATGTTATCCAATGCAGTGCTGCTGCTGAGATCAAATAGCAGTCAAAACCTGTTGCAATAGGTGCTAAGGGAGAGTGCAGGAATCGCGCTGAATACCAGAACAGTTTCCTGTGAACCTAAAGTTTATTCATTTTGTACATACAATCTCTCTCTATATACAAAAGCATTATGAAACTCCCATGAGACTGGCAAAAGTGCAATACCGACTTCATCTGGACATAGTAAAAGCCTGCTCAGTTCATGATAATCATGTAAAAGTTTATGGAGCAGAATTCTTGAATAGAAATAATGCAGCAGCACAGGAATAAAATAATCGGAAAGTGCTTGTGATCTGGTCATTGCAGCGGCCAGTACCGGTGTAGTGTTGATAAGATGTGGGTTCTGGAGGTGTGGGAATGGTCAGAAAAAGTCCAGGTGTTCACAGGGAGCCTAGTGCTTTTCAGAGGTCCAAAGGTAGGGGCCAGATGCACAAAGCACAGCTGGAATCATCACATAGCTTCTGTTTAGAGAAGATCTGTTCAAGATTCCTTTCGTTTTCTGTTTAATGTGATATAATGCAGCTTCTAAACCAGGTTCTTTTTCCATTACAGTACTGTCTCGACTTTTGTGTTTTAGGTAATCGGGATAGTTCTGGATGACGCTTGTGTGGATGTAGATAATCAGTTAACGGGGCATATTCTGTTTCAGTCCAGGCATAAAACACTCGCAGAGTGGAATCTTTTGCAAATTATATTAGAAATGCCAAAGGAATTATGTGGCTGGCCAGAGTGGCTAGAAAAGTTTGGTCAGAATACTTTTCATCCAATAAAGTAAACTTTCAAAAAGCTTCTCTTTTAAAAAAACAGGATTTTGTTTGATTTTCTGTTTTGAATCAATGTGCCAGACCTAGTTCACTGATGATGATGGTGAAGCAGTGGATCCACTCTACTCTTGATACAGGGGTGAAATTGTAAGCTGTTTTCTACACAAACGTGGATTAAAATTCAATTTAACGCACCAGCTTGACATCATTCCATAAATTCTTATGCAACTACGGAACAATCCCAGCTGATAAGATGAGGAGGAAACCACTCTCTAGTGCATAGCTGGTTCTCTGGAGTTGAAGGAACTCTGCATATTCTAAGGCACTTCATATTTATATTTAACTTCATTTTATATTCAGCCTTGACTCACCTGATCTACGCAACTGACTGATATTGGTCCAAAAGGTTCTGGTTTGTTTAAATATCCCCATGTAGAGTATGAACGTTTTGAGTCTTCCTAAGCGCAAGTTAGAATTTGAAAACAACAACAGCAGCATACCTCTGACATCATTTTAAAAAAATGTACTGGTTCCCTCATTTGTAAGCCACAATGTTTTTTGGAAAGTGAGTTTTTTTTTTTTTAAGTTGAAGGCTGTTGTGTGTTTTAACATTGAAACTGTTTGCTTGCCCATGTTATACATATTTGTGCTGTGTCTGTTGATGGGGATTAACCAAGCCAATCAGTCAATCTTGTGTATTGATTTGTTTAATGCATTTGGAAACTTACATAGTTTTTGGAGTCGTCTTACATGTTAGTAAGGTTTATTTTAATCTTTTACTGACGAAAGGTTCAGTCTTTTCTGGGTATTGTTTGTAGCAGAAAACAGTAAGGATCTTGGCAGCATATTTCTGAAGAAGGACAAAATTAATTCAAAGTCAGAGAAGCGGAACTCTTGTATTTTCTGAAAGGTACCTGAAGTAAAATATCAATGGAATCTCAGGTTTACGTGTTCAGTGCTTTAGTATTCTCCTTGTTTTTCCGTTTCTATTGCCATTCAGTGATGTGGTGGATCTTTTTAATGCCAAGGAAGGCAGACAGATGTCTGGGATGGCCAGCTGTGTAGTCTGAAAAGAGGAGTTGGATCTGTTCCTCTGCTAACGAATGACTCAGAATTCTCTTGATATAGTGACAGTGAAAATGAAGGATGTACAATGGGAAGGGAACATATCAGTTAAATCATAAAGGAGGAAGCCATCTTTGGTTGGACAATCTGATTTATACACATTTAATCCTCTTTTTCACTTCCAGATCCCTATGGTTGTCCTGGAGTCTGTTTCCCACAATGCCTCCTGCAGTGATGGATACACTGGATATATGGGCCGTGGACTCCCAGCTGACAAACGATGTTTGTGTCGCCGTGGACTTCCTTCTCCCCACAGGAATCTACATCCAGATGGATGTTCCTCGAGAAGCTACCATCCAGCACATCAAACTGGTGAGTGGAAAAGGTCTGGAATTGTCCACTGGAGTCTTCATACCCTGAAAGCCGTTTAAACAACATTTTCTGGAGAAAACATCTGAAGGGTGTTTTGTATGCAACAGTAGTATAGAAATATTTCTAAGCAATAAATTCATTGAAAAAGATCTACATAGCTAGGTTTGTAACAACAACTGGAGAAGAAATGACTGCTTTTGTTTGAATTGTTGTGATCTGCTAGTGGCAAATGTTCTCTAGCTTTCTCTTATACACTGGAAGTGTACAGTAAATGTGTCCAAAAGATGTGGTACTAAATTGATTCGTCTCAATTCCAAACTTGTTTTCTTGCCACTTGGATGCATCATGCAATTCCCATGACATTTCTAGCAATATAAGTTTAACCGTCGCTTTAATAATTGAAATGTCCCATTTCGTCTGACAACTGATGATTCACTCCCACAGAGGCACCATTTAAAACTGTAGTGATTACTTGGAATGAAAAGTTCAAAAGCTTCTGGGGTTTTTATATTGAACAGAAAAGGTGCTATTTTCAAACTATTAGCCGAGGAATGAAAATGCTTTTCAAGTCCAGCCCTTGCTTAAAAAAAATCTATGAACTAACTGTTTGAAGACAGTGCGTCTGATTCAGTTCTTACTGTAGCTGTCCGCAATATGCCTCCCAGTTCTGATTTCCTCCTGAATCATAAGTCATTACTTTTACAGACTCCCTTTTCTTAGTATGTTCTTTGCAGCTTGAAAGAAAACATTCTGCTATGCTGTCATACCTCTGGCATTTGTTTTTTCAAAACACACCCCTCTTCAAAAACACTGAAGCTACCTACCACAAAACCACTACATCAGGAAGTAGCCATTAGATCTGTTGGAGGAAAAAAATAAACGTGTATAGCCATACAGGCAAAACATCTTTCCATTTGGAATATGAACAGAGAAAATGCAGAAGGTGAAAATGGGCCCAGTGATTTGCATTTCAGGAATAAAACATGGTATACAGTCTTGTCACAACGATCCATTATATACAATGGCACTGATATTTCCAGATTAGAGTAGCCAAGTACACAGCAACATTTCCATTACTGTTTATAAATGACATTTTTACAGATGCTTTCAGAACAAAATCAGGGTTTCATAGCAGGATTATCAAGATCGGATACAATGGAAAATATCACATCCAGCCCTGTAAAGTTCCTTAATGCTAAGCATAATGTCATGTATGGGAGACTTAAAAATCCATCAAGCTATTAACATTTTTGTGAAAACCAACACCTAGTTTGTTAGATATTTTTCATCTTGATGAATGCTGGGAGAGCTGATGGAATTAGGCAGCTAAGGAAGTGTTGGGAAATTAAACATAAACCTAAGAAAAAAGCTAGAAATTGTTTTTTTACCATCGAATTCAGGAATTGTCCTCCTTTTTTTATCATTGGTGTGTTTTATGATGCCTGAAGATTTCTCATTTTATATTTAATGGCGTTTAATTGTTAATTCAGTTTTGTCTGCATTCTTTCTCAGTTTTCATACCATGTTGTTCATACCCTCAGTGGTTTTACTTCCTCTTTATAACACATTTGATGATTATTCCTTTGTGGCATGCATGCAATCTGTTCTGTATTTTGGCTGTTATGTGGCTGAAGTCATTTTTCATACAAACATTTAATTTAGACTGTCTAAGCTAATGAAAACTACTCTGGTCTGTATCAATGCATTACATTTTTAAAGGGGTGTGTAGAGGAAAAGCACGATAGGACTACACAGCACCTTTTCTTACTTTCATGCAACTGGACGTTTTGAAGTAAATTGTAAGATGTAAACGTTTCCAGTGTATTGCTGTACGCTGGTATTTAAAAGTTACTTTATATAAAACTATTACTTTTAATATTCAGTATATAGCATATGATGAAGGGGGGGGCACTTGCATTCTATGCTCAGGCCACTTGTTAAGGAATTACAGGTATTTTGTGTGTGTAGTACTCTGAGCCTTGAACTTATCCACACATTGTCCCCTCTGCAGTTACTATGGAAACAGGCCCAGAGCTACCCACTGTTTTCTTTCCTGGGGGAGATGGAGTCGTACATGTTCGAGTGTGTGAACCAAAGCGCTGTGCACGAGGAGCTGGAGGACGAGACGCGGCGGCTTTGTGACGTCAGGCCCTTCCTCCCCGTCCTCAAACTGGTCACCAGGAACTGCGGCCGAGCGGAGAAGTTACTGGACTCCAAAATAGGCGTTCTTATAGGCAAAGGTAAAAAGAATTACCGAAACAAGCCAATTCAGTTTTTGTTACTGCATTTTGTTGTATTATGGCCTCAGATGTCTCAAGTAAAGACACTGGGTGCCAATAGTCTGAGCATAGCTGATTGCAGTCTGTACTATCATTAACAACTGCGACTAGAATTCCCCAGGAGAGGTTACAGGTGGCTGCTAAGATTAGAAAGATTAGAACCAGGCAGGACTTCCCTGGCTTGTCATGAAATGGTAACTCCTAAGGCGTGCCAGGGACATCTGTGATCTCCTCTTAAGGCACTCAGTGCGTGTCAAATGACAAATGGCCCTGACAGCTTGATGTGTTGGAGGAGCATGTTCACAAGTCCTCATTCTCCCTGTGTGGTACAGGATTACAGTGGTGAGCTAACCTGACTCAACCAATGTATTTAAATTGAAAAACTGATTATAAAGAATACATTCAGCCCCATAGGAGCAGTAAGGTGACAGATGATAAATACCCTTATTTTTTAAATATATTTTTATATTTGTGTAGAAAAATGCTGAGGGTGATGTTATAACTAATTTTAGGGCAAAGATGTTGGATGTATTCTTAAATTTGGTTCCATCTAGTAATGGAATCCTCTTTTATGTAAAACTCAGTCTATTACTAAAACCATAACTGAGGTTTATGATTGTAAGAGCTCCAGGATACAGTAGTCAATTATTTTTTTCAACAGTAGCTATATTGTATTGTGCTTATTTTTCTGGCAACAATCCTCATCTTCCTGCATTCTGGGTTTATCATTAACTATGAAAGGGAGAAGAAAGTGAGATATCTGGCAAAAGCTTGCTTTAGTTCCAGCATATTTCTCGATAGTCCAGATAAACTCTTCGGATGCCTGCCAGTCATTGAATTGCATTCACCTTGCATAATTCTTCACCAGAGACCGAATGTATCAACAGGTTTTTAAAAATTCAGAAGGATATGCTTCATAACTTGAGTGGGAGGGGGGGGAAGAGCTGTGCTACTGTATGAAGAAGACAAAATAACAGTGTAAATATATGAGAATATAAATAAAAAGAGATTATTTGGTCTGCCTCAGTCATTTGATTACTAGCACTTTGCTGATTGGAGAGGGTTATTAAACCACTTCATAAAAAAACCCTTTCCAGTAAAAAGGTTTCCTTTTCTGCTTCCACGATGTCTGCAATTTCTCTTATTTTCCTCACATCTTGATTTCTTAACTACACTTAAAACTATCATTCATATCATTTTGGAGGTACAGTCGTCCAAATACAGATCCATGTGCTGCAGTAATTACCCTAGTTTGAGCATTAACCCCTCATTTCTGCTTGTGCACTTTTAATTTAATTGCAGACACTCTCAATGTCTGTACCTTCAATGCTTGCTGACTCCAATATATATGTATTTTTATATGGAACGTTATGAAAAGCATTCTGGACATGTAAAAATTGGCGTATCATATGCATTTTATCTACTAAATCCATGAATCTCCCATAGAATCCGACAGACATCCTGATTACCCTTTAGTTCTACTGATCATTAATATAACCTTACACATAAGTGAAAACACAATATAAGAGTTGGTCTTTAGTTCTGATTGGCAATTGTTCAGTCAATGATCTTACAACTGTCTTGAGTAACCGTGAGAAGTGTTTTGTTAATGGCCTGTAAGTAGCATCTGTGACTAGGTACAGTTGGCAGAAAACCGTCAGGCCTTCCTGTGTGCTGTAACACGTGTTCTTTGCATGAGAGCCACCAAAGTAATTTTCCAGTGCAGCCTATCTAGATTGGTTAAGTCACAGATATGACGGAGCTGTTCTTCTGGAGCAGAACTGCCTTTAATAGATCACTTTATTGGCCACATACAATTTCTTGTATTAGGAATTTGTCTTTTTGTATACCCCAACTTGCTCTCCATGAGACACACAGACAAGGAGAGAAGCTTGGGGTCAGAGCGCAGGGTCAGCCATTTATACGGCACCCCTGGAGCAGTTGGGGTTAAGGGCCTTGCTCAGGGGCCCAGCAGAGTAGGATTCCTCTGCGGCCGTGGGATACGAACCAGCAACAGAGCCACTGCACCCCCCCCCCCCCCCCAGTTAATGGGGTTTAACTGCACAAAGGTGTGAGCTGGCAATCCTCTCCACTGCTCTACAGGTATGTTGTCTTGTTCCTTGTCCCAGGTCTCCATGAGCTGGACGCTCTGCAGGACCCCGAGGTGAAAGACTTCAGGACCAAAATGTTCCGGATCAGCGAAGACAAGATGCAGAAGCTCCAGATGATGACATGGATGGAGTGGCTGCAGTGCTACTTTTCCCCTGTGCTGGACTCTACCGTCCCTGATGGCATCCAGGACAAGCTGAATGTCACCATGCATTTCAGCCACTCCCAGGTGAGGACCGGCCTAGGCCTTCAGCTGGGCATACTGCGATGAACCCCTCAAGGTTGCTGGAGTTACAGGGGACGTGTGAAGGATGTTAATGAAATCGGCTTCAGAAGTGTTTCTGCTGCGTGTACTGACAAAACGGATCTTCCACCTGTACCTTATGAAACCCAGTTTCTTCTAAAAGTTGTCTCTCTCTGTGTAAAACTATTTTTCGCCCTTACATCCTCTCACATTTCTTACGAGTTTGGTGTCTGTTGGACAGATATTCCTATCCGCTGAAGCAGTCCCAACACAAGTCCGTTATTGCTTTAAAAGACACCTGAAGCAATATCCTTGATGTACTTTTTTTTGTAAACTATGAAGTGTTTTCAAACTATTAAGAAATATTAGGTAACAGTCTGAATGTGGTAATTAATAGCAACAGTCTTAGCTTTCGTGTTTGTATATTCTTATATATATATATGTAAATATCCTTTTCTAAACACGTTTGGATCTTAAGTAGAATCAATTAAAAAAAACTCCCCAATACAACAGTTGGATATTTTAGATTTATTTATGTGACATTTGACTACTGGTGTCTATTTGAGTACTTGTTTATTTGGATTTCAGTGGAATGGGAAGTAAGTGGTGACTTGTGACTTGTACAAACCTAAATTGTATTCAGCCTTTCCAGAAAATCCACTGGAAAGGCTGTCCTTATGTTTTTTTCACCATTTAAAGGCTTCTCAATTAAATCCAGTATTGGTAATTAAAATAGCTTGTTTTGATAATATGCCATTCTGATTTTTCCCCATGTTAACTCACCTTCTGTATTGTACCTTCAAAAATAATCCTAACAAATCAGTTTACGAAATTGATTCTCAAAAGACCAACCTGGAACTGGTGGCTGAGATGAGTCTAAGAGCAGAAAGGTTAAGCCTGAGACTTTACAAAGCGAGCTTTGCTTTAGAAAGGTCAAAATCTGCCTTGCGGCAGCCAAGCTCACACTTCACGCTGATGAAGAATGTGAGAGACGTGGCTGTCAGCCATGATTCTTGCGCAGACTTGTTTTTGAACTTTTTTTTTACCTAAACGATGCAGCAGTTGCTGTGCCTAAACGGAGAGTGATAAGATGGGTAGATAAGCCTTTATTAATCCCGTAGGGAAATTGATGTGTTACAGCAGTCCAGCCCAAGACAAGCAAAAACAGACATCAGAATAGTTATAAAAACAAAAGACAACAAAATAAATAAATAATAAATACATAGGTGTGTGCAAAATGTGATGACCATAGTCACTGTAGAAACAGTAAAAATGTCCAAAATGTGCATAGGTTTATACAGACTGATTGTCCAAAAAGTACAATGGAGCAAACATATACGAGCAAATGAAGGCTAACAGTCCTAGCCTAGGGCAGCGTTATACACCCCGACAGCCGCCGGGAGGAAAGACCTGCGGAGGCGTTCCCTTGAACACCGTAGCTGGAGCAGTCTGCTGCTAAAAGTGCTCCGCTGCCCAGTAACAGTCCCATGAAGCGGATGAGAGGCGTTGTTCATGTTGGCTGTGAGCTTGGTCAGCATTCTCCTCTCAGAGATAATTTAATTAATCTTAAATAATTAATCTTTAAGATCTCCTCTTTAAGAAAGTATGATAAACCTTCATTGCTAGAAGACTTTTTTAACTTGTTTTTCGCATTTATTGTGATCCATTATTTTAACTGATGCAGGCTTTTACCGTTTTAATTCACTCTTTTACGTGCTATTTTTGTTAGTGAATGAGAATAGAAGGTTTAGATGTTGGTTCTGAAGAGGGACGTTCAGTGGAAATAGGTTATAACTGAATGCTCTGATGGCAGATGTTTTACCATCAAGCCTTTTTCAGTGCACGGTCTGTTAAAATATAACAGATTTAAGATACACTTATCTTAAGAGGCTTAAAGATCTGTAGTGTCTTCACAGGTATCTCATGGGAAAATGCTCGGCCTGTCTAGACAGGATGTGACTGTGCCAGAGGTTTGCTATACTGTGTTGCACAGAATGTAATTTCAATGTATCTGATGATCAGCCCTGAAACAATTTTCCCTTCTGAAGAGGCATGCAATGCAAAGCAAGCCATTCATATCTACTTCACTTAGCAGGGACTTGAGCAAAGCCTGTGTTAAATTATACATTTAAAAAAATGTGCAGTGAAATTTAATATAGATATTCCCAACTCAGCAGCTGTAGTTACAACTAGGTCCCATATGGTCAAATGTGAAATCTCTGCACTGGTTAACTGTTGATTTTTCATATAGCTTTCAAGATCAAGATTCAGGGATCTTTTAAACCCCTGAATAGTCTCTCCCTTCTCTCTTTCTGCCCTCATGAACTACACCACTAGCCATGCACTCTCATCCTCTGACGTTTGCCTTTTGGCCCCTCAACAAGATTATATAGACTGTGGGTGGTGAGGGTGGGTCATCCTCTTGCTATGGACCTAGCATGGGGAATATTTCCCTGTGAAACTGTTAATGTTGAGTCCATTTGCGCAGATCACTTGAGAACCTGCTGGTGTAACTGGTATTCTTGTAAGTGTTATGTTTCTAATTAATTTCTTTTCAGTTTTATGGCTTTGTTGTATAGCACTTTAAGCCTTCTTACGAATGATGCATTATAAAACAGTTTAATAAAGGTTTTATGGAAGGATCATCAGTAGCACACTTGTCAAACTCCATTGCTTTGTAGTCCCTCTTTTAGATCTAGAACAATTTATGCTGCCTTTAACCTTTACAGCAATTAATAGTAGGCTATGTGATTTGAGGAACCTGTTTTTTTTATCACATCAACTGAAAGATAGTGAAAGTCTGCTTCTCCAGTAATTGCATTGTATTGCCTGGGTTGGGAAGTTTTTAGTCATTTTGTTTGTAATATATATCCATTCTGCCTTTGCCTGGCTATATCTGAATTGTTCTGATGCAAGTTGGTATGTTGTTTGAAATGTGTGTGTTGGAATTTGATTTTTCTATGGTTACTTCCTGTTTGTAGCGAAGTGAGTGAGGCAGTAATGAAACTGGCACTACATTTGTCAGAATTTGTGCTTTGTCCATTGAACAAAGTCAAATTTCTGACGATGTAGTGTGTCACTGTTTTATCTGGTTCATTCCGCTCCATTTCACTTCCTTTGTCTTAAGTTGGACTTGATTGACCAGTATCTTGGAGCCTCAGTTCTAAACCTACATGTGTAGCAGTAGACCACTCTTACCTTTATACCAAATGTCATTTACATAGGAATTAATTCTTATGCACTGACAATTATGTAACTGAGAAATCTGTTTGTTTAGGGACAATATATTTCCCTACAAATCACACTCTTAATTTCACTAGAATAGGCACTTTCCAGCTAGCTCCCAGTCCAGGATCTTGTATAGGTCTTCCAGGTGAAAGTATATAAAAGGTCAATGCTTCAGTTCATTCCATTAGACCTCTCAATAGCCAGACGGAGGGATGTGGTTCAGCAGTTGACCAAATTTAAGGTTCATGTATTTTTTATATTTGTAAACTGAACCTCGGAGAAACAAAAACAAGTTGTTTGTGAGCCGCATTCACAACCTTAATTAGGTGAGTGTGGCGCTGCAGGAAAGTTTTACCTTCCCTGGAAAGTAAAGTGACGAGGGTCTTTCGTCCATGCAGGAGTCATGAGTTCAGAGAGGGTTCTTCTATTTATACACTAATAAAAATCTTCTTCTCAGTCTGTTCCCAGAGAATGTTGTCTCACAGGTTCATAAATTTTCCTGTTACAACCTTCAGCATGACCGGCACTGACTGAAAAGGACCAGTGGTGACAGTCTACCCTAAATTCAGCTGAACAGGGTGTCACTGGTTCCCATGAGAAAGAAAAAAAACAGTTTCAGAACATAACTCTAGCAATATGTGCAGTTAAAAGGAATAAACAGTTTAGAAGAAAATAATTTCCCATCCAGCACTATGTAGAACAAAGAATTGCTTATACTATTCCACAGCTGTTTATAAATATCAAGAACTTAATTATAATTGGTAGTAAAATGCACTGAATGTAGTCGTCCCCACACATGCTTGGACAGAGTTGAATTGGTTTGGTGAAATAATTTGTAAATTAAGTTTTAGGTTTCTGGTTAACCATACTAGTATAGCCGTCCATACATCTCTGAGTCAGGCTCTATATTTAATACCATAAAGAGATCTGGTCTATTTCAGCTTATAGCTGTAGTCTGCTGTTGAGGCTTGGACCACATTTCCTCATCAACAGAAAGCAGTATTTCAGAAGTGCAGGTCACCTGCATTGTAAATGCAAACTAAATCCTTGCTAATTCTGTAGCTTGGTTCAGGATGTCTGCGATGGCACGCTACTGCGTATCTTAGTAGATTGTTTTTGTTTCACTGTACATTGAGTCTTTGTGTGCAAACATTTTAAAAAACGTTTAAAACAGTTGTTCTTAAATATACTGTTTGAAAGACGACAATGAAATCCAACAGTTCTTAAATTTCAGACCATTTTCTATCGGGAGTACAGTTAATGCTGAGCATTTTGTGTTATGCTATAGATTATTTGCTGTTGACAGAGAACAATCTGTAGTTCACCACAGAAATTAATGTGCTCAAGAGAAATTGAAACATGTTATTATTCCTACCCTAAGCATGGCCTGTGAAAATCGCATGAGATGGATCTGAACCAGAAAAATGACTTGCACTTTACTAATTCTCTTACTCATAAGTGCTTGGTGGTTGCCTTAAACTGATGTGACAGGATATACTTCAAGAAGTCAGTGAATTTAAACTGAAAATTAGATTAGATTAAACCAAAGCAATAAATGTGCTTTACAAGGACATTGATTTGAAGAGACATGAGATTTGAGGAGGAACTTCATGCAGGAGACTGATGGGAAGATGTCATGTTTTATGCAGCTCTGTCTGAGCTGACTGTATTTATAGATGTGTTTTTCCAGAACAGTGGCTAATAGCTGACGCAAGGCATGATTGGACTCAGAATTTTTTTATGATGGTTCATAAATCTCTCTATGAACTTAAAGGATGCACAGCTTATACTCTCTCATGTCAGTCACGGTAATGTACATGTGGATGCCTGTGTTGCCTGGTGACGTTCGAGTCTGGCTTTGCTTTTGATTCTGCAGGCCGCCTAGCTAAAGGCAGCTTGTGTAATGCTGGTGGCTTCCACTCTAGCAGTTAGCTTTTTGCATCTGCAGCTGATCCCTTTTAAAATTGTGTTTACAGTCTAAATCGTCTTCAGCCAGGAAAACGGAGCTGTGGAGGTAGTCGATACCTAATACAAGCATTTCAGTTTCTTCTCTGTCCATATTTCATATTCTATCCCTATGTAATGCACAAATTCCACTATGCTGACTTCCTGTCACTGAAATCAACATCACTGGGTGTCCTAGGACTTTAGACAACCAGAAGAACCCATTACACATCTGCTCGAAGCTAAATTGAAGATTAAAACCCAGTAAAAATTTATTGAATATTTTTCTTGAGATTCACTTTAATAAAGGAATCGGTGCTCTCCACCAGGGGAGACATATTCAGGGTGTCTCCAGACCTTTTAAGTCTAGTCGTGTGCGATATCAACCTTTGCATACCCTGCACTTTGCATTTTCATTTATTTAACAGAGTTGAGTCTATGTCCATTTCATATTTTTTGGTTTTTCCTCAACCTTCTTCAATCGGCAAAGCTGGTAACCTCTGCTTTTCATAAAACGTTCATGACGTAAATAAACCTAATTGCAAACTCCATTCTAATCATTTACGTTAAAGATGTTTTAGCATAGGTGGTCGGAATTCAAATGTCTTTTTCTCTGTCAAACTCGGCTTTCTTCACAGGCGAGCTTTGATACTGCGAGTAGAATTGTACTTTTCGCTGATCCTTACTATAAGAAAGTGTACGCGCACATTTACAGAAACGAGCAAGGTTTCTGAAAGGATTTGTTATGATCTAGGAGGGACTTTTAAGAAATTATTAAAAGGAAGTTATGTTCTTTTCTTTCTTCTTCTTACCAGGACACAGCTAGCCTTGCCATATCTCCTTACATGACGCCCAACGATCTGACGGAGCAGGCTGTGAAAAAGTGGCTGACCACGCACCGATCAGAAGAAGAGGTGAACTCGAGCGATTATGTCCTGCGGGTCAGCACAAGGCTGGAGTTTCTCTTCGGAGAACACCCACTAATCCATTACAAGGTGTGTAAGGTGTTTTACTGCTGGGCTTGCATGACTGGAAAACAAATTTCCGCAACATGTTGGATGACTTGTGTAATGCTGTCTTGGTAAGGGCCTTTGTCCTTTCCACCAGTGTGCACCGTTAGAAGGGAAGGTTTTTCTTTCACATAGACCATTGAAAGAGTCAAAATGTCACTGTTTCCATGCAACATTTTCAGGTACATATTCCTTTTATTCTTTGTTTTTACTGTGAGCTCCAGAAAGGAAAGATTTTCCACGTGAAGCATGTCTTTTCTTTTCTTATTCCACTATGGTTTCCCTATGAAGTGGGGAATCTAAAAGTATTTTCATTTAGTTTATAACTGCGACAGCCATTAAGTTGAATGAACAATTCCTAATCTCCATGGGCGTGGATTATCATAATATTAAAAGACAGGATACTGGTTTACTTCGTCTTAATTCTTCAAAGAGGAATCCAATCAAATACTGAAATAAACCATGTCACTCTTATTCCAGTAAATCTTTTTAACTGTTTGTTACAAAACCACTCCTATGTGGAAAATGGCATATAATTAAAAATTCAACAGGCCTGTTTTGCAAATAGATGTTTAATTTCAATCACATACTGTTGTGCCCTTTAAAAATTATTTTGACGTAATTGGGCTTGTTAATTAAAATTGTAGAATCCATTGATTAGGAAACAGGGTTATTTGTGTTTAATCAGTAGTCTAATCAGGACTTGAACTTTTCACCTTTCTTGTACTTGGTACACTGACTGATGGTTTTGATTGCTCATCTCTGCAGTTGCTTTCCATTCCTCCACTGTATGTAGTTTTGTCTTTGTGGTTTAGTTATTTTTGGCACTTCTTGAGTGATTGAAATATCAGCTGACAAGTATTGCTTCATCTTAAAATAGCTGTAGACTCATAGGCTGTCTGAAAATCACAAATGCAGCATTCCATGATGTTTGTGCAAAATATACATCAATGAAAATGTATTAAAGGCGCAGAGATAAGTTACAAAGCCTTAATTGTGTATTAAAGGAAAGTAAGTCTCTACCTTACTTGGCCTTACCCATTGTTTTACAGTATTTGTTCCGATGGCTTCAGAGCTGCTGACCGCATTTTTCTGTAAATTTAAGTCTTCGCTGATTCTGTTTCACTTCGGATTGTTAAAATCGGAAAGCATTTTTTTTCAATCATTGTGTAACTCATTTAATCAACATAGCCCTTATTGATCAAACCCAGGGCTAATTTCTTCTGTTTCTTTTCCTTATACCGGTCTCATAAATGGTGAAATAAGGATATCATGGTTTCTTTTAAGCACTTTTAATTTTCGTGCTTCGAACATTCTACTCTTGGTTTTCTAGCTCCTTGAGACCTATAAACATTTATGCGCTTAGCTTCAAGCGCTTCATTTAATCAAGTTTGATTTTTTTTCATTCTTTTCTGGCATTAAAATGTATTAAATTAAAATGCCGAGCACAAATGTGTGTCCCGTGTTATGCGACATCTGCAGATGTTGTATTCAGGTGTGCCAAGATCATGCTAAGTGTAGAATGGCACTTGTATACCGATATGTTGAATTCAAGGAAAGAACAGAGCTCGTGATTTCGAGAATGTGAACTGTTTTTATGATCTCATTCTTTTTCAAACATTTTTTACTAGGAAATGCTCTGGCATTTTGGTTTTGTTTGCCCTCTGGTTATGCATTAAATTAGTGTACCTTGAAAAGTCCGAATGTCTCATTAACCTACGGTTTATGTTGTAAAAATGCATGATCTTCATCAGCTGATGCAATTCATTCCTGGGCAGGGGTTTTCTGCTAATTTAAGGCTTATATGAAGTCGGGCTGTTCTGAGAAGAAGCCATTGACCTGTCAAATGGAAAAGGCCTTATTGTCGTCAACTTTTAAGTCATCTGCCGAGTTCTTTCTTTTTCTGGTAGCGTCAGTGGCATGAAATCCAAGTCTACGGCAGTATTGGGGTAACAAAGACTTAACTTATTACAGAGCCTGAAGCAAATTCTTGGCTTAAAAGTGTCATGCACTTTTGACATTTTTCTGATTCTGACCAATTCATGGTTTGAGAACATGTGTTAGAGCTGTTTGTGGTAAAAAATGTTCTGCTAAATTTGACATAGCTGATATATATCCTTATATTTGATGACTGATTATGCAGAACTTCAGTATTATTGCTCCAGTATTCTTGAGGGATTCCATGTTGATCCAGTGCCTACTTTCTCAAGATATCCTTTCCTTATAGTGCACTGGCCCTTTTAAATTAAGTGCAGCATCATTTATTTTCCTTCCAGTATCAATTGGAATGTACTAATTCCATGTTATTCTGTTCTTTAGTACGTAAAGACCTGCATGATGTGTAATGAGAGCCCCCACCTGACTCTCGTCGAATGCTCCACGGTCAAGGAGATGTTTGAAAAAGAAATCTCTGCAGTTGGGACAGTTGTGAATCGGAAGTCCTCCAATCCTCCATTTCCATTACCTCCCAAAAAAAGAGGTGTTTCGGTGAGTTTTTAAAAGCTATTGAAAGGTTATGTTTCAGAATGTGGTACAGTGTTAATCTGTCACTCTTATTTTTTAATGCCTTTTAATAAAAAAATAATTATACTTAAAGCTGTAGGGACTGTATTCTTGGATATTCAATAAATTTCTTGAACTCTTTTTTCGTGTCAAAGTTCCTGAACCTAGTGCATTCGTATGTTCATCTTGGTCTCATGGTCTTCATACATCGGCCAGTGTTTCTTCACCTCTGAGAAGTGTACTGGTTTTCTCTTGAAAACTTTTGCCATTTGGAACATCTAACTTGTTTGTAGTAACAAGTTAGATGGTCCTATCTAAAGTTTTCCAAAAACTTGCCTCTTGAAAGTAACCGCAATTCTGCATCATATTCTAATGGTATTACAATTATTATATTATTAAATATTATATATTTATAGCTTAGTTCCAATGGACTGTTCATAAGACAGGGTTATTAACACATGTAAATTGGCTAGATACACTATTCTGAGTGTACAAGAAACTACAGTAGATCATAGATCTAAGTTCTGAAGAGCAGTGGTCCAGATCCTTCTATCCTGATACTATTAAGTGTAGAATTTGCTTTGCTTTTGGCATCCTAGCTGTTTCTTCGGTATACACCTGAGTAAAATGCATTAGCCACTTACCTTTCATTGCCAGTTCTGCACCCTCTTGCACACTCTTCTTTTGCATCCTTTAATGTTCTTTTGATGTTGTGATACTGAAAAAGTCAACTTGAACCTGCATGACAGTATTTCTTTCGATTTATTGTGGCTTTTCTAAAATATTTTATCAGCGTTCAAACTTGTATTTATTGTTTTCCATTTGTTTTACTAGAAACCACGTGTTAAAATCGCATTTCTCCTTCTTCATATTTTTCTTGGTTTGTTAAAACTGTATTGGTTGCTGCTTTCCAGCCTTTATTTAGACTTAGGGTGAATCTGTTCTGTGCTTCAGGGTGAATCTTTCCAAAAGCTTGGCATCAATGCCATGTTAATCCTATTCCATTTTATCGTACTCTTCCTTTTTTGCTTCCTGACGTTGTAAACCTATGTTCTGGACATTTATATGATGATAATATTTCCCTGATGATTCTCCATTTTCCTGTCATTATTGCAAAGCTAGATTTAATACAGGAATTTCACCTTGCAGGTGCTCTTGTAAACTTAAACTCTAATGGTAGACATACAGTAACCTATTACGGTCTCAGTTGTTGGCATCAAAATTAAATCCTCCCATGATAACCACTTGCATTACATGCATTATAACTATTTGACCATTATGATGGTTTCAGAATAAATAAACTATCTTTGTGACCCAAAAATCAGCAGGCCATTGCATTAAAGCCTTTTGTGCCCTTTGAAACTGGCCACTTCAAATGGTTTCTGTAGAAGGTCATTTGAACTGTTGTATTCGCAAGAACAGAATTTGTTATTTGCAAACTCCACATTGGCATGTGCACTGTGGTGTGCAGGATTTGCTAACATGTGTCTAGCCTAGGGATTGGACCACTACAAATTGCAACTGGAGCCCACGTCTTCCCTTAGCCCCGTGGGGGGGCTCGTTAGACATGGTTTGGCTGTCTTGTGATTTGAAATCTGACGCGCTTTAAAGCAGTGACCTCGCCAGTTTTTATTTTCAACTAAAGAAATAATAAATTGACGAATAATAGTGTTTTGTTAAATGTACTGATGAATAAATACAGAACCTTTTTTTAAAGACCTTTAAATAACATGAAATGTGAAAGGTAATGATCACCTTGTGAAGCATTCTGAAAGCTATCAGGATGGTAAATCCACAGGTTTTGTTTCCCACTGTGTAAACCCATAAGGTCCAGGTCACATTCATAATTGCCCTGTTTACTCCCTTAATATTCTTTTGTTAATCTTTTCTGTTAATAAATGTTAATGGCATTGTCCTCCCTTTTAGCAAATATCAACCTGCGTTTGGGATGTTGCAGAGCCCTTTAGGATTACTCTTATCAAGGGAAGCAAGGTCAATGCAGAAGAAACGGTCAAGGTAAGATTTGTTTTTTCTAGGACTCAAGAAGTTCTAGGACCGATCTGTTAAAAACTGACACCACAAATTTGCAGCCTGGTTAAGATTGCGTCTTTCCTCCTGCCATAGTGAAGTAGTCTGTACTTTTAAGCCTCTGGATGTTATTCCATAATTTCACAAGATTGCGCAATTTCAGCAATATTCTCAGTTGGAACTGAGGCATATTCTTCAGTCCTTGTCAAGAAAGGGCATAGTTTCCCATTTCTTATATAACGCATCGCCAACCTTACATTGCAAGGCGTAATTGTTAGTTTAGATGGCATCATTTTCAATGTGTTCTATATTTGCATTGTGGAACCGTAAAAAATGTAATGTGTTAAAAGTTGCATAGTTTTATAACAACATAACATCACTTTATTAGCCCCTATACAATTTCTTGTATTAGGAATTCGTCTTTTCGCATACCCCAGCTTGCTCTCCATGAGACACACAGACAGGGAGAGAAGCTTGGGGTCAGAGCGCAGGGTCAGCCATTGTACAGCGCCCCTGGAGCAGCTGGGGTTAAGGGCCTTGCTCAGGGGCCCAACGGAGTAGGATTCCTCTGCCGGCTGCGGGATTTGAACCAGTAACCTTCCATCCACAGGCGCAGATCCTTGGCCACAGAGCCACCGCTCCGCCCTTTTTTGCAATGCATTAAAATTGTTAATGGGCTCTTTAATCAATTCATTGTTTTAATGGGTATTTGTAGTTTGTTGAGCAAACTATCCTTATTGCAAACTGTGTGGAAAACAGTTCAGTTAGGATATAAATTGCTCGAAGTGCAAATTGAGGGGCTGGGAAGCCAAAGAGACTGTGAATATTGCTAAACTAAATTGCCTGATGTGTGGATACAAAATGTGGAAAAAGCTAAGTGGTTTGGCTTTACATATGGGATATAAGCCACACTACGGAGAATAAGGATTTTTGGAATTTCTTGGTCAGTGTCTTGACAGTAAGTTCAAATAGATAGATGCGTCCGCATGCGTAGACTGCAAAGGAACAACTTTATTCCATGCTGAAAAGAGAAGAAAAGAAACACAACATTTCAGCTGTGGAGCCTTCTTCAGGTGTGGAAGAAGGCTCCACAGCTGAAACGTTGTCTCTTTTCTCTTCGGTCTTGACAGTAATTGGTGTTTGCGCTGTCCAGTCCCTCACATGGTAGTGAGAGTGTCCTTCCACCCCAGGTGCAGGTCAGGGCAGGGCTGTTTCATGGCACGGAACTCCTTTGCAAGCCAGCGGTGAGCTCAGAAACCTGCGGGAAGAATGAGCACGTCTGGAACAAGACCCTGGAGTTCGACATCAATGTGTGCGACATGCCGAGAATGACCCGGCTGTGTTTTGCGGTCTACGCTGTGATGGACAAAGTGAAGAAGCAGAAGTCGACCAAGAACATACATGCTACCAAGTACCAGACCATAAGGAAAGCAGGGAAAGTGGTACGTCAACAATTTCACTTCCTACTTCAACAAAGTTTCATAAAAGTTATTTTTAAAAATGGTGGGGTGTAAAGGGATATTGTGCACATAAGGCATTCTGTTTCAAACACTTGACACTTTTCAGTAAGGATCTGAGGGTTTTCAGAAGTAGATTTATGATCCTAAGAGTTGATATTGATACAAATCCTTTCTTTTGCCTGACACTTGTAATAGAATTCACAATCTAGCTCCAAAGTGTCCATCATTTCTACACTGGCTGTGCTGCTGTAACTAATGTTCATGTCCCACATGGAATACTTCTGCAGCCTAGTTTTTTGGATGATGTCCTATATTTGACTTTTCAGCTTTCTAGAGTTAGCATAAATATTTACACAACGTGCATTTCCCCAACCTATAACAAAAATAGTCAGAAATAAAGAAGTAAGGAAGCTTTTTTGGACGAGAGCAAGAGGGATGAAAGCTTACATTTTTAATCGTGTTTAACAGTGTCTCAAATATCCACCCACCCACATGTTGAATGCCCACGTTCAAATTTGTTAGGATGTCAGGTCGTCGTGCATTCTGCTGCCGTTGAATCCTTTCATTTGTCTAAAAATAAATGTCCTCAGCATGACTTTAAAGATCTGTGCTTCTGTGGAGAAGTAAATGACAGCCTGTGTACCAATTACTTCAACTTTAAACAAGGCGACGGACTGAGCTGATTTTATGCAGTGCAGACGTTGGACAGATTTTTGTTTTTTGCAGCACTATCCAATTGCTTGGGTGAATACCATGGTGTTTGACTACCGCGGGCAGCTGAAGACAGGTGAACTAATACTCCATGGCTGGTCATCTTTTCCTGGTGAGTTTCCACACAGGGGCAATGTAGAGTCGAATACCCGAGCACACTCATCTGTACATTTAAACCAAGTTCTGTGTGCGTCATAGAGGCCTTAAGGTGATGTACCAAAGAATCTATGTACGTTTTAAAACAAGGGATTATTGAAATATTTTTTTTTTTAGCTGTATGTAAGATAACCATTTCGGGTTGGTTTGCCATTTCATACGTTTTTTTTTTTGCAGTCTTGCATACACATCATGGAAGCATTAGTTTCTGTTTTTATTTGTATCACCCAAATGCATACTTGCTGCTTTTCAAAAACCATCTACCATCGGACGTCTGCAAACCGTAACAGATAACCATTGCTGATCCCACTTCAGTTGTATAAGTCACATTGCAGGACTGAAGAAGTGCTTTTTTGTCTTCTTCCATGTGAAGGTTTTAAACCATTTTCTTTCAGATGAACTTGAAGAAATGCTGAACCCCATTGGGACTGTGCAAACCAACCCATACACTGAAAATGCTACTGCTTTGCACATTCATTTCCAGGAGTGTACCAAGTCCACAGTTATCTATCCCCCCTTCGACAAGGTACGGTGTACACTACGTAGTCTTTTTAAAACGAGTCGCGTTGTCCTTGGCCAGACTTAATTAACAGGGCCGTGTGCTTAGGCGTCTTTGCTTGCCTGTTTGGCACATGCAGACCTGAATAGTCTTTGTTTTCAAAAAGCTTGTTTTCATCCGTATTTAGGGTAATGGCTAAAAGGTACTGTCGTACTAATGCAGTTTGTGGTGCCCTTAAAGTTTTCCTGTTACACTAAAATAGAAATATTCAGAGAGAATAATTAAGGGCATTTGGTTTATAACACATCTGTTATTGTAACACAATATCAATTTGTTTTCATGGTATTCCAGATAAAAAATAGACTGGAAATTAATGTTACATACAATGTTTTATGATTTCACATAATAACAGACTGCAAAGTTGGTTTAATTCCAAAATTACTCTTTAATGGGATTTACCTAGTGGAAAGTACCCAACGATTTCAAGATCCAGTTTATGGAAGGATGTTGATGTTCATAACCTAAGAAAACATGATACAGGGATTCTCCACTTCAGCTAGTGAAATCAATCCTAAAATTAGAGCCTTTAAAAGGGAATATCTTAAGTTTTTTTTTGTTTTTTTTTAGGGAATATCTTAAATTTGACCAATTTAAGAAAAATGCAGTTTAGAAATTGGGCTTGCAGGCCACCTGCTGGAGAAAAGCAAAATTGCATTTTCCTCAGTGCACACAGAAGCAGTGCATACTGAAGGAGGCAATTGTAAATGCTTGTAATAATTAACTATTGAAGTATGGCCATAGGTAGTCGTCTTTTTAAAGTCATAATGACTTGTACCTGACCTTAAGCTTATGGTCCTTTAATGGTATGCACGTTCATAATTGAATAAATATGCTACACATAGAAAAAAGTTAATCTTTTTCAGACAAATCTTCCGTTTGTCTTTAAAAAAAAAATTGTGCATTGCAGCTACCTGAACATCAGCCAGTAATCTTCAAGGGTGTGAAGGTCCCACATGAATATACTTTTGTGACTTTATAAAGTATTACGTACAACATTGCTTTATCTTTAGTGAAACTGCTCCTTGTCTGTATCTATTTCTCTGCAATTTTTTATCGTTCTTTTTTCCGTAGATCCTGGAAAAGGCAGCTGAAATTGCACGGGGTAGTGACTGCATGCCTATGGTTGTAAGTTTATTCATTAAAATCATGATAATTTCGTTTTGCTGTTATTGCAGCTTCATTTTCATGCTGGGGAAGAGGTGATTTAAATTGAATTAGTGTAGGGTGTATTTTGAACTTTCAGCATTTTTAAGAAATCGGAATTGAATTTGAACAGCACATTCTGATAGCGGTTAAGTATTTTAATTTGCCTGTTGTGGTGCCCTGCTGCCCTCTAGTGTTTTAATTCTGAAACTCTATTCACAGAGTCGAGGAAGCAAGAAGTTCCACATCGAATTGAAAGAAATAATGGAGCGCGATCCCTTGTCTCAGCTTTGCGAGAACGAGAAAGATCTCATCTGGACTCTGCGTTACGACTGTCGAGAGAATTTCCCCCAGTCACTGCCTAAACTGCTGCTTTCCGTGAAGTGGAACAAGCATGAGGATATGGCACAGGTAAAGCAATATCTGATGTGTAGACCGTTAACATTGAGCTGTATAATTGAGTCTCGTGCTCTTTTTTGTTTGAATTTTTTTTCATCTGCACCTCTAAACCTACAGCCTCCCTCTGCCTTATTTTAGAACGTTTAACTGTATTATTGAGATCCTTTTTAAATGTTCCAGTGTTGAAAAAGAGATTTTTTTTTCTCTGTCAGTTCAGAATAAGCTTTGTAGTGCTTCAGAAATAATACTCAAGGTGTTAATGCTATATTGCTGGGCACATGCAAAAATCTATTTCTCAGATGTGTCCTGTATGCAGTTAAATAAACTGGTCCGAGAATAGAATAACTTTAAAATTTTTAGACGTTCACTATGCAGGTCGATCGCGAAAATTGTTGCGACCTCAGGGTTGTTGTGAAAAGAGTTTTGCTTTTTGACGCTGGCCCTGAGTCACGAGCTGAGAGAGGGATTTGGGTTTGCCCAATTGTGGACATCACAAACTGCTGTCAAAACAGTTCCTAGGGTGACCTTCAACCTTACTGCCACTGTTGCCAGGTACCCACCCTGCCTGTGACTCACACTGATCCAAACTTCCGTTCACAAGGAACAAGAAACATAAATAAACCTCCTGGTACCTCTTTTCTTTTGGAACTTCCGTGACTGGCTCCATGGTTTGAGTGTGTAGTACAGGTCATTCCAAAGAGCACTTGGCCCTTTTGCATTTTTTTTTTTAGGAAAAAGCCTGTCTTTCATCTGAGAAAAACTTACCAGTCTTAAACTCCTGGGTAATTTAGGAAGAAATACAGCAACGCTCACCCAACCCGAACCAGAAATGTAAAGCAGCTTTTGGTCTCAATCAATTAAGTTGGAGGTATTTAGGTACTGTAGTCCCCTCTGCTGTTTAGCAACTTGAACTGAAGTGATAAAAATGGGAGTAAGCCATTTTTTATATTCAACAAAGCATGGAAAGAGAACTATGAGAGCCATGATATGCCACCTGAAGAAAACCTGATTTACTCTAAGAGCAAAGTTGCACCAATGAAATGATTTACAGAAGTAATTGCACAACATACAAAGATGGTTATGAAAAATTCTCTAGTTTACTGATTTTGAGTATACAGTCATTAATAGGTCTGGGGTTTTTAACAGTTGACCCATATATTGATATGAGTGGGAAGATGTATATAAAAATGGGTTCAAAATGAGACAATTGCATAGCATGTTTTTGCAAATTCTTTAAGAGGTCATTGTAAAAAATTATTTGGGCACATTAAAATGGTGTATATTAACACTTATTAGAGGTAGGTTTTGGTAAAAGTATTTTATTAAAAGATTATGAACCCAAAGCACGGTCTGATGTATCCACTGTATTCTACCAAGTTAGATCCTAACCAGGACATGTTGTGTTTCACTGGTGGATTTTCAGCAGCAGTTTTTCATGCATTTTTACAAATATAATAATGTAATAATAATAATAATTGCTTACACTTATATAGCACTTTTCTGGACACTCCACTCAAAGCACTTTACAGGTAATGGGGACTCCACTCCAAGACCACCAATGTGCAGCCCCACCTGGATGATGTGAAGGCAGCCATAGTGCGCCAGAACGCTCACCACACATCAGCTCTTAGTTCAATTCAAATTTATTTTTATATAGTGCCTTTCACAAGGCGCTTAACAATATAATTGTGGAGGAGAGCAGAGTAATGAAGCCAATTTATAGATGGGGATTATTAGGAGGCCATGATTGATAAGGGCCAATGGGAAATTTGGCCAGGACGCCGGGGTTACACCCCTACTTTTTTCAAGAAACGCCTTGGGATTTTTAATGACCACAGAGAGTCAGGACTTTTGGTTTTACGTCTCATCCGAAGGACGGCGCCTGTTTACAGTATAGTGTCCCCCTCACTATACTGGGGCATTAGGACCCACATGGACCGCAGGGTGAGCACCCCCTGCTGGCTAAGAAGTATGAACTGAAAATGTAAACATTTAATAACTGAAAGTCAGTTTGTGAAACCAATAGAGGAAATAACAGTTTTCTACATGCTTCTGGGAACAATTCTGATATTGTAAGGAAATAAAATATATATACTATTTAAATTAATAATTTATATAAATTATATATAACTTTATATAATGGAAATGAGAGACTTCTAACTTGAATTTGAAATTCTTAGAACTTGTCATCAATATGTATTTACTGTATTTTATGTCAAGTGTGGTACTGACAGAACAGGGTAGTATCTGTGATGCCAGCTGTTGGGCTTTTGTGAACATCTGTCCTGGACTGAGTCAGTGGTAACAGGGCTGTGACCACTTAGCATTTTGCTATGAAGCACCTGTGACTTGTTTGTCAGTTATGCTTTCCCTGTTTTTAATTGCCAACCTTTAGTGCTATCTGTGTGAATTGGGGATGAAGTAAACTGGTCCTTGTTAAAATAAAGGCTAAACATCAGCTCACATTTCAGAAAGGAAATGAATCATAGGCAGACATTATTCTGGCTATTATCCAACTTTGAGCAATTGTTGAAAAGTCCACTACTAAAACAATGCGTGTTATGTTAAATTTTATTTTTTGAGGTCTTTTTTTGTTGACTGCACCCACCTGGGGAGACATGCAATTCTTATTAATAGTTTACCATTGCTGCAACAATAGGCTGGTGAATTAATTGCGCCTGCCTATATTGCGGAAACAATATAAAATGAAAAACTAGTCTGGACCCGGAGTCACATATCCAGTTTAGACGGTAACATAAACATATGTAACTTATTAAAGACCTTTTAAATAGTTGTTTTTAATACTGTTATTGGACTAAGACTAAAGGTACATTCATTGTCGTGAAGTTGATGGAACATTGAGCTTGTTTTTTTCTAATCTACTAATATAGCAAATGACACAATACACCCTCATTTGAAACTTGCATTTTTCCATGTAGTAAAATGTAATATTGTAATCTGTTTCATGCTTGAAGACTTCAGCCTATGTCTGCTTATGCTTTTCTCTGCCTTTGTTGAGGCACTTTTAAAGATGTGGTGCTCCTGGTGGCAGAGCTTGCTTAAAGCTTTAATTAATCTTGAGTAAATCTTCAAAAAATGTAGTCTTTGTAGTAGGTATGCAGAATTGCCTAATCCAGGTACCTGAAAGTCACAATACAGTAGGGTTTCTGTGTTTTGGCAGTTTTAAAATCTGTTGAGAGTGTTTAAGTTGATCCCATCTGAAGCAGTATTGGGCTACTTGAACCCCTGGTTGAGAATTCATCAGAACACACACTGTAAATCATGAAAGAGTTGCTTCTAAAACGTTAAATTGAATGCATATACCATCAATAATCCTGATGTTTGTTTTGTTTGGCTTGTCATTTACAGCTTCAAGCCCTGCTGCAGATCTGGCCCAAGCTGAGTCCCAGGGATGCACTGGAGTTATTAGATTTCAACTACCCAGACCAGTATGTGCGGGAATATGCAGTGAACTGCCTTAGAGACATGAGGTAAATGCTGTCCAGTCTTGGTAGCCATATATGTACTTTCCCTTCAGCTTTTTATCTCGGTGAAATCTGTGCTGTTTCTCAGTTTAATCTTCCTTTTGCTAATTTGCTTTTGTTTTCCTCAAGGTCATAAATACCTGCCTAAAAGCTTAGAAAAATTAAAAATTATCTACCCAACATTCTTTCTTCAGAACCACTGAAATTTTCACCAAGCTTTAAAAGGCTTAAAAACATGCCATTTTTGTTACAGTTGACTAAATCCTCACAACAAGGGTTTTACACGAACAAAACCCTAAACGCTGTCCAAGTTTTTGTCGTCTTTTTATTCTGGAGAGGACAAAGTTGATCGGTCTAATGTTTGACATGCCACTTAACCCACACCAGACGGCCCAGTCCAAACATTCTGCTACTTCATGCTGTCCCGTCACAAACAAAGAGGTTCCATTGACCAGAATGGCAGTCAAACATTCTCCTGGGTGCTCCTGGAATGCTAATATTCGGAAGAAATTCTCCATTACAAAGAGAACACGTATTGGGGTTAATGTAGCAGCAGCAACTGGGTCCAAAAACTAAGAGAAGCCACATTTGACCATGCAATATGCAGCAGGTTTCCCCCCCCCCCACTTCAAGCTCGTCCCCTATACCTATTGTGTAACTGTCCCTACCAAGGAAAGAATTTGTTCCAAATGATACTATGGTCAGTGAGAGCCTATAATTGTAGATAAAGGCATTTCTGAAGTAATTCAAACCTCTTAATGTGTAATTAACCTCTTCCTGTGAAAGGTCAGATTTTTCTATTTGCCTCATTAACCAGTATTTTTGAAGATCTTCGCATTTGTTTTAGACTTTATACACTTAATATACTCAATTGTTCCAAAGTAAACTGTCACAGGCTGTTTCACTAAACCAGCCCTCCCCCCCACAGATGTTTTTTTCACCAATATTTGGGCATAGTTAAGGAAAAGAGTAGAATGTGTATTTTCTGTGCTTTGTCCATCAATGCTTATAAAAGCTATTTTTTAAAGCATAAAAACTGATTCTGAATTATTCTACTGAAAGTTTATACGGTCCCTCTGAGTTTAAAGGAGATTCCAGTCTCAAACTGTGATTTTTTTTTTCTGTAGGCTTGAGAAAAGCATACATTTTCTGTTTCCTATCTTTGAAAGTATCTGCTTTGCAGGTTGTTGTGTTGGTCTTCTAAGTTTTGCCCTCTCCCCTGCAGTGACGAGGAGCTGTCACAGTATCTCCTGCAGCTTGTGCAGGTCCTGCGTTATGAGCCTTATTATGACTGCGCCCTCTCCAGGTTCCTCTTGGAAAGAGCACAGGCCAATAGGAAGATAGGCCACTTCCTGTTTTGGCATTTAAGGCAAGTCATTCGGAACACTGCTGTTGGTTATTGTGTCTGTCAAGCACACTTCAGGCCTTGTGTGTGTAAAACAACACCAGTTTGTGGCTTAAAAACACAAATAATAAATCCTACCAATAGTGGCTCCAGACCTCTGGTGTTTATTTACAATTTCCTGGGAAGACTTTAGGTTTTGATCTCCTGACTGGATCCATTTTAATTGAGCCCATAATGAACACGGCAAGAGATCTAAGTTGGCCCCTTTCCTGTAACGGCAAACACATCTTAAGAAAGAAATACACAAGGCCTGCAATGTTCCCAGGAGCTGTTTGTTTTAACTGTGTTAATGGTTGCTTTTGTTTGGTACCTGGCAGGTCTGAAATCCATATGCCTGCAGTGTCTGTTCAGTTTTCATTGATACTGGAAGCCTATTGTCGGGGCAGCATTCCTCATATTGAGGTTCTTAAGAAACAGGTAGGTTCAGGCATTCTGCTGTTTCAGTCTTCAGTTTTTAAGATCTTATATGAATAAGCACATTAACCTCTATGCACCATTTAGCTTCTCTTTTTACAAGCTTCTCTTTTTTTTTTACGGAAAACATACCATAAAACAGGCCCCACAGAATTCTGTTTTTATTTAAAACTTTGTTTGGTTCTCATCTCATGTAGAAATCAGTTTTAAATTGCATTTAAAACCTCAACACTCCAGGTGAAGGTGAAATTCAGCATATTTTATTTTGGTCTTGTTTGGGGTGGGGGGAATTGTAAGGTAGTGATGTAATAAATGTAGTTTTCACTGTAGCCTTTATCATTTTCAAACCCTCACTCAGGCAAGGGAGTCAAGTAAGGTACCTTGACTGATCAGGAAACCAGACTTCAGCACCACTGGAAAAAGGGTTGAATGAATTCCCAACTGTACAAGCACGGAAGAAATTCAAAAGAGAGAACAGTTCAAAAAGTTCCTGTTTGCAGGGCTTGGGTTCCAGTGAAATTTCCTTATCGCTGGTGATTGCACAAGTTCTGAGAATAGGGAGAGGTCTCTGAGTGCTGGGTTTTGACAGCTGTTTGACCCAGTAACACTTCTTGGCCACCATTTCACAATCGCACAGCTTACAGCTTCCACTTCATCCTGTGGAGCCCCACTCAGAATGCCTCCACCGACTTTCAGCTTTAGGCCTAACACCTACTAGATTAGGTGGCTATTTCCTAGAATAGAAAACTGACAGTATTTCAGAAGAGCCCTTTCTGTTCTTGACTACTTGTTCCAATGCGAAACCTCTCAATGGCCTTTGGTCATGTAGTGAATTTGGTTTCTCTTTTATCATGCAGACAACGTGCCTTTTCACTTCACTGTTGGGTTAAAGCCATTAAAGTCTTTTGTTTTAATACAAATGTAAAACCTCTTACGGGAGAAAACAGGTCAACTGTCTGAATCCCTGACCAGTTTAAAACAAATATTTACATCATTGTGATTGTCAGGGAAGGTGTACCGTTATGTCTCCTCTGCTGTTATTCTGTCCTGTTGGACTTTTTCATGTGCTCATTATTGCGGCAAATGTTTTCTGAAAATGCAATACATAATCTATCACCATGATGTTTTTCTAAAGTAAATTAACACAAGCTCTTTTTTGTCTATTAGTAATTTATTGTGAAATGTTTGGCATTTAGTTTGCTTTACATGGAGTAATTCTACTGGCAACTTTGTCATGCAAGAAGGAAAATATACACTTATTACTTCTTATAGATCCTATTGCATCGTTTATAAGTTGGGTAACAGTGAGGTGCTTAGTCCTACCATCTTTCCTTCCTTTATCTGATGAGAAAAGGCACACGGCCGTGCTGAAACAACTTCGGCACACAGCCTGGTGTCTCTCATCATGTTAATATTTTTCTTAGGATCGGACCAATTTCAAATACAACTAACCCTAAATATGTTGTCTTCTTATTTTCTCTTATGGATAACTGTAATCTTTTCGGAATCAAAAAGTTATTTGAAATCTTCAAAACTCGATAAACCTATAGTCTGTGCAGTAATTTTCCTTCTGGCTGAAATGGCAGTGCAGTATTTTACATTTTGTAATCTAGCTGTTCTGCTCACTTTTATATGACTGTAGTTCTGTTATGAATAGTCCCAGTTTCAGACAAGCATTTCTGTACATTTATTTCTCATGGCTTGCTGTTTTTTTAGGTCGAGGCACTATGCAAGTTGAAAGCTGTAAATGAATTAATCAAGCTGGGCACTTTAAAAAACGCCAGGAACAAAACTAAAGAGGCAATGCTGACCAAAGAAGCGATGATGACCTGTTTGAGACAGACTGGGTTTGCAGAGACACTCTCCGATCTCCAATCGCCTCTCAATCCCAGCATCCTCCTCTCGGGAATCCAGTGAGTATGTCTGCAAAAGCAGAATTATGAATTTGCAGACGTTGACTTTAAGGTACCAATACGTATTGAGACTTGTTGTTTGAACAGTTAGTGATACCCTTATAATACCAAGACCATATGTTTTTTTGTAAAGAAGCTTGTATGGAAAAGTGTTGGATTTGAAATATCCTTGAAGAGAGAACTGTAGTAAAGTGCCTCATTAATAACGTGTTGACATATTAGTCCACATCTGAGGGCCACCTTTGTCTATTCCTAGTTTTTTTTCTAACTTATTTACAGTCCTTTTCATGCATTTTGGGCATCCAGCAAAAAAGTTGTTTTTAAAGATTTCTTTCCACTTCGGACCCATAGTTACATCACTCTTTCCATCGCACATGTGGAGTCCTTTAAATAAGTGTCTAAACTTTACCACTCCTGTAAATGTAATATTTAAGCATACTGTTGCCAGTCAGAAACCAACTTCAAACATCATTAGCATCTTATCCCTGTAATGTCTTGAGGGTTAGGAGATGGAAGAACTGCAGAACATGATGTACTTTTTCCGATTTGAAAGAAATTCAAACTTATCCTGGGCTGAACTGAAAAAGTCTCCTATCGGTTCATCTACTCTGTGGTGTGATTTAAAAGGCTCCACGTTTTTCTAATCTGATTCCAGCCCAGGTGCACCCACCATTCTGGCTAAAGTGACAAAACCATCTTTTTGAGTTTCTAGACTGCGCAGAAACATCTGTTCCCAGTTTGTCTGTCATCAGGACGTAGTTTTTGACGATATTGTTGACATTTTTTCTTCATTACTGGCATGTTTTTTCATTTTAATGATTTTTTTAAAAGTCATTCAGACGTTCTATAAACCATAGCAATTTTAGGTTGTCCTAAATTTCAGATGTATAAAAATGAACTGCTATTTGGTGGTTTTTTAAACTATGTATTCTGCACATTTTCAGTTCTGTAACAGATTTATTTACAGTGCTCCAACTGTCTTGCCATATTGAAGATTTTTGGGAAAACCTTGATTTCTTAGTGATCATTTTATTGAATTGACTTCTTTTGGCTTAAATAAGCTTTTGGCCTTGATTTAAAACGAGTGTCAGTTAGGTGGGTTTTATGAGATGGTCATTGAAAAATGCTTTTGGTATCTTAAATATGTGAAACTGTCTTGAAATTCCTCCTTATTTTTTTGATAGAATTGAACATTTTCTGCTTAGTGCTGTTTTACGATTGATATTAGGATGTTAACCAAAGCTTTGATTTGGGTTGCTTTCAAAAATTCTGAAACTAATTTTTCATAGCACATCTAGACATGCAAGCAAGCCATATGTGGCCTAACGTTGCTGCCAGGGTTCCAGAACCAATGAATGAAAACTAATCTAATAAAGGCAGATAATGCAAGTACAGTGGTGTCATTCAAGCTATCTGTGACTAGTGATCTTGATATTGCTGGCTGGCTTCCAAAACAAGCAGTTACACTTGAGCTTCAATGTGTCTCGAGCTCTTTTTTGATTGAATTGTTAAAGTTTTTCTGTAATGGTTTTCTTACGCTTAGATTTTTTTTTTCATCTGGAAGTGATTTTTACAGTAGTTTGGCAATGATTTTCTCTCTTTCTGCTTTCTATTCCATGCAGTGTGGAGAGATGCAGGTACATGGACTCTAAAATGAAACCACTGTGGGTAGTGTACAATAACAAACTGCTAGGAGGGGATACATTAGGAATCATCTTTAAAAATGGCGATGGTAAGTAGATCGGATTTTGCTCAGATAAGAACTCTGCTATGTGTACAATGAAATTAAGATGTCTTCCCCGTTAGGTTTGTGTTAATCTAACAAATCTAATCTAAGGAGCTAGTGCACTCTGCAAATACTCTTTGATTTAAAAGTGTAGGTTTCTTTGTCTATTTTACCCATGCTTAATCATCTTTGAAAATATTAAGAGCTTTCAATGCCTATTTTAAATAATTGTAGCACTTGAGACATTGAATATAATCTGCTGCATGTGTGTTAGGTCATCAGGCACATTTTGCTGCAGATAGAATGTTGCTTTCGCCACCAACTCTCGGAATTTTGAGGCATTTCTTTGCCTTCACTTCAAGGGATCCCAAACCACAGTTGTCCATTGCTCTTTATTGTGAATCTTTTAGACCTCCGCCAAGACATGCTTACCCTGCAGATCCTGCGTCTGATGGACATGCTTTGGAAAGAGGCTAATTTAGACCTGAGGTAAGAATTTCAAAACTCATACAGAAGATTCCCTTTTTGTCATTTCAAGCTCCTTGGGGATCAGCAGCGACCTTTTTGTTCCTTGAGTGAATTTTGCAGTGCCTTCTGAAAATCCGGAAAGGCATTTCTCTATGACCTGTAAAATTGTAACAATAGCCTATTATTTGTATTTGCTGATTTGGATTTTGTGCAGCATGTCGCCAGGTTAATATCCGAGTCTGTCACACGTGGCGGTACCTCACCATGCTTCAGACCTTTGAGAACATGGCGAAAACATGAGGGAAAACTTGAATCTTTTCTGCCCCCCGATTGTTTCATTGTGCTTTATCTTGGAGCAGCAGTTTCTGAAAGCCAGCTGGACTTCTCCCGAAGCGTGTTTAAAACTCGCTGCAACGGAAGGAAGAAGACATTGGATTGCCAAGAATTGCTTATAGATCTGTCAGTAGCTGTCCTCCATACGCGCAGCTTTGTCGGTGAAGAGGGGGCCCGAGTTCAGAAACCCCAGGATGAGATAGAATAGACCCACAGGACGTGTCCTCGAGTTGACTTGTCAGAATGCCTCTCTGACAAGGATGTTTTTTCCGCCGGCTCGGAGTGTTTGAGCCTCTGGGGAGCAGGGAGCTTTCATCCTCTCCTGCTTTTGAAAGGGAAGCAGTTGGAGGGGAGCCCATAGAAGGAGCAGGCCTGAAATGCCATGGAAGAGGGCCAGCCTGACCCCTGACCCTTCGGCACTTGGCGCAGCTTTGTCATGTTGTGATAAGACAGGCAGTGATTCCACATGTCTCTCAAACTGAAAGCCCTCTTAATTATCTTCATCCAGCACTCCATATGTGGCACATGACTCTTAATGCATTTGGCAAATGTAGATATGCAACCTCAGTCTCCAAATCTGCCAGACCTCCGCTAGACATAATGTTATATGACAGTGTCTGGGTGCCAGAACTGCATGTTCTGGGAGACAACTCTTTTCAAATGAAGACCAGCTTTCATTGCTAGCTGAAGACCTTCTGCCAGAACATCCAGTTAGACGGTTTTATTAAAGGAAGTTGTTTTTTTTTGGTTTAGAAAAGATCTAATGATTTTTAAATGCTTGGGTTCTTCTGTACTAGCTAGCTACCTCTTTGCTTTTGTCGTACTGTTGTGTTGCTTGCTGTGACAAAATATCCCTCAAGTGCAGTTTTCTCCAGAAGTTTTTTTTTACCAGGCCATATTTACAATGTGGATCTTATATTAATAAAATTAATATAAGTAAATATATTATTAATCAATATTATTTATATATATTTTTTCTAAATAAAAGTTTTTAAAGGATTTTATTATTAAATTTAATATTAGATTTAATATTAAAATATTGCTGAAGTTTCACCTACTCTGATGCGATAAGCAGTTTACATAAAGCACTCCTGTTTCTTTTCCTCTGACAAGAAAACCTACAATTGTTTCATTTCTTGCACAAAATATTGCAGGGACTGCTCTCTACACCTACTTGAAATTAGTCTCCCTTGTCTGAAATTCTACGAAGTCCAGTTTGTGGCCCGTAAAATGTTAGCGATGACTCCAGTTGAGCTGCTTTTAACTTACCCCTTTTGAGTTCTTGTCTATTTTAGTGGCATATGAATGTTAAATAGTCATTTTCTAAACTTAAGTCAAAAGCTGTAACTATGTCCAAAGAGCTGAACCTTTTCATGAGAGATGCATTGTGCCATCTACTGGACAGAGTGAGAACTGACTTAAACCTGCCCTAAAATGAAATTACACCACAATGTACAGAACATGTTGATTTAAGTATTCATGTTTATTTTACTGTAATCTCTTAAGACCAGACAATGTATTTTTCTGATTCTTTACAACCTGGACATTTGTGTTTTTGGAGTAACTACATCATATTAACTTTTTTTTTCAGAATAGTGCCTTACGGTTGTCTAGCGACAGGAGACCGAACTGGTCTGATAGAAGTTGTTTCTGCTTCCGAAACAATTGCCAACATTCAGCTGACCAGCAGTAATGTAGCTGCCACTGCAGCTTTTAACAAAGATGCCCTCCTCAACTGGCTGAAAGAGAAGAATTCTGGGTAAATATTACGTCCTTAGTAAAACTATACCTGTTAACTTTTAGCTCCTCCAGCAGGAAATCAGCAACAGGTTTAGTTGGTACAGGAGTTGTTGCTACAGTCCTGAGTCCTAAAAATGGATAGGATAATAATTACAAACCAAGAAAAGACTCTTTTGTGGGATAACCTTGCTTTCCTTGTGTTTCTCTCCAGAGATGCGCTGGATCGAGCAATTGAAGAGTTCACATTGTCTTGTGCTGGCTACTGTGTAGCTACCTATGTGCTCGGAATTGGTGACAGACACAGTGACAATATCATGGTTCGGAGCACAGGGCAGGTAAGGGTGTATGCTGAACCTACAACTCACTGCAGTGGTGTTCTGTGAGAAGCTGTACATTCATTCCTTTAGCCTCGGACCCTGGTTGTGAAGTGGCAAAGCCTTTATGACTCTTGGCAGTCTTTGTTTTCCTGGAAGTTAAAGCTCTTTATGGTGGTTTTAAATCCATTTCCCGAAGGCTGTTTATTTTCTTTGGCAAGAAAATAGTTTGGTTTTGTTGATTTATTCAGATTTTGCATAGAAAACTGAGGGAAAAGTCACTTTGCCAATCCGTTTCTGTCAGTTGTAGAAGCACGGCACCTTATCAATTCAGTATTCTTACTTTACCCCCGACGTGAAACGTTTTACAATTCCAACCTTGGTGCCCACCAATGTGCTCTCCTGCAGTAAAAAGATGGCTCATTTGTGTGTGGAGGAGTAGTTCAGAGACTTAATTCATGCAGTAAACTGTTTAATGCCTTCATGATAAGTAAAGCATTTTGTAGGAAGAGTAAAGTGTGTTGAATATTGAAATGAGAAATGTCCTATGTGCTCTTGTATATATGTAATGCCTTGTTTTAAAATAATAAGCCTTGGGTGGCACAGTGGTGCAGTGGTTAGGACTGCTGCCTTGCAGCACTGTGGTTCAGGGTTCAATCCCAGACCTGGGTTGCTGTCTGCATGGAGTCTGTTCTCCCTGTGTTTATATGGGTTTCCTCCAGGTGCTCCGGTTTCCTCCCATAGTCCAAAAACATACTGGTAAGTTAATTGGGTTCTGGGAAGACTGGTCCTAGTTGTGTATGCTCCGTGATGGACTGGTGTCCTGTCCAGGGTGTATCCTGCCTTACCTCCGTTGCTTGCTGGGATAGGCTCCGGCTTCCCCATGGCCCTGAATTGGAAGAAGCGATGAGAAAAGGGAAGGATCAATGGACGTTAAGCTTTTTTTTTTTGTGCGTCTGCATGTTTCAGCTCTTTCACATAGACTTTGGACATATTCTGGGCAACTTCAAATCCAAGTTTGGAATCAAAAGGGAGCGGGTGCCTTTCATTCTCACTTATGATTTCATCCATGTCATCCAGCAAGGAAAAACAGGCAACACTGAGAAGTTCGGCAGGTAGGAAGCCTTCAGCACCTCCCAAAGAATATACAGTATAGAATTGCATTTTTAGTCTGTTGCTTTGTAACTTAGCCTAATTTCGAACAATTTACAGACTTCCATTTTGCTTCGCCAGCATCTACTGTTTGACTTTGAATTACAGCAGAGCATACAGCTACATATATTACTAGGGTAATGGATCGTGTCCGTGGCAGTTTTAATGAAAACCGACATTCAAACCTGATGCTTCAGTTTCCTTTAAAAAAGCAATAATACCATCTAGTAAAACACTTGAGCCTGGGAAGTTTTCCATGTGGGTAAATGTGAGGCTTTTTGATGCAGGTTAAAGATCTGCCGACTTTAATGTTTTCTGTATTCCGATGTTCACTGCCAGGTTTCGACAGTGCTGTGAAGATGCCTACTTGATCCTTCGGAAAAATGGAAACTTATTTATTACTCTCTTTGCAC
The DNA here is from genome assembly GCF_055471065.1 of Atractosteus spatula. Lineage (NCBI taxonomy): Eukaryota > Metazoa > Chordata > Actinopteri > Semionotiformes > Lepisosteidae > Atractosteus > Atractosteus spatula. Next base: position 66,077,516 of record NC_142709.1, on the reverse strand, counting down.
TGATGCTCACAGCAGGCCTTCCAGAGCTCACATCAGTTAAAGACATTCAGTACCTTAAGGTAAGAAATGCCCTGGAAGAGCCAAAGCCTGAAATCTACTGTAGCTCACGTCGGTTTTATATCCATAATATACAGTACATTAGTCTGTTTTCAATAGAAATTCATATAATAGGGTAAAATCAAAGTCTTACATAATTTTCCCGACAAATTCTTTCATTCTGTGAAGTGAAAACAAATGCTTACTGACCTGTTTTTAAATGTTATGAAATTCCGACCTCTTGTCCCTTATCTTTTCACAATTCAAGAGTTTAATCTGGTGTGGCTCTTCAAACAGTGGTGTCGTGTGTGTGTGTGTGTGTGTGTGTGTGTGTGTGTGTGTGTGTGGGGGGGGGGAAATCTGGTCATGTAGGAATGTCCCCCAGAAATACCCTCTATATCGGCAGAGCACCCAATTTCCAAACTAAGAGGGTTTAATGGCGACAAAAATCTCAAGACCCTATAGATAGATGATAGATAAAACTTTATTAATCCCGAAGGGAAATTAAGGATGTAGCTTAATGGATTTTCTTAAAATTTTATTTTTTTCTAGGACTCCCTTGCGCTGGGGAAAACTGATGAGGATGCACTAAAACAATTCAGACAGAAATTTGACGAGGCTTTGCGTGAAAGTTGGACTACAAAAGTGAACTGGATGGCACACAATGTGGCAAAAGACAATAGATCTTAGCAGTTGCACCAGTGCCCAAACTGACTGTGGGAATCTGTTTTTAAAGAAGGGAACAGTTGAAGTCTGGACCATATATTGGCACAGGGGTGATGTGAATAACCCAATTGTTGCACTGTCAGCTTCACTGCTTCTTCAAAACTAGACCAAGATTTTTTTTGTTTTGTTTTCATATCTGTATATAGTGGGTAATCGACAGTTGCTGATTTTGCACGCTGGGGGCTACTGGTTTCTTTATGTTCTTGTATATTTTATTGACAAGGTTTGTGTGAAACAGCTATAAAAATGGCGTTAGTACACATTTCTATGTGACTGTAATGATAACATATATGTTCAACAGCTTTACTTCAACAGACATGGTGATACATGATCACATTAACCACAGTGTAATTAAATACTGCTTAGAATGCAATATAGGTAACTCCAATTGTGATGAGTTTCAGCCAAGAGATTTTAGATTATGTACATGTTATGCATCTGAGTTATTGCAAAGTGACTGCTGTGATATACACATGTAAGGACAAAAAAACTACAAAATAGGTTAGACTCAACAGAATGAAATGAAATCATTTTAGTGAAACCTATAGTGTTGCTGAGGAAAAAAACAACAATTAAGCCAGATGTATTTCGTCACAATTGTAATTCCTCTTTCAAAGATTTGAAAAATGTGCCTCAAATGTGTGAAGAAAATATATTTTAAATGTATGTGCTAGACTACTTCCTAAGCATTGCTAGCAAAGCTTTGAACTTCCAGTCTAAATGATGTTGGATAATATCATTGGACTACTCTACACTGGAATTTTGAGAAAGTTAGTTTGGGAGTCTGGTTCATGTTTTTATACCAGAGATGAGTGAAACTTTGACGTGATGTGCTAAAATGAAGATGCGATTCTTAAATTTCTTCCACTGAAGAAACTGGCTGCAAGTACAAAGCACTTTTTTATTGAAATTTATATAACTGCCTTGTCTTATTAACAGGTTTCAATGCAGGTGTTTATACTGTCACTGACATGCATGAATTTACTTGCAAACGTCATTCAGAAAATGGATAAAAAAATCTCATTTTTAAAATATCATTTTAAAATGTTTTTAACGTTCTCGGCATAAGACACCCTGACTTCATGAATGAAACTGAAGCTGGTTTGTTTTTTTATTTATGTGCCGAAAACAACAAAAGTAACATTTCAGTACACAACAGGTTGCATAGTTGCCTTTATTTTTATAAATTTAACAGGGTATAAGGTCTGCTTTGGACACCCTTCTTTCACACTCCAATTTAATCTTTTCAGTAAAACGGGAAACAAATTTTTAAACCTTAAATCTAACAACAAAGAAAATCAAAGATCGAATGATGGTAAAGTCAAAAGAAATCCACGCCACAGGACCAAAATGCAGTGGACCAGTTTTTATGCCAATTATTACTTTTTAATTTACAATTATGTTTTGAGCTTTATGGGGAATGTACCTTTTAAAGTGTCAATGCATGGAAAAATTAAACTTGTTTAAATTTTTTTTTTATTGATGTGATCTGTGAAGTAAAAGAGCATTCAGTACTTTTTAGTACTAATGTATTTAAAAGCTATCTTTTTTTTTTAGGTGCTCTTCCACCATCAGCGGTTGATTTGTGCAATATAACCAGAAAGTTCTGCAAGCCTGCTGTGTAATTTTTTTCACTTTATTTGTAATGCTGTTCTCACACCAGTAGCCTTGAGTTCTTCTAGACACTGAATATTTGGAAGATGTACATGCTTTTGTTTTGTTGGTAGTTGTTTTTCCCCGAAGGGAGTTTTATTAAAGTTATTTTACATTTAACCTCTCATTATTCCATTTTTTTTTTGTAAAAGGAGCTTCTGTGTTCTTGAAGCACTCAAACACTTCCATTTTTCATCAAACCTTTATTTTTAGAAAAGGGGAAACTGCAGTATGTCCATTATAAATTTCAAATGTAAGATTTAACAGCCCTCGTTTTAATGTACTGCTGCGAACTTAATGAATCACATACTATGTATTCCAAAAAGTGTAAACTATGAAAAGACTACAGCTTCCCTTGAATTCATAAGAAGTTAATGAAATGCTTACCTGGTGATGTCATTTGCCCCTCTGTTGAGCACATTTTGTGAATGCTGCAGGCACATTTCTGCTAAACTGTAGGACTATCAGATAACTTCCTTTTTGTATGGTAGAAGCATATGGATAAAATTTCCATAATTCCCGTTACATGCTTTTTAGCATCTGTCTTTACTCTGTGTTTTTAGCTATTCAGATTGAAATGGTGCCTCTCTTCTGTATAAAGCAATTAATCGACAACTTTACAGCAACCTTCTGGAAAATTCTATTTGCAAAAGTTATGCATTTGAAGAGCTCTGTTTGAATTTAGAGTTTGAAGATATCTGGAGGTTTTCTGCGAAAGGAGATGTAAATGACAAGTTTACTAGGGGTTTGCTGAAAGAATGGACCACATCCTTCAAATGAACACTGAACAAACAAGCATGGAGAATAGAGGTGGCTGTTTTTGGTACTCCTGTACATTTTAGAACATGATACCGAAACAATGTCAGTGAAGTCTGTGTGATGCTACCTTCATTTTAACAGTGGAAATATTCTGCACTTTAATAGATCTGAACTGGAATGTCTGATTCCCTGTTCATGTGCTAAAACTGATGGGGATCTGAAACTGGCTGGCTGTGAACCAACAGCCTGTTCTTGAGATTATCGCTAATTATTCAAGAAATCTGCCCAAATTTTCCCAACTAAGGATTCAAAATTATAAGTGTATTAGAACTTTTTGTTTTTTATGAGTGAGAAACTGTCACCAAAGCCTAGGACAAGAGCTAAACTGGTTCAGATAAGCAAATCTGTTATGTACAGTAGCTAAGAATACAAGTTGGGAAAAATTGCTTCTGATCTTTGTTGTATACAAAATGTTGGTCACCTGTTTAATTGTCACCTCCCACAAGTTTGATCAGATAGGTCCGTTTTAGTTTGCAAGAGAATTAATCGCCTGACTTTAGATTGCTTTCTTCAACAGGAAGTTGCTCTCGAATCGTCGGAGCATGCCAGCTGTTCCTGTAAGATTTTGTGGTGTAGTGGTTCTCATCTGTCTGCCATGTGAACAAATGAACTTTTGCCTTCTGCCTAAATTGTAAGCAGACTGGAGTAATTGCTCCAGACTTACAGCCTCTGGGTTGCTCGATGCTAATTTAAGGACATACATTTGTATCTTTTTTTTTTTTTAGAAAGTAAGTTTATGAATAGTATTTATGTTGTTCTCTCCCATGTCACGAGGCAATAAAGCCACTGTATGCAGGCTTTAAGTGTGCAAGTAATTTATATAGAATTCAGGGGTTTAAAATTGGTAATCAAGGTAGGTTGTGAACAGTGTGAATTTTATATATATAATTTGCTTAAATATGGTATGTTAACAAATATCCCAAAATCCCAAAGGAACTGGAAGTCCATTCTAAGCTGCTATTGGTATTCACTGTAAGACTGAAGATAAGAGATGAAACACTACAAGTATTAAAAGTTTAAAACTGTCTTGTTTTGGATTTCTGTAAGGGTTTCTATGATTCAGTGTATCTTGTTAAAGTGAAAATAAAGCCTGGTTTTAAGCGATATTACCACTGTGTGTATTTGAAAAGAATATGGGGATGTCAAAGGCAGATATGTAGAAAACATTAGTACCCAAAGTAGCAAAGAGGGTATCAAATACATTTCTTCTGTGTAAATTTCAAATTATTTATGGCACGTTTATATGGGTTTGCCAGATGCATCGGTCAAATGAGTTCATGACTTTGGATTGTTTGAGTAGGAACTAGAAACCCTTGATTTGAACATTTCATCATAGAAAACACAACTTTGCAAAGCTATCCTTCAGTGTAATAGTACCCAGAAGACAAAGGCTTAACGGTTTTTATGAACATTTTAAAAGACCTCTTTCTTCGCATGTGCTTGTCATGAAGCTTGGTGCTTTTAAACAGTGTCTGCGCAAGTACATCCGAATTGCTCGCGTTGCATAGTTGAAGTAGAGAAACTGAATTTGATATGGGCAGTGCTTTATTTCATTTATTTCATCTCAGACATCACTAACATTTAAACAATTAAGGAGATAAGTCTAATAACCTGCATTTTCCAGGTCATAATCGGGTGCTCATTGTGTCCAGTATGATCCTGTCACTCAAGAATCAGGGTACACTCAAGAATCTGCATACCCCTGACTTAAAACACTTTAACTGCCTTTTTTGGGTAAATTGCATGAATTTCAGAATGTAAGATAGTAATAGTCCTGAAGAAAAGCTTTTTGAAGTTGGTAAAACATTTGAATAAATGGCTAAAAATCTAAAAAAAAGAAATCGGTTCAGTAAAGCAATTTCAGGAGTCCAACCTTTACAGACTTTGATTATGGTGACTCTTGATTATAACGCCTTTTAAAAAAACATCTTACCAAAAACCTTTAAGCAGAAAATGAGCTTGTGATGAAGAGGGATGGCATAGTATGTGCAGGCAATAAAGTGAGGTGTATGTCTACTGACTGACTGGTGCAATCTTAAGCAAACCAGTAATTAAATTTAGGAAGTGTTAATGCTCGTCTGTTTTTATTTTTTGTGACATTCAGAATTAAAGAATTATGGTGTTTTTGATTAGCAAAGATATGAACCCTACCAGTTTTTTAAGGTGGCTTTAATTAAAAAAGCTTTTGGTTCAATATTATTGTATACCATTGTTGGCATACATTTCAAATCTTACATAAGAACAGTACTTAATGCACAAACAGTACAAGCAGAAACCGCCCAACTTCACAGATCTAAAATGTACTATAGATTGTAGAAATCTATCTGGCCATTTGGTGAGTGAAATGCAGCTACTGTATACCCACACCTGGGTAGGATCTGCAGTATTTCAGGTACGTATTCCTCAGAGCACAGGGGTTTAAAACTAAACTTTGAAACTCATCTGGGTTAGTGAGACATAAGTCACAGGTCTATTGGCTTCTGCTCACAGGGCTGCCCAGTCATTCCTAATGTGGTTTAAGGTCTGAGATTGGGTAGCATGTCAGGGCAGAACTGATGCCCCAGTTCCTGTGCTACAGTTGTGCTGCATTGGCAAATAACTTGCCATCATTACAGTTTAATATGTTTGACATGTTATCTCAGATGTGGTTCTCACTGCTGCTTCAATGTCTAACAATATAACTAAGTATGTTTAGAAACTAAAGAACTGGAGGATGTTCAATTGTATTATTGGAAGTTTTATGTTTTTTGTATTTGACTGATTCCAAAGTCTAAAATAATTGAAGGTAGACCGTTACTTCCATAAAGTAAGCATTGTGGTGTGACATGATTGTGAGACCATTGCAGAGTTATGTCTGACATTCTTGGGATGTTACATCAGGGTGCTGTGCCCAAATCCATTACAGATTAATTAAATCTCACTTCCCTAAATTGTTCACACCATGGTTTAGAACACAGTGTGGTCTGGCCATTTCCTTTTCATAGTTCAACCCCTCATCTAGCTGTTGTACAGTTTGCTGAGGCACAACAGCTGCTGTGTTCAAATTATGATGGTGTGTCTGTTTGGCTAAGGATCCATTGTGCAATAAGCTCAGGTTTGTTTTTTTTAAACGAACAATGCTTTATAAATATATAATGTCCTTGTTATAATTTAAACTTTTCTAATTTGTGTTCTGATTTCTTCATAACTCCTAATTGTTGTATTCATTTTCATTTTGTGCAAATTACAGATTTGTTCATTTTTAGCAGCACTCAAGAGACAATGTGAAATTACATTTGCTAAATTGGATGTATCCTTTTATCCCTGCCTTGGAATAATGTACGAGAGAAGAAGCGTAAGTGATTCATCACTCCTCTGTTGCTTCCTGTGTGGTTTGAAATGATTAATAAGACAGCTATTTGATTTTAAAATATGCAAATTTATTCAGCACTAAAATTACACCTCCAGTCTGCATAAGTGTTGATGAGGTTTTATGGACTAAGCTAGCACCACTTGTTGCATTTTTATCCTCTATTTGTGTAAGAGCTAAATATGAACAAGAGAGCTGTCAGATGATGAGTTTAAGTGGATGCACCCAGCTACGGTTTCTAGTTTTCAGAAATTGGCAGAACCATAATTTTGTGTTTTTTGTGCGCAAGTATTGAAAACAGTGCAATACTTGTAGTTTTCCTTAAATGGTCAATTGAATTTCACTGATGTGATTACTTCATGTTTAACAGCCACACCCGGACTTTTTCAGGCAAGCATGTGAAAATATTCAACTTGTTTGTATGGAAATAAGCAACTGTTGCACCAATTTCTAAAGTTCTCCCACACAGTGAAGCAACATGCACTATTCTATATTTATCTTTTGATTTACTCCTCTACTAGTATTCCTACATCATTATCTCTGAGGATTTCTTGTAAGCAGCCATTAATGCTATAACAGTTTGATCTTTATCATAAATAATGAAAGTGGATACAGCACTCAAGCATTAAGAATGTAGAAGAAATCTAATAATAACAAACCTTTAATTCCAGTTCTGTAGAGCATCTTCAGCTGAAACAGGCAATTAGAACATCATCCAGGCAAGGCAGCTCACAAATTTACTTGGATTGTGTTCAGCTAAGTACTTTTTAATGGGCCTGCAAGGAGAGGACCTGCGTCATTGTGTCGACTTGAAGGGTAATGAGTCTGAAAATAAGAAAGCAGCCACGAATGTTTTTAAACTTGTTTTACATTCATTGAATGCAGTGCTTTTGGCTGGGTATTTAAAGCCTTTGGAAATAGTTTTTCAATAAATAATTAGGCAAGGGATGATGCACATCGGTCATTTAAAATTTACTTCTGTCTTGCATGAAGAGAGAATTAGTCACTTTTTAAGAAGATAAAGGGGATAATATATAATTCAATAGGGCAAATACAGTGAGGACTTATAGAATAAAATGATTTTTGGTTTGGAGCTGAGTATGTTGCTAAACAACACACATTCTATATGCGCAGTCCTGTGTATAGAGTCATTTGGAACAGTGCTGCATTCAGTTCTGATATCAAAATGATGCATAACTTGTAGGATTTGAGCAATTACTAACGTGAATTTAAACACTAAATACCAACCTTCCTTCAAGTTCTTATGGCTTCTGGCCATAGAGATTTTTTTTCTTCTTAGTTCATTCGGTGGTATGAAAATGAAAGGATTTTTGTGGGCGTCAGTGTTTAAATTGATATGCATCTGGCTTGTGGCTTGTGGTTTTATACTGCAGTATGTCAAAAAGAATCAAAGAACTTCTTTCAACAACATAACCAGTGTACAGTATTGCACCTGTAATGCTACTACGAAATGAAATTCCATATTAAAATCATGTTAAAATCAGTAATAGTTTACTTCTACCTTTCTTTCCATTATGCTCATGTTCTTATAGCCATTCATCTTATTCAAGGAAGAATCTGAATGCATGATTCATGTTTAGTTACTGAATATTTTACAGGCTCCAGTCTCTTAATGTTAGCTTCATTGCAGGGGGCAGTAAAAAGGATGCATTCCAGTGATTCATGGCATAGGAGATGGAAGCACCTGCTACTTTCAGGGTACAGTCATGATGCATATATCCGTCCATCTATTTTCTAACCACATCTTCCAAATCAGGGGCACGGGGTAGACGATGCCTATCCTGGCAAGCAATGGGTGCAAGGCAGGATACAGCCTGGAACACACACACACACACACACACACACATATATCAATATCCCCAGAAGCTAAATAACCTTTCAGTTTGTTTTGGGACTGTGGGAGGAAACTGGAGCACCTCTAGGAAACCCATACAACCACAGGGAGAACTTACAAACTTCATGCAGATAGCACCCTGGGTTAGGAATTGAAGAGCAAGTCCCAGCAAAGCAAGACAGTAATATGTGCCACAGTGCCACGCATGATCCATGTAGATCCATTATTTTATCAAATGCCTTATAGCTTGTCTTAGGAGATCATTTAACTATTATTGACAAAATGCTGCTTTGTTTAAAACCAATCTGTTTAACATAAACACAATTTACCAAATTCATCTTTTTACAGTACGATATTTTGCACACCTGGGTTTTTAATAATGCTCGTTTTTTTCAAATTCAAAATCCGTAATTTAATTTGCTGCTTGCTCTTTTGAATTTCCTTGCATTTTTATGATGATGATTACGATGCTGCGGTCATTATTACATATGAGCAACTCTAAAATCATCCAAACGCTTTCTCCGAAAGTGACATTTCCCAGTGGGTGGTAGGCATCACACAGACAGGCTTGTGAGGGGGCGATTGCACTTCTGACTTGTGTGGAGGAGAAACAGGGAATTTGAGCTTAAACGGCATCAGTCAGAAGCCCACACAAAGTCATTAGCAAGCACTCTGGCCTCCGTTCTTTACAGGAATGTTTATTTAAGATTTAAGCACTGCAATAATGAGATGTAGCTGGAGTTTAGTTTCAATCATGCTATTCCTCGTTGGACATGGAGCGATCACAAATTTCCAGTCTTCTCTGTCTTGGAGACATCATGCAAGACTCTTCTTGACTTCCTCCATCCCTCTGACTGCTCCTTTTTCCTTTTAATCTGCTGCAGCCTTGAGTTATTAATTACAATTAAGTTATTTTGTTTCTTTATGTGTGAATAATGAGCAGACAAATCTGTAATTTAATATTGTTCATATTTCCTAAAGCATAAGCCGAACCCTAACACTCAGCTCATTTTTTGGTTGCTCCAGCACTTTATCTGCTGTGCTATCTGTATTTTGAAAAACCAGTTTACCTTTGATAAACTTACTGTAGACCATGTTTTTATAAGACCATTATTAGTACAGCAAAAACTCACTGCAGGTAGGTTTCAGTATAATTTGTTTGTTAAGCCAACTAACAGCTAGGGGGCTGAAGCATCTGGTTAGAGCTCCAAATCCATAACTAGGTTTTTGTTTGTGGTTGGTTTGGACTGTGTGTTGTGTAAACTGGAAAAAAAAATCCTTCTAGTCCTTTTTATGCTTGAGGATGAAACAATAAAGAGCTTGTCTCTTGTGGTCAGCACTCCAAGGTTGTGGGTTTGAATACATGAGCTAAACAGGTGGGATTATTTGTTGCTAGTCTACCAGACTAGTTAATGCATCCGTTATGAAGCTTCTGAGGTCACCCTATTTAAACTAATTGTTGAAATAATGTCTTCCATGCTCAGAAGACACAGATTAGATGGGAGTAACTGCTACTGAAGTATGAAGTATCCAGTGCACAAAATATATAATTTGGAATGATCTACATGGAGCTCAAGGAGATGAACAAAACTACAGGGATTCAGAATTCTTTCAAATAAATGAATCTCCTTCAACTGAGAACTGCCATAGAAGGAAAACAGTACAGATAAGGGATGGATGCAGACTGAGGTAACGTGGTAGAGTACCACAGGGATCTCTATTAGGTACCACTGCTGTTCTTAATTTATAGTAATGATCCTGATTTGGGAGCATTATGTGCAGGTAACAGATAAGAAATTATAATTACATGATGGACAGATGAACAAACTACTTATTTCTTTTTTCATTGACCATTTCAATGTTGTGTTTATGATGTATATCTCTGGTCAGGTTATGATTGGAACTGAGAGCTTGATCTCATTTTTTCTAATTAAAAGCTTAGATACATTTTGGTTCAGTGTATTAATAAGGCAATGCTATATACCAGTCCAGTTTACAAATTGACACAAATAAGTGACTCATTCCTTCGGCATAGGTAATATATTAGGCAGTTTCTCACTTCACAAAGTTACACACATCAGTGTAACTGAACACCAGGAATGAACTCAAAATAATTGTTAATTTGGTATGTGATTAATTCTTCACAAGTGTTTTTTTTTTAAATCTGTGATATTATGCTAGCAACAGACTGTGTAAAGAAGGAAGTTAATATGAAGGATAGTGGGAGAATTAACCTGAGTGTGTAAGATTTATAGGATGTTTGTGGATTATTTTTAACTCTCTGCATCCCCATGTCTTAGCTGATATGGGGAGATACATTTTATTTACTAAAAATGATTCTGTAATAAAAAACGGAAATAATATTATAATAATAAACAGAAATATAAAGTGTGCATACTGTCATTCTTTATCTTTTTTGATCCATTTCAAAGTCCTAAAATGTTATAAGATGTATTTGAGATACATGGCTCATTTATTCATCCATTTTCTAGCCACTTTATCCAGTTCAGGGCTGTGGGGCAGCCAGAGCGTATTCCAGAGAGCAACAGATGCAAGACAGTCTACGCCCCTGGACAGGAGGCCAGTCCATCACAGAACATGAGGAAAACATACATCTCCACACACATGGCTGGCCTGGTCTGGAATTCACCCCAGTGCTCCAGCAGTGCAAGTCAGAAACACTAACCACTGCACCACTATGCCACCCAGAAGTAGTATCAAGTAATATAAAATGAACCTGGATACCTCTCTTGAATCTATTTTTACACTTTCCTGGTGCATTAACTCTGTAGTTAATATGAAGTCAGGAGGAGATGAGTCATCACATACAGACTGGTTGCCAGGCAGCAGCTAAAGTTTTTCTTCAAGGTTGTGGAATGTGTTTGTTTTAATTGTGTGATTTTGTTCCATATTTTTAAAGTGTAAAATTAAAAATTGCTTTTAATCAAAGTTTTTATAGACTTTCCTCTATTTTTTTCCAATAGATTTAAGTATGTAGGTATGTGTAGCAAAATATAATTGTTGGGTGTTATGTTATAAATAACTGCAGTGCTTTGTTCCTTCTGAGAACGATTTTCTGCTAAGTGCATCATAGAAAGTCAGGGGCAACAACAAAAGCAGACAATTATTGAAGTCTTGCAACATAACAGAAAGGTGTTAATGATCATTTTGACAAGCAGTCAGAGAAGGTCCTGGAAATCTCTCAGCAGCTGAGCTGAATTGTGTAAGTAATACACCCAGCAGAGGCTGCATTATTAAGAACAGTGTGCATTTGCCAGACTGTGGGCAAAGTAGGCGTTTGACGTCAATACCTATTAAAAGATAAATTGTTGTGTTTCCTCTTTAAGTTATCCTAACTTCTCTCACTGGAAGCAAAGGATTGCTATTGTTAATCTCTGATATACATGAATAAGGAGAGCTGGAGCCATTTAAAATGTTGACAGGGTTTTAAAAAGGCATATGTCACACTAGCAATTAAAGGCCTAGAAATCGTTTTTTAGTGACATTACTTGGTGACGCATCCTGACACAAATTTCCGCATGCTGTTTACTTTAAATGTTAATTGGCATTTTCTTTCTGCTTTGCAGCCTTGAAGGTTGCAGTTCATAGGTGTGATCCTTCAATGTATTTCATTAGATAGTGATGGTGGCTCCAATTTACACCCTGCTTTGAGAAGAACTACTGCTTTGATCCTGTCCACGTTGTTCCAAGTGAACTTGCCCAAGAGGGCAGAAGAAAATCTTTCACAGATTTTCCTATAAGAATTGTATCTTTCCTTCAAACATTAAATCTAGAATAAGCAGGTAATTATCTCTTGAATCTATGGAATGCCTGTTGCCCATATATGCACTTCTGGATCAGTCAAAATAATCTTCCCTGAATTATTTTAAAATGTAGACTTCAACCATTGTTTGTTGTTTGTTAAAAGGAAATTTTATAACAGTGAACATGTTTTTTCCTTTTCTTTTTTCCATTATAACCCATAGTAACATCACCTTGCAACTTACAGCTGGCAACCCACTGAAACTGAGCAGGTGTGAGCCTGGCTGGGAGTAGCCTTGGGAAAGCTGAGGTTGCTGCTGGAGGAGGTGTTAGTGAGTCCAGCAGGGGGCGCCCACCCTGCAGTCTGTGTGGGTCCTAATGATAACACTATACTGAGAAAAAGGCACTGAAAAAGTATGTTTTAAGGAATTAAAAGAATTGCTTCTTTTGGTACGGTATCCCATAGCTTTGATATACAATAGCTATAGGCCCTATAATCCACACAGTGTTGTAGGGATGTAAATGGGTGGTGCAGTACCTCTGTGGCTAAGGATCTGTGCCTGTGGCTGGAAGGTTGCCCGTTCGTATCGTGTGGCCGGCAGAGGAATCCTACTCCGTTGGGCCCCTGAGCAAGGCCCTTAACCCCAATTGCTCCAGGGGTGCTGTATAAATAGTTGACCCTGTGCTCTGAACCCTAGCTTCTCTCCCTCTCTGAGTGTCTCATGGAGAGCAAGCTGGGGTATGAGAAAAGACACATTCCTCATACAATAAATTGTATATGGCCAATAAAGGGATCTTATCTTAAATTAGTCACACAGAGAATCTTATTTTAACTAGGTTTGTATAGTAGTAATAGTCAACTTTGAGGAGTCAATTATTACAATTTAATGCAATATGCTCCCTCATAGCACAAAAACACAAAGGCCCTCTCATTGCTGTACTTTTCTCTCAGTATTTCTTAATAATCAAGTTACACGTGTCATTGCGGAACAATTGGACATTAGGGTAAATGGTTTGTTGCTGGCATGAAAATTGGGTTTTTGTCCTTTACAACAGCAAAACAGTGTAAATTTAGTCAATATTGATAAATTGGGACAACGAGCTCGCACTGTCAGTGTACAACCGGCGTACTGGGTTATAACCTACAGAAAGCTTACGAAGGAAGTTAGGAACTTGTTTACACGCTGCTGTAGGACGGCACTGACATCAATCTTTGTTGGTGTGCTACCAAACAAGACCCGCAGAGGGCGCTCAAAATCAGACTGATTTCTTGCTGAAAACTAAGCAGTGCTTAACTTAACAAGTTATTTTTATAATAAAAAAATATAAGAAATCAGAATCACAGTAATGGCTTGCATTTAAAAGGTACCTTTCACCCCCAAAGGATTCACAGAACCACAGCAGTGTAAAACAGCTCAGTCTGAGAGGTGAGAGAAATGGCATCACCAGTTGAATTAAGACCACGTCATATATCCCTGGAGTGCAATTTAATCAGGATGCCGGGGTTGTCCCCCTTAAATTTTCAAACTTTTGTGGCCATGTAGTCAGGCCTTTAGTTTAGCTTCTTACCGGAAAGATGGCACTACTGCATCTCTGGTCACCACACTGGGGCAATGTCTTGGAGTTTCTAGATGAGTAGGAAGAGCGTCACCTACTGATCCAACAACACCACCCGCAGCAGCAACAAGGGTTTCTTCGATCCTCTCCTCCCTTGTCTCCTGGTCTTTTCTGTTCTGTATTCACAACATGTATGGTCACTTGCTTTGTTAAGCGCTTTGGGGCAAGCTTGGTTTAAAAGGCGCTATATAAAAATGAATTGAATTGAAGTTTCTTATCCCCATATTGGCCAGACTCAGTTTTGCTTAGCTTCCGAGATTTGAGAGATGAGCTCAGGCAACAATGTAGTAATGCTAAATCCTTTTTCACACACAAAAGTAAACAAGAATGTGGAATTTCCTAACCATATCTTAAAAAAATAATAATAATAATTCACCTTTATGGGGCATTTCTGAACACTCCACTCAGAGTGCTTTACAGGTAATGGGGATCCCCTACACCACCACCAATGTGTAGTCCCCACCTGGATGATGCGACGGCAGCCATAGTGCGCCAGAACGCTCACTACACATCAGCTATCAGTGAACAGTAGAACAGAATAACGAAGCCAATTCATAGCTGGGGAGGAGACATCTTTTTGAGAGGCACCCTGGGATTTTTAATGACCACAGAGTTCAGGACCTCAGTTTGACGTCTCATCCGAAGAATGGCCCTTTTTGTGCATTAGGAATCACACAGACCACAGGGAGCGCGCCCCCTACTGGCCCCACTAACAACAGCAACTTTGCTTTCCCAGGAGGTCTCTCCGCTAGGCCAGGCTCACACCTGCTGTGCTATATATCCTAACATGCTGTTCATCTTTTAAATTGCTGCTGCACATTGCCCAGCTCAGGAAGAAGAAAATGGCAGCAGAGACATTTTTCTTTTTCCATAAGTAGTTTCTTCAAGCTCTGTATCGCCCATCTTAAGTGTTTGTTCCTACAAGACAAAACCCAGGCTGCATCGCAACGAAGTTATCCTTTTATCTAATTACCTGTTTGTAACGCTAGCGCTACTGTGTCCTGCATATTTGCAACCTCTTTCAGACTCTGTGGTATCAGGAGATGGACCCGAATTCAGGACGGGCTTGGGGGATGTGAAGAGTGGAGAGGGACGTGTAACACAATGTACGATAATCTTGGTGGGAATCTGTTCTCCCTGTTAAATCGTGTTCTACCACCAGGTGGAGCTGTGAGCTGAGCTGGCCCTGGCTAAAACCCATTCCATTTCTGAGAAAAATGTTTAGTCGGAATAACCCCCGTTGTGTTTGATTTCTTTAAACATTTAGCTCTTTCTTCCTGTCCCAGTAATTTTCTTTTTCAGTGGTGTTCTTCTTTCTTTTACTTCTCTGACATATTTGAGATTTTCCTTCTTAAAGGAAGAACTCACTAACATACTGTCCATTTGAGTTTCTTTCGCGTCCATGAATCTCCTGTTTCTGCACCGTCTCACGTCCTTCTCCATATATGTTACATATAGACTTCCTATAAGGATTAGCGGTTTTGAATAGTTTAGTTGCATGAATGTTGTCGATGCAGAAATCCTTAGACTATGGAATGGGTTGGATTAACCTAGTTCCATTTTTTTGGTATATTCTGCAGGCCAGCAGGAGACGTGCGGAACTCATTACAATTGAGAATGTTTATAATATGTAGCTGTAGACTAACATAAGCTGACATGATCATTGCAACTGTAGATGAAGCTTGTTAGTCCAGGCCTCTCTATTAACCGTGTGGTCAGTGTATTGCAATTGAACCCCAATTACCGCAAATGGGAGATTTTCTTAAAGGGTTTGCAAGGTTTTGTCAATGGCTTTGTGTGAAAGGACTGTACAGGACAAGACTGCACAGAATGACTGTGGTAACTGTGGCTTCAACGGTCGTTCTTTGTGTGGAAGATCGAGTGAAATGGTAGAATTAGTGAGCTTCACACATTAAAGTTTCTTGGCACTATACTACAGAACAGTGCCCGTGTTTTGAATGTTAAATAATAGATACAAACCATGTCACATTGGAGCAAAATAAATCTGGGCTCTACCCACGCTGGCTAAACAGAGGCAGCTACTCTCTTACCCAGGTGTATATAAAGAAAAAAAAGGTCATTTTAATTGAGTTCGGCTTCCTCACTCCGTTTATTAGGCTGTGGCTGATAGCTCCCGGTTGAAACCTTTTACACTTTAATAACTTTCTATAATAAGATAGATGAGTCAACAAGCAATCTCTTGAGTTGAGCTGCTGAGCTAGTCTGCTTGTTGCCTTCCCACATGCACCTGCACGACTAATTAAGAGAGAGAAGACACTTTCTCTCGCCTGCCACTTTCCCACTGGTGTGCCTCCGTCACGAGGGCTCCGGACTGTGTAATTGTGTCTATGGAGCAGTGGGTGTGGGCGGGTTATCTACTGGCTGTTTTCGGGAACTAGAATTTTACCCAGCTTGTAAAATTCCCACTTTGTAGCCCAGCTGGTACAGGCTCAGTAGTATGCAGGCCAGGGATTTCGCATGGATTCAGTCAGCTGACAAGACAAAGAAAGTGGTGCATGGCCGTGGACCAGGAGGAAGAAAAGATCAACTCTTGCCTGCCGAACTGCAGGATCTTGTTACAATTCGGGCAGATTACGTTATTCAAGGAGAGCTGGGTTCTGGAATGGAATAAATTTAACATATTTAATTGTTTGCTCTATCCAAGACACCTTTTATGCAGTGACTCTCCATATACACTACATGTGACATTATGAGCCACAGCCTGGGTATCTGAGCCACACTGCACAGGCTCACCTCGGTTCAGGTGCACCAGTGGAAAAAGGGCATCTCCCCTTTCCGTAGTGTTGCTGAGGCTTCAGACTAGCAGCATCCTCTGGAGACCACCTCACAGCAGCTGCACCTAAAACATCTGGTGCAGGCGGACGGTCAGAGGCCTCATGGTAGATTACCATGCTATGCCTCGGTTAGCCTGCTGCCATTTGCTAAATTGAGTGTTGTCTGATTAACCTTGAAACTAGACACTTGTGGAAAATTATTCAGCTGCTAAACTAATTTCCAGATGTGTTTCTTAAGGAGCCTTAATCTGAGATCATTTTAATAATCAGCCACAGCAGCTTTGGAAGTTCTTGAATTTGTATGAGAGGGTATTCTTGACTGTCACCTGTTGCTCAGGCAAATAGAAGGAGCTGAGAAGTGGTATTCTGAGGTCAACACACTTCCCAACGTGTCTTAATAACATCTGTTTGGATCCCAAGGATCACCCAGAGGGGTGGTGGATCCTACCACCCCAAACTAACATCAACAGGGGTCACCAGTGACATACAAGTGTGAAGGAGATCAATTTAACAGCAGAACAGCCCAAATATACATGTCGTGCCCATTTCTATCGGTAATCAACAGGTCAAAAATCCTAATCTCACAATAACCAAGCATTTGAAATCTCCTTAAATATTCATGAAGTGTCAGAAATTCTGAAATGTTTATAATACACAAGTCACTCTGATTTTGCAGAGTTTCTTAAGAAGTAGGATTTATTTGTCCTTTAGTTATTTTTATCTCGATAACTTATATGCTCTTATTCCACAAGTTTCATTCCTTGGTTTGGCTTATTATTGGAAAGTATGTGGAAAGACAGACTGCACTAAAGGAAATCCATATTATCCCTGAGGACAGCTACATTCCATTCAATAGCAGTATTTTTTTTAAAGATTGCCATCCCTAATTTTGTAATAGACCGAATATGGCTCCCAAAAAAAGATTTTTGTGGGTTTTTTGAGGGGGCTGGCTATCGGTCATTTTGTTGTAATGTTTATCTGAAACTAAAAAAGAGCTTTTTTAAAATTCAGGAATATTTCAATGGAAATACTTTCCTAGAAACAGGAATTTCTTGTGGCTCCCAGCCGAGATGGAGGTTGAAGCATGTGAGCTCACACTCGGTGACTGTGATTTTTTTTTTAACTAACATTGTTCAAATTCATTTCAGAGCAGTTTATGCAGTTTCGTGCCTTTTTTTCAGCCCTTACGAGAAGCATGACTTGTCAGCAAAAGAGCTAGGAATTCCTCTCTCAGAAGCAAAGATCAGAACTCGAGACAGCAGCATCCTACCCTGCAGACCATCACAATAGACACCCCACTGTCTTGTGATGACTCACTGGGGGACTAACATTGATCTCTGACGCAGCCCTCCACTCACTGAAGGATCTTATGCTGGGTTGCCTCAGGGGCTCTCTGAAAGCTGCATTCACTGAAATTAAAACTGTCTGCTCCACTCTGTATACTTTTTCAGTCTCACCCTCCGCAGTTACAGAACGGCTTAACAGCAGCAGATAATGAAAGCAAGAGAGAGGCCATCCTCCATACAGCACAGTCCCAAAAATACAACTGCATCAGAGTCTCAGAGCAGGACATATCCCTGCTTCAACCCTGTCTGAACAAATCACAGCATAGAAGCCCCTGACCTAATTTGTGCTTTGTTCTTAACTTAGTTCAGACATCTCTCCCAAAATGACTACCCTTTGCATATGGGATCGAGTCGACCCTTAAATGCTATCCATTCACCTATTTTCAATCCCCCCTGTCCTTAGCGGCTTGCGGTGAGCTGGAGCCCAACCTATCTGGCACAAGGCACAAGGCAGGACGACACCCTGGTTGTAACGCCAGCCCATCACTGGGCACATTCACAAATGGAAGCAATTTAGAAAGGTCCGTCAACCTGAGCACTATGTCTTTGGTCTGTGGAAGAAGACTGGAGCTCCTGGTGAAAATTGCTCCCGTAAAAAACTCAGCACAATAAATTGCTCATTTTTCATGCCTTCATATTTGCTACTTTTAAGAAGCCTTAGTTTGTAGAGTAATGTAGATCGTTTGTAAAATGATACACACCAAACGTTAAGCAAAATGCTGGCCTGGCTGAAAAGATCCCATTCCAAGGCTGCATATTTAACCCATTTACAAAAGAACTAGTTTCTTAGAGTATATGCTTTGCATATCATGGTAATTTAATAAGCAGTAAGGTTTTGCGGAGGTACTGAAGTGTTTTTAATGGAAACAAATCGTATACCCCAGGTTTTGGCTGAATTCCGATGCTTGCTTCAGCTGTTTTCTGAGGTCATCTTCCTGTGGTTTCCTGAGGTTTTGTCTGTACATCGAGTACTTTATAAAGCCACTGAATTTTTTACATTTCAGCTGCTTTAAGCGGTTTTGAATTTTAAGGAGGATTTAGACCATCTTAGGAACGTCTGATTATGAACAAGCCAGGTCAGAAGAGATCTGTTTCTGTACAGACCAGAAAGTGATTTCACTGCAGTTCCTTCAGGCAGATCATTGCTTTGTTGTGTTTGCAGGTAGTGGAAGCAATGGAGATGAACAAGGAGCAGATGATCGACTCCAAGCTGTCTGAACTTGATGAACTCATCCTAATGTGAAACCAGCACCGCAACACTGGAAGGAAAATACAGGTGGAAAAGCCACTGAAAGAAATAATGCACATTATTGCAATTTTCCAGATGTTGCTCCAGATTATATCCTGGTGCTGGATACCAGGTTAGAAGTTATGACTGGTGTGCTTATTTTTAAGCAAGACTTTTTAATGTTTGTGCCACAGTATTAGAATAGGGAAGCAATTTTTTTTCTAGCACGAAAAAACGTTGAAAATCCCCCCTGTTAAGGCTCATCCTGGGGTCTTCCCCATGGTGTGGAAGGAGCCCTCCTGTGAAAGGTGGAGTACAGTGACTGCACTGACTACAGTGTACTACTCTGCAAGGTGCCGTGATATAAAGTGCAGAGCCTGTAGGCAGAAGAGCACGCTCAGCCCTCGCCCACCTAATTCATCAAAGGTGCTCATCCAGGAGGTCATGTTTACACAGTTTGAAGTGTATCGTGAGCAATACTAGGAAGCTGGGAATAACGGGCAATGCCAATATTTCTAGCACTGTAATACAAGTCATTTCAGATTGTCCCTTCCTTTATAAGGAGGATTCACTGTATTAACAATAAAATGGTAAAAGCGTGCCTTATTTGGTTGGTTTTTTTTTGCAATAAATGTTATCTTGGAAAACAGATATAATGTAGAATGTTTAAAAGAATGTTAAAAAGCTTTTGTAGTTTTACATTTTTTGTAGTTTCAGTCACTGTTCATCTCTCTTTATACCATTTTGTTATTTTCACTCCTTCTCATAGATGATAGTAGAAGGACTTTGTGCAGGTATTGTTATCATTGTATTAGGATATAATTAGCAAGGTAATTGCTTGTTTATGTTTTTGTTGTGCAGTGTTGAGAAACTTTAATATAATGTGATCATCCATCACTGCACAACATATGGACTTCTATACTAACATAGATTGGCTTCAAAATGCATTCTGAGGATAAAGACCCTTGCAAACAGGTGCACTATAGATAAGATGTATGCTTCAGTTCAAATAGCAGCCAAAAGGCATACAGTGACAACATTTTCAACACATATTCATAACTCATACAGCTGCTACTACCAAACATTTTCATTTCAAGTTGCAGTCCCAGTTTTATAACCTCTGTAGGCTGTGATGAAAGATTGCACTGGATAATGGAATCCCAGCTCCTGAGGTCTAGGGTCCTATTGTCCATCACATGCACATAGAACACAAAGTTAATAGAGGTCCACTGTCTACAACAGTCTTACCCGTCTCAGCAGTCTCTGGAGTCACAATGATTACAATTTGTATTAGTCCAGATTATTACTCTATTTTGAAGTAAACAAATGACTACGATTCTGTCAGGAGCCTGAGCCCTTCACAAGCCAGGAAGTGTGCACTTGAAAGAAGGCATGGCAGCTGAAAATGGCCACATCCTAGCCGTGTACGCTTTCTCTCTTGACAGTACAAAGCACCGTTTACTGCATGCAGTGAAACGTTTGAATGAGCACAGAATGTTAAAGGTTAAAATGGCCCCAAACCAAAAGTATAAAGAAGAACAAGAATGTTATGAATTACACAGACTGGTAAATCATATCCATTTATGAAAGCTCATTAGGAATTCAAGTGAGTTTTTATTAGTGAGCTGTTCAGTGATATTCATCAGTGCTTTTGTTGTCAGACATCTTCTAAATTAATTCACTTGTTCTAAATATACCACTTTATACTTTCCCTGTATTGCATTCGGTTTCAGGACTGGGTGGTAATCATTTGGCTTTTCTTAAAGAAAATTGAGTTTCTTTGTGACGGCTAATGATATTAACGTGAATGGACATCATTTTCTCATTCCTGATTCATGTAATCACATTCTGAAGAATGTTTATTGATGTATTCTTGGAAGTGCTTTTCAATGGTAACCTGGGAACCAGGGGAGATGACTGACGTCATACAGCTGCGATAACTGTGTTGTACATACGGGCAGATAAACAAACAGGACTTATTTTCAACTCTCTAAAAGTATCTTCTCTGGCGACAAAACTGAGATATCATTGTATGAGTGAAATGTATGACTGACAGCAGGCAATGTGTGGAATGCATATACCACACACTATCATATGTTTCCATGAGATGGGTAACATTTCAGATTTTGTTGCTTCTTTAAAATATTTCTGAGTACTGTGTGAAAGGGAGCAGAGTAAGGTGGCTGTATTAAGAATAGAAAATCAACATGATTGCAGAAAAAGAAATGTAGTGATTTCAAGACCCTTAACGCCATCGAATTATCATACTGGAAAAACCACCATCCTTTTTTAACCATTCTTTTAAACAAACTTTTTAACACGCAGGGTTACCTTAATCTTAACTTTTATTCCCAGCAAAAAACTAAATATTCTTGGTAGCCCACTGTGTTTCTAAGATTTACACTGGTCAAAAATGAGGAAACATTCTGTTCTTTTCATTAATCTATTGCAAGAATCAACAGTGTGAAATATTAAACAGCCAATGAAAGCAGTAAAGAAACAGTTTCGTTGTGAATGCCTATACATTCATATCCAGAACAAATGGCTCATTCTTTTCTGTTCTGCCCCTCTGAAGTCCTTTGTGACCATTACTTATTCTTTCATTTGTATAGCAGAGACTTTCTGTAATCTGTATTTCTTTTTTACTGCAGTTTATTTTGCACCGAAAGAAAGGTTACAAAAAACAATTATATGCATCTACAGTATATTATCTTTTAAGACTCCTTTACTATATTTGCTGGTTATGTACCAGAGCTTTGCTTTTAACAATTCTTTGTTATAGTTAGAATGTATGTTAGAATACTTTGCTCAGCACTATGGAGTACTGTGTTTGACAACTGTAGCAGCTAAACACTGCCAATGTTTTCTGAACAGTCAAGTCTATCACGTTTTAATGTAATATGTCTTATTTGGAAGAAAACAGTCATTCATAATGTGCTGTAATATTGCTCCCTTTTCTCTGCTTCCATCACAGTTTACTCATTCCAAAAGTCATCTTTGAAACGCTTAATTTTTCTTGTTAAATTTAAATAATTCCTAATTTTCTCATTATATTAAGGAAAATCTTTGAGTTATTCAATTTAATACATCACAAGAAATTAGGAAATATGATACTGTCTGAATAATTGCTTTTAGTTTATGAGCCACAGGCTAATGAAGATAAAGACCGATTGCAAAACATGACAGAAATTGTGAATTGTGATTGGGGATTAACTGTTCTTTAATCTGATTGTTATGCTTTTATTGCCAATTTGTTTGCCTTTTCAGTGTGTTCAAGAACTGTGATCAGTTCTTTATATGTACAAAAGTGTGTGCTATTACATTAATGCCAAATGGATAATGTCTTCTTCAATTGCCATTACAGCTTCTGCAACAGAACAGAGTTAGCTTGCTTCATTTTGCCAATTGTGTTTACTAGAACTAACTATTATAGATATAAATGTTTTTCTTAACTTTTTTTCTTGATTGACTCATATTAATATTTTTCCTAAAACTGCAGAAATATTCATTTGGGATTTTAAATTCCATCTCTATATCTGCAGTTGTTAAATCTGAAATTACTAAATGCTTTCCCTCTGCTACCCACAATCCTCAATGCTAAGATAAATAAATCTGTTAAGATGATTTTTCTCTTGTTCTTCAATCAGTTGCCTTCTTTGTCCTTTGTTTAATAAATCTAAACGCGACAAATTAAGGGCAGTTAGATGAACTAAACAAGAAACAGCTGTTTATTTCTGAGTAGCAAAAGGTGGCAGGGGTGCAGTATTGAATGGCAATGAATATGAAGATCGGTAAATAAAAGCTGTTGTCTTCAAACTGCACATTTAACAATGTTCATTCTAATCCTCATTTTACAAACTAAACCTTTGCATCTGTGCACAAAGGAAGCTTCAAATGAACAAAGGAAGGCTTTACTTCATTAATTTAGCTTACATTCATTAGCTACCTGTAGTTACAAGCCACTTTACCTTCCTTTAAACATTGGCTTTATAACAAACTATAAAATAATACCTTGGTAGTTTAATGAAGAAGTCTGAAATACTTGTCATTTATACTCATTTGCAGTAAGTCTACTATTTTTATTGTTTAATCAAGCTACAGTTCATTAATTTTAGATCCTTGTTTTAAGTAAGCAGTAATTCTTCTCTGTGCCATAATGATAGTGTGAATCCAACCGAGAGCTTGGCTTTTGGTGGTGGAGGAAGATGCTGATCTATGCAAGAGTTTTTTGCTAGGTTGAGATTAAACAAAGTCATGCTAAGTCAGGGGGATGTGATACTGGAATCCTATGGCACTGAAATGTAACAATGTGACTTCAGGGGGATGCTCACTACTTCATTTATAATTGGAGCCATTCCTCAATTCTACTCCCCATGTTGGACACCATACTGACAATAAACCTCAAGCATCAGCCATCCCCTCTGCCAGATGCCAAAGGGAAAAAATCTGAAGACGTATTGGCCACTAGACAGGAAATCATTGAGTGTTCTCTAATCTTTACTGTCTGGAAGGAGTATTTGCTGAAAAAGGTAGAGATGTCACACAGGCTTGGATAAGATCACTTCTCCTCAACCAGTCAGAGATGGTGTTGAAAAAAGTGGGCAGTGATTCATTTCATGGTAGAAATTAGGGAAGGCATCTTTTAAACAGTTCACTGTACCTCCTCAGCTCGATCTACAATCCTCACAACACAACCTCTATATCCTGAGCTAACATATCTCTAGTTCCTGGCATTTTTCTTACATTTCTGGTCCAAGCAAATTTGGTGCTTGTGATAAAAACACTTACAATAAAATAATATTAGCAAGACATTTTAAAAAGCTTCTTTTAGTTAGCAATTATGTTCCCAATCTCTGTAACACAAACAACATTCAGCTCTTTATTAGATATTCATGTAACCTTAAAAGACAAAAGATAGTAATCAAAACAGTTTTGTGAATATGGATTTTTTTTCGTGCTATAAAAATGCTTCTTCAGTACTCTTTTTATTTACTGTATATTCACATGTCGTCTTAGTAATGTAACTTTTAAAGTGTAATGTCAAAATACTTAAAAGTTTATTTAAATTGTTCAGCTGTTGAAATTTCAATGGTGCAATTAATGTTTGGACTGTACACTGGTATTTCTGCCATAGCTCGTATGGAAATAACATTCACTATATTTATCTTTTGTAAGAGTTAACCACTGTGTCTGTATCAAAGAAGTAATCCAAATAGCACCTGCATAGATCACTTACAACTTCATCAAAGGTTCAAAAGGATTTCACTTTGAATTTTTCCAAGGTAATTCTCCAGTGATTCTTACGAATGTTTCCATACGACTGAAACCTACTGAGGCATAAATTCGGAAAAGGGCATGAATGAAACTTTCCAAAATGTACAGCTGTTTTAGTTTACTTTTCCAATCTGTGGTGAAGTTGGGCTTATAACTTTAATTCAGGTATATCAGGTATTAAGAATATACCTACTGTAATGTAAGGTTTCATGGAACAAAACCTCCTTTATGATGAATTATGTTTTAAAGGATTAACTGTCTCAGGCTCTATCACTAAAATAATTTAATTCTTAGTCAGAGTAAGACTTTTCCACCAGACATCCTGCTGTTACTTTAAAACATTTTTTATGTGTAAGCCCAAGTACCCAGAGACATTCCTTTCTAGTGGAATACTTGCCAAGATTTTTTTTTAGCAAATGGAAGTTTTACGTCATTTGTCTCTTCAGCATTTCCTTGTGTTAACCAATGATACAGTGTATGTGCCAATTCTGGAAGTCATCTTAAGGTCGCTCCCAATTCCTTAATGTTCCTCCTGGAAAATACACGGTTCAATTTTGTTTGATAAAAATTTTTATTTTGATTGTTGCAACAGTGAAAATTCTTACAGTGCATACTTTATATCTTGTTGCATGGTAGATTTAAACATTCACAGAGTTTATTGGTACTGTGCCCTCATGTTAAAGCGAATGCAGTTGTTTGAATTTGAATACAATTTGATGTGCAAGCAAATATCACAAAAAAAATGTACTGTAATATAACGCAAAAATAAAATACATGTAACAGAAGTAAACAACTGAGAAAGAAAGCACAGTAAAACTCAAACACTCAAAATCTGATGCAAAAACTAAAATCAATAGTAACTGGGCTCAAGGAAAACAAATAGTTGTGGATATGGTGTTATACACAAAAAGATCTGTTGCCTGATTATGAGGAAATTGGGCTTTGGTAGTGTAAGAATCTCAGACTAAGAATGGGAATTGGACTACATTCATGCATGAAGTATGAACCCATGTATAAACTATCTCCTTAGGATAATCTGGAGCTAGACTGTTCAGTGCCTTATAAAGTAGCAGGTTAAAGTCCTCTGACAGGGAGCTAGTGAAATGTTCACAGCATAGGAATTTCAAGCTGATGCACAAGTATATTTATTGGGTGGACCATAAGGGGTCACTCTTACCCTTACACTGGGAATTCCAATCTGTTCCTCAAATATGGAAACAAGGACCGTTGGACTGCAAGAGGTTCCTTCCTTCGGATGTGCCTCTAACCTGTGATCCTGATTGCTTGCCCAGTCAAGACCTGACAGCACTGTCAGAAAGAGTTGTTCCCTCGGTGCCCTGGCCAAAGTCCAGTCTTCTCAATTCAATCGGTGAAGTAATTTCTCACTTCTCTACCTGATTTGGTGGTGCATTATAACTGCCCACACGTTACCTAGGTATCCAGCAAGAGGCTTGTGAGAGGGACTGACATTTCAGTAGTGAGTGTAACATGCTTGCAACCAAGATGGATTCTCAGGCTCATGTTCACTACATCCTTCTTTGACACTGTCTGGACAACCACAGTGTAAAAAGAAGTCAAATCTAACAACTGTCATATTGTTTTAGAATTTTAGGGGTGTTATTTTTCATAACTGGCCAACACTATATAATTGCAGTTTTTACAGTAATTATAGCAGAGAAAAATAGTCAGTACAACCAGGGCTTGAAGAAGCTTTGCACTTAAATTGCTCCTGTGAGGATGAATTAAGTATTTTGAATTGAAATGTTAGTGCTCCCTGAGTGCAAGCCTGTAACAAAAATGTTTTTGCCATTGTGGTAATACACACATGAACATGACCCACTCCTGCCCCACACACTGGGCCTCAAGTGGCCCCAGGAAAAAACCTCAAAAGACATTTAAAAATTCATAAAAGATGTTACCGCACATCACAGAAGGATACTTTCACTGAAATGTAAGAACTGTACACTGAAGTGTATAATCTGAATTTTAAGGGATCTATAACATTATGGGGCAGCATGGTAGCTCAGCAGTTAGCGTTCCTGCCTTGTAGCGCTTTAGGCCCTGGGTTCAGGTCCTGGGTTGCTGTGTGGATGGAGTTTGTATGTTCTCCCCATGTTTATGTGGGTTTCCTCTGGGTGCTCTGGTTTTCTTCCACAGTCCAGAGTCATATGGTAACTTACTGTGCCCTGCAATTGGACTGGTGTCCCATCCAGAGTGTATCCTGCTTTGTGCCCATGGCTTGCCAGAATAGGTTCTGGCTCCCCCATGACACTAAAGCACTTATAAAATGTTATAAAAATTACACATGCTCCACCCAAAAGGGGTTCTACTGCTCTACTAGCTCTACTGTACTACTTTCTAGACTAAAGCACATAGGAGGACGTTTTCTCTTAGCAGTAGTTAAATGACAATATTCTAAATGTAGTAAACGACTTCTTTCTGTTTTCTGCTTAGAACTTAATACATTTTATTCTGCCGCTTTGCCGGTTCTAACGGTTTTACCGAATAAAGAATCGTATAAAAGAGAAAGACTAGCACAATCCACGTGAAAAGTGCTGAGATAAGCCATGCCTCAAAAATACCGTCTGTTTTGGAGGTGTTTTAATAAAAATGTAGCTCCATATGACAATATGGCCCGCAGAGTCGCCTTATGTAATGGGAAAACATAGATCTTTGTGATTGTGTAATGATTCAATTAAAACAGCATTCCTGTCAACACAGCGTAGCGCTTTCACTCATGACTCATCTGGTCCAAAAATGATATACGGCAGTAGCCTTCTTTCATAATAAAAAGCCATTTACCATGGGATTAATGGAAGTCTTATAGTAACGGTTTTCGTCCCTCGACGCAACAACCTCCATCTAATAATTTAATTTCTCTTTACTATACAGTACTGGATAATGCCTCATCCCCAGAAGACTTTTAGGAACAACGTGGGCTGGTTTCGCTATTTAAGCCCCGATGCAGAATTATATTCAGTGGAACACACTGAATTTCAGCCCGTGCACGCGTTCTCTCCTGTTACCTCAGAACCCGAACTGGGTTTCGTGAAGAAACCTCGTCCACACGGACAGCATGAGACCACGGAGCAGGTGTCGCCGGCGTTACACAACAGTCACCAGGACAGACAACAAAACAAACTCCAAAAACGCATGGACACATACTGTACGGTAGGTGCGGTATCTGCAACAACCACACAATCCCAGGACCAACAAAAAAATAAATACGGAGTATCTGCACGAGTGATCTATAAAATTATTCCGAAATGATCAACGATTTGTGAAGGAACTGCATTGTGTAGACCTTTTTATACATGCTTAAACTTTATTCTAACGAATTCATTTATCTGGTAAGGAAAGAAAATGGTTAATGGTTGTTGTGCATTTGATAAATAAACATTGATTGATTAATCAGAAGTCTGTTGTATTGCTGGATGCATGAATTTCATAGTGTCTCCACCACGCTATTTCATAACATTAAAAAGGTAAGTGCCAGCCGACAAATGTCTCTACGCAACATCATCCAGACGTGCAAGTTGACAAATGCCGTAATCACTTACTTACATAATTGTGCATGCGTGCCCTCTTGGAAAAAACTGCACCACAGAGTAGTTTAGAAAGGTTCACCCCCAGACTATTACGTGTTTAGTAAAGGGA
Source organism: Atractosteus spatula (assembly GCF_055471065.1). Classification (NCBI taxonomy): domain Eukaryota; kingdom Metazoa; phylum Chordata; class Actinopteri; order Semionotiformes; family Lepisosteidae; genus Atractosteus; species Atractosteus spatula. Next base: position 66,049,399 of record NC_142709.1, on the reverse strand, counting down.
ATGCCAGCGAAACACACACAAAAAAATAGTTGTATAATAGTTTAGATAACAATCAACGAAATTTCACCATCCAATACCAAACCCTCTCCTTCCAGCAGCATCGTTCATTCAGTTAGCATAGGGCTTACTCTACTACGAAATCGCCCACATTGCCTGCAAACATGGTTTTCCATGTGAGTCTTATGACAGCCTTACATAAATAGATTGGCGGCGCGTCGAGCCAATTGGCGTCCTCTGACTTCATCGCCTACTATTTGCCATGGAAACCCGGGGCTGGGAGCCAATGGGCGCCGGGCGGGGGGCGGAGCCCGTATTGAGGTCACGTTTGCCACTCCGGGTTTTCGGGGCAGCTGTGGAGCCGAGCGAGACTCAGAAACTGGAGCGCAGCAAATGTTCCTGAGGACACAAACGGGAGGCTACCTGCCGTAAAACCAAACACAGGAGAGCAACGGGAGCTTTTCGAGGGACGAGCTGACCCCCGTTTTTTTACTTTTTGGGTTTCCGCGCAAGGTTTGTCTTTGCTTCTGTGCTCTTGCAGCTGAAGAGTTATCCGTGTTACTGTGCTAGACCGCCCGCTAGCAGGTTGTGTAACACTTAACGAGAGAATGGGTGACACGCTTTTGGATTGGTGATTCTGTTTGCTTGAATGAAATAAAGAGTGATGCGGTGCTCTAAAGTTTGCCTGCTCTTCCCAGTCTGTTATTGCATGTATTGCCTTCTCACAGATGAGAATTTTCCGCCGCGCTGATTTATTTAGCGACTTTATTTTTTTTAAAAAAGGGGGTCTGTTATGTAAGCATACCACCGGTGGGTCAACGTTTTTTTTTTCCTCCTCTGGGATTGCGGTGGGTCACTGGAGTAGCACTTGCTTGACAGCACCTGCCCTGCCTACTGTACATAATCGTGTCGGTTCATTTTCCTGCACGGAAAGAGCTGGGGGGGGGGCACGAATAAGTTGCCTCATCACGGAGGCTGACGGAGCTGCAGGCGCTCGGAGAGTTTTATCTTCAGTCCTGCCTCTCGGTTTTAACCTCGCTGATCTAGTTAAAAAAACCGTGCAACTTTGCTACAGTCAGTGCAGACCCTGCTGTTCGTGAGCTTGTGATTCTGGCGTTTTTAAGTGAATAAGGCAAGTATTTATTATTATTTTATTTCTTAGTGATGGGTTATATATATCAAATATTGAAAGGGGGAAAACTAAAGTACATGGAGCTGGAAAAAAGATGCTCTCAGAGCTTCACTCGGTATCATATCAAGCCGGTTTTCTGTTCTGCCAGGAAGTGATATATTTTCGTCACCCATGGAGGCTCATATGCTGTAAATAAAAAAAAATATAACGTAGAAAAAAACTCAACCTATTAGCACTGGGACAGTATTATTCTTGCACTTAAAATGACGACATCATTTCTACCATTATTGCATTTCTGATTAGAACGAATAAGCCTGTTAACAAGTTAATTCGCTCATTCGACTGATACAGTAATGTATAATTTGGTATGTGAAATGAATCGTATTGGATATACCTATGCAGTGTGCTCTCTATAAGCGTTGGGGTATTTAAAATAGCAAGTTTTTGGTGGCGCTATGTGGGTCAGTTGCGAAGGGAGGATGTAGGCTAGTGTAGCCAGTTGCTGACTAGACGCGTGATATGGAGAAAATCTTTTTTTTTCCTCCTAATTTTCAAATGGAAAGTGAACTAATGCCTTATGCGTGGGTGTAATTCAACAAAGCTGTGTAATCCTGAATGTGCGGCTATTCCAAATCAACTGACAGAGATTCCGCAGTTTTTTTTTTCTTCAGCGTTTGCGATATAGGATTCTGCTTTCATTCTGTTTTCACCCTTGTTTGTCTCGACATGTTAGATGACACAAATATACACTCCTTAATATTTATTAGTCCATTTATTGGATATGCCGGTTTTAAGAGACTGTTAAGGGTTAGCTGCATTGGTTTGCTTCATGCGAGATCCCTACAGCCCATTGTCCCACTGAAAACAGGTTATTAGACATACAGCATGATAGTTTCTCCTACATTATATGCCCTAAATACCTTAAGCTGGCTTTACTGAGCTGTGCCTCTATATGCTGAGTTGCCAGTCACACCTGTTACATGGATATCTGAGATGTAAGGAATTTTAAACATTATGTTCATTATTTTTGAGATGTAGTTTGGTTGTGTTACACTATATTTCCATGTTTCTTTATTGATGTAACATTTTTGTGGGTGTGGGTGTGTGTGGACTACCTGTGGGTACTACTGTACATCTATGGATTTAGATAATCAATTGTCAGAATGACAAAAAAAGGTTTAAGTTTTTATCTGGGAATAATGAAACTTTTGAAATGAAATGATTTCCCCACCTTGAAATCAACCTTCATTTTCTATCGGGTTTTAAAATCCTCCTTATCTTTCATTTTCTGAACAGGCAGGCAAATAAATCTTTGAACCCTAATTGCATGATAAAGGAGAACTGCTGAAGCATATCGAGTACAGCTTGTTCCATCTAGCTAGTTTTACAAAGTTCATTACAGTTTACATGATCTTGGTGAGTGAAAAGGGTACATTTTTATTTTCTCCTTTTATACATGTATAATATATTGTGATTGCAAAACAAGTTGAATCTTCATATTCATTTAAGGTCGTATATCCAGGTAGAAATATGATTAATATCAGAAAAAAAAATGATACGAACATGTTTCTTGGAGGTCTTTTGTTGATGAATGTCCAGTTTTAGCGTACTGTGGATTATATACTTTGATGGCTTTTAATTTGCATATCAAATGAGAGGGGTTTTATATCTGCCCTTAATTTTCCATCATGCTTTTATAAATAATTCATATAATATAAGACAAGTTGAAGTCCTCCATGTGTTTTAGTAGCATGAGATCAAATGCAGTTCTAGGTTTAATCAAACTTCATTACATTTTTATTAGTTTAAAGGGAAAGTGGAATTATTATAATTAACTTAAATGGATTAGACCAAATCTGTCCACATTCATATAGCAGAACATTTTACTGAAGCAGTTTAAGTCAAGCTCCTTGCTCAAGGGGTAGACCCAAAATTTGAACCCACAGCCTTCAAGTTGAGAGTCAAGGGACTTAAATGTTGCTTCACACTCTGTCCTGATCTGCTGCTACTTGAAGGACAATTGTTTTTTTTTGTATTGAAAAGCCAAGACTAAACTATCTTCAGTTATTTGAATACAGTGCCATATGGAAAGTACTTATTATAGATGTTGCATTCAGTTTTTAGATTGTATTGAATTTCATATTGAAGCTTATCTGCAGCCTGTAGAGGCTGGTGGGGGGAAAGCTGACTATGTACTGTAAGTGCTACTGAAGGGCAGCTCGATAGGAAAAGGCTCATTTCATGAGTCTAACTGTTTGGTTTGACTGGAAAAACTGCCGAAGAGCAGAATCTTCACTTGATTCATAAGATGATCTTTTGGAGTCACAAATGGAATTAAAAAAACAGGAGTTTGCATCCAGATCATATCAGCCTGTTCTGGAATGTAAAATTATTGGACTTTGCTGACCTTAGATATAATACTTTTCTGCTGACACACTATAAAGACATCAAGTATACAGAAGAAGAAAAAAACAGCAAAATTAAACGTGTGAAATAACTGTTGGAGTCCCATCATGGTATTGTGTGAAGGAATGGCAAAGAAAAAATGTATTGCAGTACTTGTAAATTTGAATGTAGTCTTTGAGGATGGCATATTTTAGTCACGTTTGGTTTGTGTCTTTTTTTCTTGCTATTAACCTCAAATAATTAGTAAAGGTATGAGAAAAGCTAGTTTTAACTTATTTCATTGAGGAGTTTGGAGATTGGTGAGGTGAGATTGCTATGAAACTGGACCAGTGTTTTTTTTTTTTTTTTAGATTTGTGAAGGAAATTGACTTGCGTAGAGGGAAGTAGGTAAATCCAAAAACCTTCAAGGAATCTTAATGCAGAAGAAAGTGTTTGGCTGTCCTTGTGATACAGCCAAAATTTAAATTGCATTCTGTTTCAAGCAGAACTTGTTGTTGTTTGTATGGAAAGAGTAATATTGATTGGTTTACAAAGAGCATGTACCATAAATAGATGTATCATCTGGGTTGTGTGTTGAAATAGACTGGAAAATGGTTGCGGGGAAAGTGACAGTCAGTAGGAGTGCGCCATTACAGATAATCTTTGAGACACATTCAGAGCTTAAGACTATGGCACGTTTTGTGTAAGGATGGGGGGCCATCAGTTTACTTCTTTGGCTCTTGGAGTAAATGTAGTAGATGGCAACAGAGACTGACTGAAGATCTAAGCAGTTTAAGCCTATTATAGTACCTTAATCAATCATTCAGGTGGGGACTACACACTGGTGGTGGTGGAGGGGAGTCCCCATTACCTGTAAAGCGCTTTGAGTGGAGTGTCCAGAAAAGCGTTATATAAGTTAAGCAATTATTATTATTATGATTATTATTAATGTACCACAGACACTTATGTACAGAAATTGTTGAGTCCTACAATTGGGAACTACAGAGGATGGGCTAGAAAACCTACTCAAAATGGAAAATGAGCCAGAATCTGAATAAAAAAGCGTGTGTTTTTTTTTTTAGATTGTAGACCTTTTCTGAAGGGGTCACAAGTGGGTTGTCATGAGGGGACACCGAATCGTGCAGGAAGCCTGTTGGGCACTTGTGTTTGACAGTGAAGTGAAGGTGGAAGCTCGGTGCGCCATTGGCAGTGATGACGCACACACAGGCCTGCCAGGGGTTATTGTAATGATTATTTTCATTGCGATGTACAGATGTGCACCACCCACTCTCGAATCATATTACAAATAGCGGGGGAGAGGTAAAAGCAATTTCTCTTGTACAGTCTATTCATTTATATTTTCACATCCGGTAAAGTTGCCTAGCCTGGTGAAAGCATGGAAACGCATTTCAGGTGGTTTTCCAGAATGCAGAGGAGGTGCTGTGCATTTCTGTACAAGTAAACGTCGAAAGTAATTGTTGGTTTGGGCCTTGGGCCAGATCTCAGAGGAAGGTTCAAGTTATAGGAGCAGTATAAATAGCCTACCCATCATTGGTGCCTTGTACAGACAGCATTGCGAAAATTAATATGATATTTATTTTCTTATTTTGTGTATCTAGCTACGCATTCGTGCTAAAAGCAAGTTGGGTTCTTATCTGTATCCAATTAAATTATGTAACGTATTATATAAATTGAGCCTTCAGTTTAGTTTTGTACTTTTGAATTATATAAATGTCTTGAATACAATACGGTGTTATGAAACTCTTGGTGGGGGGGAGGGGGGGATAAGAAGCCTGAGTTTAATCAAATTAAAAGTACACCTCAGACGAGTAAAAATAGTTTACTTTACCTTTACAGGATACATTAAAAAATTTCCAGGAGACATTACAAAAGTACTAACTACAGTATAGGTACAGTAGAGAGATCATCAAATAACCTGTTCCTCAAAAATAATGACTTACAGTAAACTCATGTTAAATCAGTGTGTCCTCATTTATAATTTGTTTTTCCAGTATTTATAGGAAAGATAATAAGCGTCTTACTCAGCAATGTGCTGATTTTCAAGACATTCAGCATTTTGGTAAGCTTTCTTCAGACCAGGTTACTGTTTTTTTTTTTTTCTGGGGTCTTTTTCATTAATCCATTATTAGAAAGTGGCACATTCTTGATAGGAGACTAGTAATCTGCAGCCTGTCCTGGTAGCTTCTGATTAATAACATCACAGGGCATGCAGGGGCAGTTTAGATATGCCAGTTAAACTGTCCAACCAGAGGAAACCCATTGAAAAAATGTAGGGTCCCCCAGTATTAATCCACTTAAGAGACCAAGAAAACTTTCTGTACTACATCCCTAGAAAGATAGGGAACCTTTGCTTTTTCTAACCTGATTGATTTAAAATTTATTGATTTAATAATAAATAGATCTTTATTGTGATATTATGGGAGATTCAGCTGAATTAAGAGTATTTTGTTTTCATTAGGAAGGTATTTAGTTCTTTGGTGTTTAGCCTGATGGTAGCATGAGTAAGAGGCAAAGATTTTTAATTTCTCAGAATTTAATTCCATTTAATACAAAAACCAGACCAATGTCAGTCCAAGACAAAGCTGAACTTTTTTGGATGTTTTTTTTGTGATGAAAATGCTCTGGAAATAGAAACATTTTCTCAGGTCCCTGGGAGGTGTTTGTAGACACTGCAGTTTGTTGCAATAACATTAGGACGTCATTCGCATGTATCACAGCTAAAGTCTGCAATTAGCTTTTTTTGTACATTTAATGGGAGAGATGAGAAGTCCTATTCTGAATCATTGCATCCCATTTTGGGCACAAAATCATAGTGAGAAAAATGCCTTTGGTGAAGATGGTGTTTCCAGAAACTGGTGATACAGATTATTCTGTTTTAGTAGGTCTCATACGAAAAGACTATTCCCACAGATAAATGTCCTACTGTTCTTACTGTTACTGGCTGCATAAAAGATTAAACAGTGAAATAGGATGTATATGTTGTCTCCCAGGTCACATTTAAAAGTAATTGTAGTACAAATATATTGATTTTTTAAAATGTTTTAATAATTCAGAATTATTTTTGAATTGAGAAGATATTGATGTCTGTTAAATTTGTTAGATATAAATTGGTTTTATTCAGTACTAAGGATGCGATAGCAAAAAAAAAAACCCTTACAAACGTAATACGTGCAAAATGGGATGTTGTGCTGCAGCTTGCACAGGAAACTCGCTGTCTCTGATTGGATTAAACTGGGAGCATTCGAACAGTTGACTGTCATAATGATGTTAGAGAAACTTTAAGTCATGTCTTTCCATTGCCACAGGAAACTTCTGATCTTACAAAGCGGTGCTGCTGCTTGTAGTCAAAACTTGGCATGGAGTGGAGTTGGGTTTTGTCAGTCGTTTATGCATGACTAGCAGATTGAACTCAGTTTAATCATAATTCCATAAGCAGCGTTACCACCCTGTAGCCTAACCTCATCAAATCCCAGAAGTTCAGCAAGTTTGGGCTCTGATAGCACTAGTGTGGGAAGCCTCCAAGTTAAAGAAAGCTGTCGTTGTCGCTAGTGTCAGTGGACCAGTAGGTGGCGTTCTTTCCTTTCCACCCTTTTTCCAAACTAAATCCCTTGTAGGTTCATCAGGGACATCGACCTGTAGTCCACATTAAGCCAAGGTCCTGTCTACGTGTGCTCATTAAAGACCGCATGGCAATGTTCGTAAGGGTAGGGGTGCTCACCCTGGTGTCCTGGCAAAACTCCCCTTCAGGCCTGTACTGCCTGGCCTAAATTAAATGGGCTGGTAAAGCAGTTGCTCATGTCTCTGCCTGGTCTGCTGTCTCGTGGGGTTCCTGGCATGTCATGGCCGTCACATGTCACCTGAGGGCTACTGCACATCTCTGGAGGAGAAGTGGGTTCCTTCCTCAATGTAGAGTGCTTTGGGATGAAAGTCTTATACATATGTGAACAGCTAATTAGTCTTTTAAACATCCCTTTACTGGGTGAGAGGTAAGGGGCATCAGACAATTCCCAATAAAACAGGACACTATTGTCTTTCCGGTACATGGAGCTTCAGCCCTGGAAAAGTAGTATTCTTGTTTTAGAAGTTACCCCACATTTTTAATGTTGAGTATCAAGACGTGTGCACTGAAACAAAATCCACTTTTAACAAAAAAAACAGTTTCGTTGTTAATTATGATATATAAGCAGTCTAAGTGAGCTTCACTTACAGTATCTACTACAGTATACAACATCATTCTGTTGTGATTGTACCGGTCTTCACTTAATGAAATGGCTTCTCTTGAATATCGCCCAAATTCTATCTGCACAGGTCACTTTATTCATATGTTTAATAGAAAGTATGCGTCATCTCACTAATTTAGTACAGATGTGCGTACAGTATTGGTGTATATATGTTCCACGCACAGTGCTCTGTTAACAGCTGTCAACTCATGAAAGCTGGCTTTATGTTGCTCTTTTAATGAGACTGTTTACTCGTTAGAAGGTGAAGATGTGAATAAAGCCAGTAGTTTCACCTGTGGTAGGAGAGATATAGTATATTGAAACAGTGTAGGAACTGTGAATTTGAACAAGCTTCACAATTATTATATAGATTTATATAATTTGAATTATTTGCTTCATTGTCTCATCTTTTTCTGGGGAGGGGATTTGGTATGTGCAGTTTAGTGTACAATGCGGTAGAAGTGTGTATACATTGGTTATTAGGGCTTTGAAGCGAAAAGGGGTTTTGCAGAAGGCTATTCAATTACACCTTCGCCCACGACAGACAACCACATGGTGAAGCAGCTGAGTCATGTGCAACAAGCTAGTGACGACTGACTGTGACGTGTCAGGTTGGCAGCAGATCTACACGAATGAGCTCCATGGTTTGATGCTCAGTACAGCCTTGCTGTATGTGACCTCAGAATGCCTCTTGAACTTTTTCCATATGCCACTTTCGACTTTGTGCCAGAGATTGAGTTTGCAGAACAATGAAGCAGCGGTTATCAAGTTGAGTAAACTGAAGTGAATTCAATTTCGCTGGCCTGGGTGCTGTTTGCATTTGACCTCTACAGTCTTGGTGTGCAGCCACATGGACATTTGTGCAGGACGTAATGTTCCCGTAAACTGAGTGTTAATTCTTGTCTCCTTGCAGTTTTCAATGTGTCTCTAAAAATACTTGGGTATTTTTAGTTCACGCTTTTTTTAGTTCATGTTAAACATAGTCTCAACTTGAGGATTTTCCCCTACTTTGTTCCCATCTAACTGGCTGGAGTACTTCTTTAAACCTGTGACCTACTGTAAGCTTGTTTTCAAATTGCAACGAAGCCTGTTTCTATTTGTAGATACAGTAATCTTGCCATCGTATTTAGTGCTGTAGTAAACAGCTGCTAATCACTCTTAACATGTTGTACAGTAGCACATATTACTAACCCAAATTTAAATAACTGTCCATTGCTACTGTATGTTTCAAGTGGCTTCTGTGAGCTTTACTTTGTGTTGGGATAAATTTATTTTCCTATGTAGTCTCGCTGGCTTTTCTTTATACTCCTCATCAACAAGCCTGGAATCCCCTTGTGGAGTACAAGGCCTTCAGTTCTCCATACTACTGTGACCTTTTTGTTTCAGACAGATTCATTTGAAAGTAAGTACACAGATACAAAAGAAAGCAAGTTAAAATTATTCTGTCTCGTCTTTGAACCTAGCGGCTCTGGTAAAGGGCACAGAGAGACAGGTAGAATATACCGTTCACTGATCTTTCTTTGAAGATAAAGCATTGCTGCTTCATGTGCTGGCTTTTGGCTTTAACTGAAGGTGGTCTTTATAATTGTCAATAAATTGTGAAACCATATATTTACCAGAAGTGTTTATTTTTCTTGCCAATCATTTGTTTTCTGGTTGAGTCTTTTGCGACCTGTTGGCTGTGATTTTAATGCGAGACGCTCTGCGCTGCAGTAGTCCTAGAACTTTAAACCTAGACAGCAAACTCTGTATTTTATTCTTAAAATGGCAATTTAGACTGGGATCCATTGGCCTCAGATGAATGTTTGTATAAAGTTAGGATACGTTGCAATTTTATTCAGTCTCATTACGCATTTTGTTCATCACAATACAGCAGAGGAATGCTTTCTTGAGGTTGGTAAAGGTGTATCTTTAATAAAGCACATAAGGGGGCTTCTGCCCTTCTCTGGAGTATAAAGTGGGTTGCTTCCTAAATGTAAAGCGCTTTGGGATCCTTGGGATGAAAGTCTTATACATATGCAAACAGCGTATTAGTCTTTCAGACTGATTTATAAGAAGATCTTCTTATGTATTGTTTCCTTTTTGCACAGGACTCGATTTGCTTCTGAGTTTCTCGCCGGCACACAGCAAGAAGGGAGATGGGATGATTTAATTCCGTGCAGAATCCGACCTTTGCAGAATTCGATGTCCGAAGATCAGGGTACCGGAAGGTACCTGTACTCCACCTTAGAGGAGCAGACCCCCAGCCCGCGCTTCTCCTACGGAGACGACGCGCCGGGCGGCTCGCCCGTCCCGCCGCGGCACAGGATGAGCGGCTTTGCGGGCGCGGGCCGGCGGGAGGCGGAGCTGGCCCTCCACTCCGACGGCAGCGACAGCAGCCAGGACCAGCGGGCCTCCCCCCGGCAGGACCCGCGCGCCTTGCACGAGGACGTGGAGATGAAGAGCAGCGGCTCCAGCGCCAACGACTCCAACGGCCACGAGTCGGCGGGGAGCTCCAACGGCCACGAATCACTGGGGAGCTCCAACGGCCACGGGAAGGACTCCGCCCTCTTGGAGTCGTCGGAGAGCAACAAGAGGTGCCCACTCTGACTTCCGCCTCGCGCCGGCGTTAAATCGGGGCTTGTTGCGCTTTTCGCAGGCGGCGCGGAGTGTGTGAAACAGGACGATGCCACTTGTGATGAAGCTCGGCAAACGCTGGGCTTCTTTCTCACTCTGCAGGGTCAATACCAGTATAATCCAATTTCTGAGAAGTAAATGAGCAATAACAGGCCTGTTGGGTTAAATAAAGCAGAGTTGTGTGATTGGCAGTTTTGTGTGAATGTTAGTTTGTTTTGTAGAAAGGCCTCATTCTTTAAATCATTTCTTAAACCTCTTGCTTGACAAAAACTGCATTCATTTTTTTTACTATGTATGTCCAATTTTGTGTGCTTTCTATGAAACATTGAAAATGCTCCCATTTTGCTGTTTTGTTAGGAGACCAAACATTGGTAATCAAATTGTGAAAATCTAATTCTGGACTTCCTTTTTTAAAAAAATTAAATTCTTGTGCTGTTTTTTTCTTATATAGTTTATTTTCAGTGTTTTTGCCTTTTTGTAAGGTGCGTGAAATATTTTTGTAGCATCAGCTTTTTCATTAAGGTGAGACTGCCTAGATACTAGACGAATTGATATAAAATGTACATTTTATAATCTAAAATTTTAAAATCTGCAGTTTGTACAGTGTAGGAGCCAGAGCTCAATAAACAGAGAAGACCCTTTCAGAATCAAGAGCAGTAGGCCTGTGTGGCTGGGTGTAATCATATTCCTGTCTTCTGTCAACACTTCCTGCGAAAAAATGGGAAAATAATTTTCCTATTGTGAACCACAGTCCGTTCCCATAGAAACAGACTGCTTTGTGTATATGAGTAATCATGGGCCGCCCATGCTGCAGTTGCACTAAATTAATTGTTGGCCCTTCCTCTACATGTTCTGATGTGCAGCGGTGACACAATATTTGGAATTGTTGCCCGTAGAACATACTTGGCGAAACACCAGCTGAGCACACACCCATTGATGTTCTTCACATGTTGACGTCACGCGTCCCATCCTTCAGCGAAAGCCTTTAGTGTGTGGTATTGGGTGTATTACAACGTCGGTTTGTATGTAGTAAGACCAGTATTGCTCTCCGAGTTACTTTTCAAAATCTAAAACACGGGGGCTGTACAGGCGTGTGCTTGTCCTTCTAGCTGTGCAAAAAAAATCAGTTGAATTTTAATTCTGGGGAGAAGTAGGAGATTGTAATAATGTGCACAGGTTTTCACTTCCCTTCAGAATGTTTTCATGTCCTGAAGAATTTTTGATCATAGGCTTGCTAAACCTTTTCAAGGAGTCCCACGTGATAAAAATCAAATTGAAGCAGGTCATCAGTATATATCATGCTGCTATTAATCGTAAAATAAGCAAAATGTACTGTATTTGGAAATGTCAGGTCCCCTGTAAATGCTGTCCAAGCTGTGTGATTTTACCCACTATTTGTTTCTAGGGACCCCTTGGATAGTCTTTGAGAAACCTCAGGGGCCCATAAAGCTCTGGTGAACGATACATACCCTAGACAATATGTATGGAACTGTGTCACTCTGAGCCTGTTCAGACTTTTACCCACTTGCAAATCTTCTGCAGTTGTCCCATCATTAATATCCTCAGATAAACACTATAATATTACCTTACAGTGTATTTAAGAAAAGCAAAGGTAGTTATTTTTAGATGTTGTGTTCTTGTTGTGGATTATTTGTGAAGTTGCTTTCTAAAATAAGCTCCTTGCATGGCTAAATAGCTCTGCTAACCCATAAGCAGTGTACTGCAAATAGATGGCTGCTGTTTATAGCACTTCTATTTCTTAATACTTAATCTGGATGAGCAAGGCTATGGTCCAGAAAAGCGGGGATTTACAGTACATAGTGGACACACAGAAATTATTATAATCTCTTGAGTCTATTAGCAAATAGTGTAGTCTTTATGGATGGCATCATTAAGGTGCCTCGGTGCTTTTGTTATCTTAGGTCAGACTCAATTACATGTTTACAAAGGTCTTGATACTTTTTTCTAGCACTACCCACATATCCTTAAAACTGCCCTTCAGGTACTCTGAAGTGCTTTGAAGATGTCTGCAAATGGTTGTTTCTTAAATCTACGAAGATAAATGCTCTGCAATTCTGTCTACTGAAATGTGCTTTGTTGTGTATTAAGCTGCCATTGAAACCACCATGCAGTGTTTTGTGTAGTTAATAAGAATGTCCTCATTTTGTCTTCGTAGTTCGAACTCTCAGAGTCCATCTCCGCCCAGCAGTTCAAATGCCTTCAGTCTCCTCAGTGCCAGTTCCGAGCCTGACAACCCCTCCACAAGTGGCTGCAGGTTAGTGTTTCTGAAGGTTATGAAGGAAGAGTTAAAGTGAGGTTGCAGATTGTCTAGAAGTTTGGTTATGTCTGCTAGTGGTTTATGCAATCTTCATATTTTGCTTGTGTTTCATATTCCCCAGTGTACATTTTCTGTTTATTTGCTTTTGTTTGCGTTTCTGCATTTCTTTCGCGTGAGGAGTCTGAATTACAGCGCAAATAGCCTGGCTCTAGTTACCGTGCCTTTCTCTGAATTGTACCTTGCAGTAGCGAACAGTCTGCCAAAGCCAAGACCCAGAAAGAGTTGATCAAGACGCTTAAGGAGCTCAAAGTGCACCTCCCTCCGGAGAATAGAAGCAAGGGAAAGTCCAGCACACTGAGCACCCTGAAGTACGCGCTGCGTTGTGTCAAACAGGTCAAAGGTAAAAGGCTTGCAATGCATTTTCATGATATTTCGGCAAGTAGTGCTGAGCTATGCCTGCTCAGTTTGACTGAACTTTAAGATTGGATGTAATATGAATGTGGCACAGCAGTGTGCAGCACCATGGATTTTAACATGCTGCAGGGTTTGAATGTGAGCTAGCCTTAGATGCTAACGTAAAGGGTTGAAATAATATATATGTAAATGTGTTCAAATTTGTTAGAACAATTAGTACCTATTGTGCAAGAGCTTGAAGCTTTTAACACCTGTGCTTTTTTAGAATTCCTAAATTAGCAAGGATCCATGATTAATATATGGGAACGTGCATTTTCTCCAAGTAAAACAAGTTTTATGTCTGTGTTGACAGCCAATGAAGAGTACTACCAACTGCTTATGATAAATGACAGCCAGCCGTCAGGCCTTGATGTTTCCTCTTACACAATTGAAGAGATAGACAGCATTACTTCGGAGTACACATTGAAAAACACTGTAAGCATGCTGTACTGTAAGGAAATATCTGTGGAACTCCCTGTTCCACAAATGTTGTGTTTTTTTATACATTTGCTGTGAATAATTTAGCATCATTTACAATTAGGGGGTCTTATTAACATAAAATTGATAACTGTTATTTGTGACAGTTGTAATGCTGTGTAGTGTTCTAAAAGCCTGTTGCGCAGCTAATTAGTAAATTAATGATTGGATCACATTTCTGAGTTGATCCTTGTTTCCTGTAGTGTGTGCTATAGTGCACAGTTAAATAAAAGAAGTTGACCTCATTGTAGTCCGGAACCTCTGTTTTCTTTCTCAAACAGGACATCTTTGCAGTGGCAGTTTCTCTGATCACAGGGAAGATTGTTTACATCTCTGACCAAGCCGCCTCCATCCTGAACTGTAAAAGAGATGTCTTCAAAAACACCAAATTCGTGGAGTTCCTCACCCCCCAAGATGTGAGCGTGTTCTACAGCTTCACCACTCCCTACCGACTGCCCTCATGGAGTATGTGCACTGGTGCAGGTAACATGCTCAGAGCCGTCGCAGCTCTTCTTAAACCATGTTGAATTAGGGCTCTGCTCACAGTGAGGAAGCATCCGTGTGTTCCTGAGCTGGTCCCTTGTTTTAACACAAGTAGGGAGCTGTGTCAGCATGCGTAGGGTGCAAAGGAACAAGTAATAGGTTTGTTCCATGCTGAAAAGAGAAGAAGAGAAACATGACATTTCGGTTGTGCTGCCTTCTTTGGGTGTGGGGGGTTTCTTTTCTGCTCTTTTCAGCATGGAATAAACCTTTACTTGTTCCGTTGTTTCAGTACTGCTGCTATCTGAGTTTTCTATGCAAATTTAATTTGTGTAATAGTATTGCCTTTTGCTTCTAAAAGATAGATTTGTGGATGCAAATTGAAAAATGAATACATGCATTTTCATTATTCTGTTTTTATTTTTTCAGAATCCTCTCCTTCAGACTGTGTACAAGAAAAGTCTTTTTTCTGCCGCATAAGGTGCGTGTTAATCTTAAACCAAAACCATTTTTTTCTGGTTTCAGTCCTTTTATCATTTCATTGTTTGAATCTTAATCGTGCACTTTAAATCACTTTCTTTTCTCAGACTTTCTGATTAGTTTACCTTACAGTTCTTTAAAATCACTGCTTCCTGTCAGTTGTACAAATTTGAGTACTTCGTGCTTTGCAGAATCTCATTCTTTTAGCCTCTTCTAGTGTTAGTTGTAAAAAAGTGGTGGCTCATTTGTGCCACCTGATGGAAAATGAAGTAATTACATCGTTTTTGCGTAGTGAAGGGAAAGTCCTGTTCCATCACTTTTGACTTTGCCCAGCTTGTTTAACTTTATTAAAAGTATTTAAGAGCTCTGAGTTACTGCTTTTTTCACTTATGTGTATTGTGAAACATGAGCTAAAACGTAGTGAAACAAAGGTAAGATTTTAAATGTAATTTTTCATTAATAAAATAATCCAGCAGTGTACAGGACATATTTTCACCCATACATTAAAATAAACCACAACAGCCAAATAAAAATCCCAAGATAAAATATTCAGCAGTCGTTTATTTGCTGGAAATGTTTATTTTCTTGCTGCCGTTCATTTCTGGTGTCCTTGCCTTGTGCTGTGTGCGTGGTTCGGCTGTGCGGTCTTACTGTGTGCTGCGTGTTTCACAGCGGGGGGCGGGAGCGAGACGGGGACATACACTACTACCCTTTCCGCATGACGCCATACCTCATGAAAGTCCAGGACACGGAACACACAGAGGACCAGTTCTGCTGCCTGCTGCTCGCTGAAAGGGTTCACTCTGGCTATGAAGGTAAACTACCAGAGCAGCATGCACGTACTGTACATCTAGAAGATAATAGAGTTCCATTATGGACAGTATGTGAAGAATCTGTCTTTGAAATTTACTAGTCAATTCTAAACTTTAAGGTACAACAGAAGTCAGTTATTCTTGAAATTCCCAGGAGAGTGGTCCTTCATGGCCATACAATCAATTGCTTGGAAAAAAAAGAGTATAATTTGTCATTTGGAAGGCTA
This sequence comes from Atractosteus spatula, assembly GCF_055471065.1. NCBI lineage: Eukaryota > Metazoa > Chordata > Actinopteri > Semionotiformes > Lepisosteidae > Atractosteus > Atractosteus spatula. The sequence continues at coordinate 66,033,821 of NC_142709.1, read as the reverse complement.
CGTAGTATGATTATTGTTAATTATGTTTTGGTATTTTTTATTTGCATTACAGCACCCAGAATTCCAACCGATAAAAGGATATTTACCACTACTCACACCCCAAGCTGTGTGTTTCAGGATGTGGATGAGAGGTGGGAGGATTGTTTTTTTAATTGTTTGTCATCTTTCACTGAAAAATTAATGAAATTGGAAGTTAATGAAAACTGGTTTAGTATACTTCTGCATGGTCCTATATAGTTTCACATAAATGACAGCACTGGATGCTGAACAGGTCCTTGCAGTCTTGTTCCATTTACTTCCATGCAAGCCTCCATCCTGGACACAAAGTGTGGCATTCGATATGATTTAGTGCCCTCTGGTTTATTGCCCATAGGAGAAACTTCCCTGAGGTCCCATTTCTGTGTTCACCAAATTTTATTGCTGCATGATTCGCAATTTTCACAGTGCAATTGTATGCATATATCTGCTTATCTTATTGGACACCTGTTCGTTCACAATGACAAAAATGTAAGCAAGCCCTTCAGATTTGTTAATAGACGATTTAAAAGTAAAAAAAATACTGTTGTTTATCTTTATCAGAGCTGTTCCTCTCTTGGGCTATCTGCCTCAAGATTTGATTGGTACACCAGTTCTGCTACATCTGCACCCCAATGATCGTCCATTGATGTTAGCCATTCACAGAAAAAGTAAGTTCATTCTTAAGATAAGAGTGAGGGATTTTCAGATCCAGGAGTTTGTGAACCCCAGTTGTTGATTGTTCAGGGGCTGCTGCAGGTTTGATTTTGAAAAATATAAGTTGTGATGCATCCAAACTGAGAATCTCACTGTTGTCGTTCTTTTCTCAATTAAAGTCCTTCAATATGCTGGCCAGCCCTTTGATCACTCCTCAATCCGGTTTTGTGCTCGAAATGGAGAATATGTGACACTCGACACCAGCTGGTCAAGCTTTGTGAATCCCTGGAGCAGGAAGGTGTCCTTCGTTATTGGGAGACATAAAGTCAGAACGTACGTCTACCGCCCTGACTTTCTTTTCCCTGTTCATGCTGCAGCTCTCTAGCTATATCAATAACTCAATCCAGCTCTGTTCATATGAAATCAAGCCTCTCTTTAAAACTTATATTATGTTTGTCATTAGTTTCAAAGCTTTGAAAGTCTTCTTGATTTCTTTTTGTTTTAAAACAGAGGCCCTGTCAACGAGGATGTGTTTGCAGCCCCTGCATTTACAGAGGGCAAAATCGTTGATTCAGACATTCAGGAGATTACAGAACAGATTCACCGACTTCTGCTCCAGGTGCGTCTGAAACGCTTTGCATTGTAAAACAGAGCTTCAGAATTGACTTTGGAAAAATTAACGCGTTCAGCACTGTTTTGCTTTGGGGGGAAATAAAATGAATACAAGTTTGTTTTTCTTAATAAATAATTTTAATGAATTACTGTCTTTTTTTTAAGCCTGTCCACAATAATGGTTCCAGTGGCTATGGAAGCTTAGGAAGCAATGGTTCACACGAGCACATAATGAGTGTGGCGTCTTCGAGTGAAAGCAACGGGAATGCCAATGAAGACTCGTGCAAGCTGAAGCCTGTAAGTCTGCTCAGAAATGGCATACACCGTGCGCTGTACTTAACACATGGTGCTCTGGGCACTTTTGAGTTATATTTATTTGAAAAAAGACATGCACTGTACTTTAGTGTCTTATGCGGTTGTGTACTACAGATATACATTAAGTATTTTGTCAGTGTCAGTTGAAAGTCACACAAACTGTCTTTTACTTCCAAGTGTTTACTCTCTGTCTTTCAGTGTTGTTGTTTTTTCCGTGCACCTGATTGTGTTTGTGCACTACATGTTTTTTTTTTGCAGCTTAAAACTGATTCAAGCGCAAGCCTATGTTGCACAAACACAATCAGCATGTTGTACCTGTGCTACATTACTTCCTTCATCCTTTTTTTGTCTCGCAGCGAACGTTCCAAGAGATTTGTAAGGGTGTGCAGATGCTGAAGAATCAAGGGCAGCAAGTGTTCCTTACGTCTACAGCAAAACCAGAGGGCAAGAGAGCCTCTGGTGGTGAGTCCCTTCCTTTTGCTCCATGCATGTCATCAGCAGACATTTTATAAATCTCTGGCTGTGTAGCTTTGTTTTTGACACGACTGGCCTCTTTTTGTTTTATATCAGAATCTGCGAAGAACGCGATCGCAAGAGCCAAAGATTCTCCTGTGATCACTGGGAAGGAAAATGTGAACCTTGATGATAAAACATCAGCTCATGAAGAACTAAGCTACAAAGATCATACTGTGTATTCATACCAGCAGATGAGTTGCCTTGACAGTGTTATCAGGTAAGTAAAAGAAAGCATTGATAAAGTGTTGAACAAACCTTCCGAAGCCAAAGCATAATTTAGTCTCGTCTTGCATAGAATGTTGTAATTGAACGTCTGTTAGTTTATGTACAACTGGTTTTTAATTGCATTAGTGTACAGTGTCATCTCCTTTCATAAAGTTTCTAATCATCGTGAATCGAAGGAGGCCTAGTCTGGCACTTGTGCACTGCACAGTTTTTAACAATCCGGTGTTACTACAAGGAAAGCACTGCTTGGGTAAAGGGGGGAGATGGGTGAGAAGGTGACTGGGGAAAGGGAGAAAAGTAAAGAAAGAAAATAGGGGAGAGGTGGGATTATTCTTGTATTTATGTATTTCCCCATTGGCTTAAAACTATTTTTGTGAAGACCTTAAAAACAGGTTAATTAAAAAAAACAGCACTGCAGTCCAGTAAATGGGATTTATCTCCCAATATAGTGCTGAACGATAGCTGTTTAATCGGTTCCTTCAGACTTTTGAACTTTATTTTTTTGTTTGGAGTTTAATAAATTTTCAGGGGATTAAAGTGGGTTCTGGTGTTTGGCACATCACAGCAAAAAACATTAAGGTTTTCTACTTTGCTTTGTTGCCTAAAGGTATCTAGAGAGCTGTAACATCCCCATCACAGTTAAGAGAAAATGTGAATCCTCTTCTAACACCACATCATCCAACTCTGATGATGATAAACAGAAAGTTGCGGATGACAACATGCAAGTTTCAAAAGGTTTGTACTTTTTTTTCCATAATTCTTAATCATTGATAAACTCTTAGGATGAAATTGAATTTTTGCTACATTACTGGACTTAAAAGTTTAACCATTTTTGCCTGTCTGGTGTATATCAACAGTGAAAGGAATAAAAATTAGTACCTAGAGGTGGTGGTACTTTTAATATTTGCAGGCAAACACGCAATGATCAGTTTTTGGCTTTATTTGTTTAGTTTAAACAAAATAATCTCTGTCAGATGTCAATTCAAAATCCAGTTTAGTTTTGGATCTCTCCAATTATGCATATGATAGAAATAATAAGGAAAAGAATATTGTATTCTTATTTTAAAAGGTTTGTAAATAGTTTTGAATGTGTTAGATGTGTTGGCATCTTTTCTAAAATTACCCACCCATGGGTATGTACAGATTGGCAGCAGAAGGGTTATTTTTTTGTGTGGGGGGAGGGTTTCATGATCTTTGAAAAGAATAACTAGTGTTAAACAAAGATTATGCAGTTTAATTTTTCCATTTTGCATTTTAATTAAAAGAAATGCAGAGACAAAGATAAAAAAGCTTCACGCACAATGGAAAATATTTTCAGTAAAGTGCAGTGTACGAAAAATATTTTAGTCCTATGACAGATTTTAGTGTTGTGGTTCTAAAGAAGGGCGATTTACATATTGTTACGCGACGTGTGCTTCTCAGAGTGTGCTATACATTCTCTACCTGGATACTTGAAGTCATGGATGATTTTTCTGCTTCAGCAGCCCCCCCAGTGTTAGAGGCTCAAGCTGGTCTCCCTTCCCTGAAGGCACCCAAGAAAACGGCTACAGCAGCGGTTGTTGGCGCTTCACTGACCCCACTTGCTCTGCCGAGCAAGGCTGAGAGTGTTGTGTCCATTACCAGCCAGTGCAGCTACAGTAGCACTATTGTTCACGTTGGGGACAAGAAACCACAACCTGAATCTGGTACAGACATCACCATAGCCTTTTTGGTTTTTAAGATACAAATTTATTTATTGCATTTGAAACGTCATTCAGTCTTCAGTGATGTACAGTCAATTTCTTTCTGGACAGTAGTGCTGTTTGAGACTTCAGTGTATGCTGTTAGTGTTACAGCTGTTTCTTACTTGGGTTGTCTTACTGGTCCCTGAATGAAAGTGAAGCATCCCAATATGATATTTTATTATTATTTCCCACTTCAGTTAGGCTGAACTGATGCTAGCCACTTTCAAGTTCGTACGACTTGAAATATAATCCTTATAGAGAGAGTTACAAGTAGTGGACAAAAACACCAGTGTAATGTCCCTAAGCAGGGGCCACGTGTAGCTAGTATGGCTGTATGCGATGTGGCATAGAGTCTAGGAGCCTGTGGTATTCTGCAGGAGGGATGCAGCACCATTCTGCCACCAGAAAGTCAATCAGCTCTCTCCTAGTTGATAGAGGCAGATAAAGCTGTTTACCAAAATATCCCATAAATGCTCGACTGGGTTCTGGTGGCTAAGAATGCCATGATATGTGGACAACATAAGTCGTGCCCATCGAATCTTTGGGCGACCACACATGCTCCATGGTTGGGAGGCATTGTTATCCCGGAAGCCACCCTTCCCAGCAGGAAAGAGGTGCTGCAAAATGGGGTGAAGATGATCACCCCTAGAACGCGTCACCATTGGAGCCAAGCACTCAGAGCTGTAGAGCTCTTGAGGATGGTGGGAAACAGTACGTGCACCCATACGTTGAGAACATGGTGAAGGAGAGAAGGATCACATGGCTCTAAACTTTATCGCCTGTGCTCTGTGTACTACTGGACTCCCAAGCTTGCGCTGGTGTCCCGCTCTGGGGAGCTGTTCCTGATGAAACTGGCTGCTTGTACCCCAGATTGAAATCTGCAGCTAACTGATCTGCAGTGCCTCGCCTGTTTCGCCTTGCGCTTCAAATTAATCCATGGATATTGCTTTGTTGCCCTTTGCTGCTGATGTCTTTTTAAAAAGTGTTAAAAAAAAGGGGAAGAGTGGTGGCTCTGTGGCTAAGGATCTGTGCCTGTGGCTGGAAGGTTGCCGGTTCAAATCTTGCAGCCGGCAGAGGAATCCTACTCCATTGGGCCCCTGAGCAAGGCCCCTAACCCCAACTGCTCCAGGGGCGCTGTACAATGGCTGACCCTGTGCTCTGACCCCAAGCTTCTCTCCCTGTCTGTGTGTCTGTCTCAGGAGAGCAAGCTGGGGTATTAAAAAGATGAATTCCTAATGCAAGAAATTGTATAGGGCTAATAAAGTGATGTTAAAATGTTATGTTTTCTTTGGAGTTCCATACTGACATCGCATTAGACACCATTGCTTCTGAAACATCAGTGTTTGAGCTGTCTTGGACACTGAAGTTCCTACCAAGCATTCCCCAGCAATCACCCCTCTTTCAAAGTCTCCCCTTGCAGCCATGCTAGTCATAATTACAGGGAACAAGGTCAGTTCTATACATGAACCTAAGCATACTGGGATGTTTTTAGCTTAATACATGAACCACAACTGTGGAGAAGTCCTTGCTTGCTGTATACATGGCGACCCTCATTTACCCAGATTCTTCCTATTTTTGTCCACTACCTGTAGATTATTAACACATAAATTATGTTTTGATTATGCATATAAACTATTATTTAAAAAAGAACATGGTTTGCCAAACAGTTCCAATTTCCATATACATGCAGGGAGGGACTAATCAGATCTTTTTATTATTGATCATGTGACGTTTTGAATACTGTATGTTTTTTTTTACTCTTCGGAGCATGCTGGTAAACTAAATGTTTTTGTTCTAAAAGTTTGCTTACATGAGCTTTAGGCTGATCTGTTTATCAATGTTAAAGCAGACCTACAACTGCTTCACACTATTAATTTGTGCATTTTTTTAGTGGAAGGCATATTGTACTATAACATAAAGCTCCTCGGCGTCAGACAGAAGAAAACATGTAATAAAGAAATCTGCCAGACTTTTAACAGTTGATAATTAAAAGCATAACTTTGATTATGTTGAATTAATTGATTTGCAAGTAGAGTTGAATTGCAAAATCAAAGGATGATATGTTGTATATAAAGACAGCAATGGAATTTTGTGGAGCTCGGAATAAATCCAGGATGTCATATCTCACTGTCTCAGAAATAATTGAGGACGGCCCCAGTGGCGCTGATGCTGCCGAGAGCCAGGCCCCAGCTCCGGCTGCCAGTGCGCTATCGCCACTGAGCCAGGAGAAGGAGACCTACAAGAAGCTGGGCCTGACGAAGCAGGTCCTGGCAGCACACACCCAGAAGGAAGAGCAGGCCTTTCTCAGCCGGTTCAGGGAGCTGCGCGGAGTGGCCACTGTGGAGTCCACCTGCGGCTTCTACCTGCAAGAGAAAAACAAGCGTTCAGAAGGTAAAACGCACTGCCCCACGCCGTTTTCCCGAAGAACAGACAATCCAAATGGCCATTTTACTGTTTTTGTTTGTGGTAAATACTAGAGGGATGTTTAAAGGACATTTTTAGTTTTTCACCCATAGGCAATTTTGCCATAGTGCCTTTAATATCAGGTTTTCAAGTTAATGTAAAATGTGTCAGACTGTTAGATAAGAAACAACCTGGAAAACAGTTGGGTAGTTTAACATGGCCTGCATAAGTATACAGCACTGCTCTCTGTTAATTTGCCCTAATGAGTGTAAAGATCTCCACACCAAAAGGCATTTTATTACACAAAAACTGTCTGTGTCAATCCTCCAAAGAAGGAACTGAATACATTTGAAAACGGAGCAAAATATTTAAACTGCAAGCTGCACATACAGTACTACAGAAGCAATGTTGATGTCGTAAAACATTTGAGTTCCTGCATTTTTTTACATCCTCTTATATGGATTATTGTACATACGTAAAACTGCTTAAGAAAATAAGTTTTGCAAGCAGTTCAACGTGTTTAGTGTGTTGTTTTCTCTGCTTTTCTCACTTCAGGAGTTCCTGGTCCACGTGTGGCCAGGCAAGGTGGGCGCGGCGGTGAGGCCGCCGCTAAGAAAAGTGGGAAGAATAAGAAGACGAAGTCCAAACGGATCAAACAGCAGGAGTCGTCGGACAGCACTGCCTCCCACAGGAAACAGCCCCACAGGCCCCCTCTGGTGGGCCTCAACCACACCTCCTGGTCCCCTTCGGACACGTCTCAGTCCACCTTCCCTGCCATGCCCTTTCCGACGGTGATGCCTGCCTACCCGATGCAGGTCTTTCCTGCTGCGGGGGCCATACCCCCGGGCGCTGACCCGGCCATGTCCTGCTTCGGGGACAGCCAGAATACCCAGGACATCCGCTGCCCAGTGCAGCCCCCTGCCTACTCCACCCCTCTGGTCACTCCCATGGTGGCATTTGTGCTGCCCAACTACATGTTCCCCCAGATGAACGGCTCCGCCTGCCAGCCCTTTTACCCCGAACAGACTCCATTCCCGGCCCAGGCGTCGTTCCCTGCCCACTCGGCCTTTCCAGGCCCGTCCCAGTTCGCCCCCCAGAACCCCTTCCCCGTGCAGCCCCCGTTCCCGGGGCAGCCGTTCCATTACGGCGTCCCGCCGGAGGCTCCGAAGACCACCGCCGCCGAGCCGCGGGAGGGCCCGTCGCGCTCGTCCACCCCCCAGTCGGTGGGGGCGCGGGACCCCGCCTCCCCGCCGCTGTTCCAGTCGCGGTGCAGCTCTCCCCTGCAGCTCAACCTGCTGCAGCTGGAGGAGGCCCCCCGGTCGGTGGAGAGAGCGGACGCCGCCGGAGACAAGGGGGGAGCGTCCAGTACAGCCAAGCCTGACAAGGAGTCTCAGCCCGTACGTACCGTCGGCCTGCCTTTCCCGTGCTTTGCTTGCGATCCTGAAACCTGTCTGCAGCAGCTTCCTTTAAACACGCGGAAGCTGCTGGTGTTTCAGTCTAACATGAGTTATTCTGTTTTTTGCATGACAAAATGCAAATGGGTTTTTTTTTTTACGTTTCCTTAAAGAAAGTCTTTAAAGAAGGACTTGTGCTTCTTAAGCTTTGGTGCATTGGGTGATATCTAACGATAGTTTGCAAAAAATAGAACAGTTGATTTTTCTTGATCTTGTCTTGATCTGCAGCTTAATTTAGTCACTTAACAGTTGCAGGAGTGGGTGTTTCTATATTTGTAAGCATCATGGAATCCATGTTGCTCATTTAGATGACTAAATTAAGTTATAGTTATTCCATGTTAAAGTAGTTAATTGTTTAGACAACTCATGTTAATCAATGTGTCCTTACACCTTTTAGCTGTCCCTCAGTCTTCCTGGTCTAGTAAACTCGTATGGAGCATCAGCCAATATACCTCTTACCTCAAGAGCCTTTATTTCCAAGGATACACTCAGTTTATTGATGTTAAAGTCAGAAGAGAATCTCGTTTGGAATAAAGTGTGGTATAGAGGTTGTTGCAACACTGAGGTAGGCCAATATCGCAACAACGTGGGCAATAAACTAATAGGATTGAATTCCTTTAGTTATTGGTCTTGCAAAACTTTTGTCTCCATTTTCATTGTTTTTTATTTGGTTATCTATGTGAAGTGAAAACAGTGGAAACTAACATGTTTGGGATGATGTACCAAAACATGTACAGTATATCCTGGTATTTCTTGAGGTTTTTGTGGTATTTGGAAATTGCTCTTTTTACCAAAAACAAATTAATCAGCACTTAAATTGAAACGCAATTGATATCTACTTGGGCACTGCGAAGATTTACAGTGTATTTAAGAGATATTTTGAAGGTTTTGAAAGACAACTTTTTAAAGGAATAAATAATTTGATATATTTCACATTTCTGTAGTGCAAGTCACAACTTTTTTTTTGTTTTCATCCAGCATTATTCTATTTTTAATCTTGGGACTATTCAGTGCTATTATTCTTTCTGGAAATTTCTCACACAAGGAACCTTATCTAACTAGTTGGACAGAGTAGCCTTGAAAACATTCTTTAAATCTCAGATTTGTCAAGGCAGACGCCATTTTCTTTTTGTGAATATGAGAAACATGGCTTCTGCTTCTTGTTGTTTGAAAGAAACATTACATCTTTCCCGATCTGCAGAGAAATTGTAAAATAAGATTAACTCCAGTTTTCATACACATTTGACATGCAATAAAACTTATGAGATCTCAAAAGGCAGCACAGAAGTTGTAATTAATCGTACATGAACACAAAAACGTCTCACACCAAATGATTTAATTTTTTAATTCAGTATTTTCAGTTATTGAGTCTTTGAAAAATACATTGAATTTCTTGAAATTGAATGCTGGGAGTTGGAGTACCTAAAAACATTTATTCTAAGTGGTATTGTTTTTTTTGTAGTCTTGCGGTCATGAGCATGGCACTGATGCATTGCATCAACGATTTTTGTGAATCATTTAATCCTGTCTGCATTCCTATAAAGTGATCTCCTATTAGTGTGGTTATTTCATGCTTGTTAGAGGGTCTTTGCCCCCCAACAAACCATTTTAAAAGGCAGCAAAGAAACGGGTTAAGATTTATTCCATGTAGAAAGGAAAAGAAAAAAGACAACATTTATTAGACTTTACACCACTCTCCTGGCTTTTGAATTATACCTTTTGCCTCCTCTTCTTCTCTTTTATGGGAATTACTTTATATTGAATCCATCTGTAATCAACACGAGTTAGTAAAAAAGTGTTCTGTACTTTTTACCCTTTGCAGCCATAGGCAGAGTTCAATGACATTAGTAGAAATGCACGTAGTAGTGCATTAGTAGAATGTTTTTTTCTTTCACTGTGTATTGATTGCCTTAACCTGTACTTTGATATAATAATAAATAATATATAGGTCCCTTTTCCATAAAGGCCCATGGGGGAATGGGGGGCAGGGGCCACCGTTTTTCTCAACCATCCGACACTGGAGGTGGAGGTGATGTGGTCAGCATCACGGTCCGGCTGGCCTGTTACCCCCGGAAGGATTAACCCCCGGTACTCGTTTAGAAAGCAGGCTGAGTGGACCTGGGAGCCGTCTGGAAGGAATTAGAACAAGCTACATCGCTTGACCCTACCTGGGATTGAACCCGGGACCTTCCAGTCCGGAGCTAGATGCCCTTGCTGTCTGTGCCACCACGGCTCCAAATAATATATAGTGCCTTTTAAAGTGGCTTCTCAAAGCGCATTACAGTAGGAAAAGAAATAAGCACACAAGGAGAGGAGACAATGCAGTGTAACTCGTGATGCAGCGACGTGTACAGAGCTGGCTGGGTGGTGACAGCGCGGTGGGCTCTTGTCTTGCAGGTCGGGTCGCCCGGGGATGGGCCGAACAGCGACGCCCACTCCACCTCCAGCGACCTGCTGGACATCCTGCTGCAGGAGGACTCGCGCTCCGGGACCGGCTCGGCAACCTCAGGCTGCGGCGGGTCCGCCACCTCGGGTTCGCTCGGCTCCGGATCCAATGGCTGCAGCACGTCAGCCAGCGGCACAGGTGAGCAGAGGCAGCCTGTCGCTGCCTTCTGAAAGCTGCCACCCTTTGACAAAAAGGGCTACGAACGTCTTATTTGTGCAAGAAGTGAGCCTGTATCAGGCAGTTTGAAAGCTGTAATTACAGCACAGTTGTTGTTGGCTGCCTCGTTAATTACAGTGACATTGTGTTGAATCTCTTGTCTAGTTTCTCTTATGTTGCTGAGCTGCTGTAATTACAGTTACTACAGATGAATGCGAACATCATCTCTATTTGTATCATTCAGCACAATTGTACTGATTCGCACGGAATCTGTGAAAAGTCAGACTGTAATTGATCGGTTACATAAATTCTCTAATGTCATCAGTGATATGCAGATCTCTCTGTGATTTGCATTGTTGAATTGTAATTGTTTTTACTTATAAAATGCTGTTTGTTGTTTGTTGTTAATTAACCTAATTTCTGAAACGAAGTGAAACAAGAGTCTGAGTGTCTTACAAGAATACTTGATTTACTTAATTAAAGGCACTAAAATATCTGGGACTATAATGATTTAAATTAGGATACAATGTCCGTCGTGGGGGGGGAAAAAACCACAACGTACTCCTGAGCGTAGCTTTAACTTGCACCTTATCAGCTGATAATTGAATATGGATCAATTCAAGTTCGAGCCAGTCCTGTTCTTTCCATTAAGGGAGCAGCCAAACGAGTAACACCAGCAAGTACTTTGGAAGCATTGACTCTTCGGAGAACGACCACAAAACGAAGAAGGGGGAAGGGGGCATGGAGCTGGAAGAAAGCGACCACCTCATAAAATACGTCCTGCAGGAACCTATCTGGCTGATGATGGCCAACGCAGATGAGAAGGTTATGATGACCTATCAGATTCCCTCGAGGTGAGTGCGCCAAGGTTAACACCAGTACTACATCTTCTCCCTATTTGTGTTGCATTACTGCATGTCAGCTTTACAACCACAGAGGCAGCCTGATATATATTCTGGTTCATGTGTCGGGGCAGTTTGTATGTTCTTGGAATCTCTTATACCCAAAGGCACAGAAGATCCTTTCAGTCATAGAAATTGCACAAGAATGGTTTTGGAAATGAGGCAACTTGGGCTTTTATTAATTGGTACACTGATAAGTGTTCTTGACAGATGAGTAGCCAGTTGAGTAAGCCTTGGCTTATATTGGAACCACTCTGATACACTGGTGTTACAGGTCTGTTCTGTAATCTTCAGGGATTTGCAGACCGTTCTCAAAGAAGACCGGGAGAAGTTGAAGCAGATGCAGAAAAGGCAGCCCAGGTTCACGGAAGAGCAGAGAAAAGAGCTGTTGGAAGTTCACCCCTGGATGAAGAAGGGTGGCTTGCCTAAGGCTATCGATGTCACGGTAAGATTCCTGAAATCGAATTTTGACTTTTAACATGAGGGACAGAGCGGGGGCCTCTGGACAATCTGTTATTGTGTTAGACATCTAAATGGTTTGGGCAGCAGCAGTATTGCACATAAATAAATTTAATGCTGTGAGATATGGCTGACTGTAACCATTGAATCCAAACCCTTTCCTGACCTGCATCTATTCCCACCTCATTCTGAAGTTTTTTCCCGTTGTCTCTCCTTAATCAACACAGCTGCGGTCCATGATTTGTGCAGTGATTGTTGTGCCTCAAACAGAGCCTTCTTTGTGTTCCCCTCCATTGATCTGGTGTTGTTCCTTTTCAAATCACTATGTTCTTTGTGTTATTACTTTAGGAATGTGTTTGCTGTGAAGATGGAGCATCAGCCTTATTTGAGGTGGACATGCCCGACATTGAACTTGAAGCCATGGTTGACCCTGGCGAGGACACTCATTTAAAAGCCTTGAGTAAAGGCAGCGAAGAGCAAATACCAGCAGAAACGAGCTGCTCTACAAAGACTGACTGCTACCTGGCAAAAGAGGAGAAACCCTCCAAGTAAAACATCAGCCATTCCATTGACACAAGCTTGGGCTCTTTGGAAAACATTCCTGATGGATACTGTGTATTGAATTCAGTTGTCTGTACTGAATTGAATTCTGTAAAAAGACTGCTTAAACATTTATATAGCAACAGTGTTGTCACTGACATACTTATTTTTGTCGAACTTATCAGCACTTATTAAACTGTGGCATTTTTCTCCTCCTCTCTTCCTGGAACGACTTTTGTTTCTGTTGTAAAGTCCGTTTTGCTCATTAACACAGTTTGAATGGACTGGAATTTTATCTGAGCTGTGTTTTTTAGTCTTTTTTTATTTATTTTTTTATATTAAAATAAAAAAATATTTAATTGTGTTACTCACGTCACATAGGTTCCATTTTAAAAACTACATGCAGAAGATGTTCCTTCGGGAGCTGAGGCGTCCTAGTGTTGAGTGAGCTATCCTAAGTGACCGTTTGAAAAGATTGCACTTGGATTTGTTAGTTTGGTTGTGGCAAAAGTTCTAGTGTTTTTATGCTGGAAGGAAAAGTTAATCCTTTTAGCTGATGAGGGCAAGAACTTTTTTTAAAATGTAAGATAATTTCAATACACTGAATATCATAGGAAATGGAGTTATGTTTTCAAGATGTATAATGATTCTGATTGGGATCACCTATTTTTTATAACTGCACACAAAATCGGTGTCATACTTGACGTATGACAAAAAAAAGTTATGTACAGATTTTATTTTGACACTGAGTAGTTAGATCAAAAGAATGCTCTAAGAAGAAATATTTTTATTTTATTTTTGTAGCTTCAGGCCAAATGATGGGATATTCTGTATTTAATTGTGTGTAAGGATTGGCTGTTACTGAGCCTAGGTCACCGAAATTCAACTAATGATTATTTTCACAGGTTTTACAGATGTAAGATGCGTTATACAACAGTTAGCACAAGTAGCCATTTACCCAAGGACCAGTCACTGAGCTTGGACAGGGTTTGAGAGAACCTTCTGAACTTTAAGGCAAGTTGTTCAAGATGTGAATCTCCTCTGAAACTGAAAAGTTTTAATTAACAAAAATTAGCAAACTATTGAAAACGTGTTGCCCTCATTAGTATGTTAGTTGGACTCCAGAGAGCATGCCAGCTGTTCATTACTTTGAAAAGGAAAAAAATAGCCAACAAGGTTGATTAGAAAGATCTTCTAAATCAGAATGGCATAGCAGAAAATTAACAGCCATTTCAATTACTGTAGTGGTAGCCTTCATGGACTTTACTGCACATACAAAAATAGACTTTTAATGATTGTGGGCAAACAATGTCAGCACTCTAAAACTATTTATGTGAATGTACATTTCCAATCAAACTTCTGTTTTCTGTTTTTTATCTGTTTGCCCCTGTACCAATGAGTGATATGTTTTTTATCACTGTCTTACTTTTGTAGAAAATGGGAAAAAAAGACTTGTCTTGTGTTGTGAGACAGACTGTTCATACAGTACTGTAATAAACATTTCACTTAAGACTGTGTATGAGTTATGATTTATGCTACTGGTACTTTGATTTGACTGCGGTCTTCCCAAATACAGAAGAGAAAATAGGATACAGTAAGTAAATAGGTAGGAAAATGCATCACCAATATTTAAAGTTCAAGAACGGAGTACATATAAAGGTTATTTGGTTCTATTGAATTGTTCAGCACCAGGTCACAGAACAAAAAGGAAGTTATAGGATAAGAAAAATCCAAAAATAACACTCTGCACCTCTTTGAAAAGAGATTACATTAGAATAATTTGTAGAAAACAATTCAGCCTTCTATGATTTGTAGGTGTTCCAATGTCTTCCAACAGTAGCAGCTGCTAATCCTACTTGTGCTGAAACTGCTGCTTCACTTGTTAAAGAACACCTGCAAAATAACTTTTTCTTCAACACCATCTTTTTTTTTCCTTCCATTAAAAGTAAAATGGAAATGGAAGCACACCTTTACAAATCAGTTGCTCTTGCAAGTGGTTTCAGAAGTATAGGTTTTCCTCAGAAAAACTCTAAAACATCAAAAACGGCCACACACGAGTTTGTTTTCACAGTGGATTCCTTTGACAATCTGTAGGATTTTGGACCCTCTGGGATGATTTTGCATAATGTTGGGTTCAAATGAGTTACACAGTGGGACACTTGTGATGGTTTCAGCCATTTTATTGAAAATATCACATAACAAACACTGTGAGCTGAGGCTCCACTCTTAAACCAGTTCGACAGTACTTGGTCTTATGCTCTTAACCGAGCATCTAATGTGACTGAACATGTTTAGCTTTCTGCCCTACTTTCAAGTTCTTTATGACTTATTATAATTTAATTAGTTATTAATTATTATTTATTAAAAAGATTAATTTAATAAAAATCTATTCAAAGATCAAACCCATTTCAAATTATTTATGTAGTAAAATATGAATTAAAAATGGGATTCAATTATGAAATAACTCAGAACAATCTGCAGACACTGAGGTCACATAGCCCTGGATTATTACCCTCTTGGTTCATCAGTTCATTTTTTTAACAGCTTCATACAACACATGGTCGCTAGGGTGCCAGAATATATCCCATATCCTTGGACTGTGGGAGGAAACACCCAGCGTGAACCTGTGTGAACATGCAAACTCCGTGCAGATAGCACACCAGAAATTGAACTCGGGGCCCCAGCACCAAAGTGCCATCCCTTTTTAGAGTGTTGCTGAAAGTAGCTCAGGAGACCCCTAATCCAATAAGTTTTGTAGAAGGGCAACATTTATCTGATGAGATGTGAGATGTTAAACAGAGGTCCTGACAGTCCTTGGACATTAAAAATCCCAGGGTGTTTCTCAAAAAGAGAAGGGGTGTTATCCCCGTGTCCTGGCCAAATTTCCCTGTTTTTTTTTCTAAATCATGGCCTCCTAATAATCCCCATCTAATAATCGGTGAGCGTATTGGAGCACGCTGCCTGCTGTTGCATTGTCCAAGTGGGGGATACACATGGGTGGTGGTGGAGGAGGGGAGTCACCATTAATTGTAAAGCATTTTGAGTGGTGTGTTCTTAAAAAGTGCTATATAAAATTAAGGAAATTATTAGTGTTAAACTGGGAACACTTGTAAGCTATTAATTAAGCTATCAATCATTTCAGGAATCATTTCTGTGCATGGAGAAGCTCTATCCATTAAGGACTGAAAGCTATTTCAAATAATGCACTGTCTAATTTATCAATGGTCTCTAAATTACTTAATTTAACTAGCCTCCTGCTTTAATTATTTCAATTAAATTGTTGCTTGCCCTTAGAACCTGGTGTGGTTTACTAGTTTCAGATGTGGATTGTCTCACTGCCCTGAGGTTTTCCTTGCGCCTTGTAGCACACTGTTTGTCAGAGTTCCGCCAATAGATGGCAGTGTTGTTCCAGCAACAAACAAGAAATGCCCGCATTGCAAAACGGGACCTGTCAACCAATTTCGCGAACAGTAACACGCAAGCCACAGCCAAGATGCCACTCGTATGGCTTTTTTCGGGACAAATATTTTTCTAGTAATTCAATATTTTTTAATTAATAATTAGCTGGCACAAAACGCACTTTGTTTAAAGTCAGCAGTAACTATTCAGTTACCACTATATGTCATTATGCAACATATGAAACATTTCTAAAGAAATACAGGTAACATCACGTGCTAAATTATTAAATTTTAGCTGTAGGGTCACGAATTTGTCTCTTTAGTTGTCTTGTTAAAGCAGTTTCCATCATGTCTGTGTTCTATCATAATGATCATAACATCGTGTCTTTAGTCACAACTGCGTGGAACAGATATACAGCAGATCATGGCAAAACAGCAAGAGATTATTTTAGAAATGTGATGAAGACGGAGTCCGGAAATATTCTTTAGACTTATTAGTCAAATGAGTCCTATTAATTGTCTTTTGTGTACTTTTTTTCATGATTTGAAGCACTCGTACAGTCTTTGTTTTTCACACAAAGGGCGTATCGTCGTCTTCATTAGAAAGAATGTAAAATGAAATGACTCACTTTTGATGATGATTCCTTTCACAAGTGATCGTTTACTGATAATGGCTGGTCGCTTTAATGAGTTATTAGCGAACGACCTTCGTCGAAAAAAACGTTTTTTAAAACGAATGCCAGAACAAAAAAAAAGAACAGGAATGTTAAAAACCCTAACTAAATTATGTGTTAGACGTACCTTTGACTTTAACTAGATTTGGAATTTCAAATTTAATCACACTGCGTTTTCCCACTATTAGATAAACCCTTAGCAATGTACAAAAATACCCCGGGGAGAGGGGGGTCAGTTTAATACGTTTACCTCTAATAACCACGAGGTGGCTTCAGGATCTTTTGGGATTTGATTCTTTTTTTTTCTTTGGGGTGAACAGCGTGTTTTTATAATTAATTAGGACTCCCCCTTACAAAATAACGAAGTGGCTTGAAATCTGCATCTCTTCCAGGTTTTTTCGCTCAATTCCGGCCTGTGTCCAGAGTAAAAGAAAGGTGCGAAACTGCCCAGAGGTGCAATTAGCACTACAAAAGGGAAACCTGAAGACGTGTGAGTTTTGGTACGTTGCCCTGCCAGGCAGTATGACCACGGAATTTAAGATAGCTTTAAAAGTTTTAAAAAGCCCTGAAATGTTTAAATGTTTATTCTTGGAATGTTTGCGAACAAATTGAGTGTATGCCATGTCCTCACATTTCCACGTAGTTTTTATTTGACAAAACGGGGCACTGATCAAATGACTGTTGCCATAGGTGAGGCAATGCTGTTATAGCGCCACGTTTAATGTCACCCAGGTAAGAAAGGGATCATCTCGATTTTTTAATGCGTCTTCAGCTCTCTTTTAGCTGTCTTCAACCTGAACCACTTTACTATTCTGTGCCGTATTATAATTTACACCGAATTAAAAACATACCTAAAACGTGCCCTGACACGAAGAATAGCATTTTTTATTGAAAAAGCGGATAAACTGTTACTGCTGTTTTTCTCACCGACTGCTGGAATGAAATTCCAGGATAGATCACCTGCTGGAAAACCGTTACATGGACAGAACGGTACTTTCTTAAGACCTATACGTATTAACCATGGAAGTGTCCATAAAGGGTGAAATGTTTGTTCTTATTTGATTAGTTTAAATACAATGCGTGTTGAGAGCATCTTGGCCTTTAATATGACAGTTCGGTATGGACACCTGGGGTTGAAAAGCAAAACCTAACTGTCCAGGATTGCGAAAATTGCAGGAAAAATAATTGGGGAACATCTCCAACAGCCCCAGGTCAGCGATTTATATCATAATATAAAATCAGAATGGCAAGGAACATCACACACCCACTCCATTCTCAATTCATAATACTCCCACCTTGAAGACGGTATAGGGTACCGAGTTCAAATAAAAACATTTATAAGAAGCCCTTTGTCCCCCCAGCAGTAAAACCGCTCAATTAATTATTGTAAAAGTAATCCCACGTCTACCTATTTATTTATCCATTTATTTATGTATTACATATTGTTGTTGTGATGTACTTCATGTTCTTCGTGTGATTTTATGTGACTTTTATGTTTTGCTTGTGTGTTTTTGTAATTTTATGGGAGAAGCCGAAGACAAATTTCCACAGTAGTGGACAATAAAGTATCTAACAAAAACAAATAAGTATAAGGCTCTTAGAGACAGTTCAATTCGTTTCTTAAAATGACTATGATATAGGATACCATGAAAGTACACCACCGACTCGAATCATTTCTTTATAACTTATAACCGTATAAATCAACTACTAACTTGAAGCACTAAATAGTCCCATAGAATGCACTGGCTGGTCGGGTATTTGTATTATTTTTTTACCGTTTCCTCTTTGAAACCTTTGTTAGATTAAAATTTTGCTTTCATACTCACGACGTAAACGCAGTCTCCTCTTCCCTGATAGGAGGTTATTCTGAAGAACGTGATTTTATTCCATTGTGGTTTTATCTGCACCATTTCAACTTGCACTTTCTCTTAAAGAACTTTTACTCTTTTATCTACCGTATATTTTAAATATACTGTATACTATTAGGACGTGGTTCTTTGCACGTTTCCTTAAAACAAAGACAGTCGTTATTGTTGTGTTTTTCTGTTTTGCAAGGATTGAGAAAAGAACCGTGTTTATGGTTACGCCTTTGATGCGCTTGCTGTCACCTAGTTCTGTAGTTTTGCATTTTTGTTAAAGATCTTAAAGGGAATTGTGATTCAGATCCGCACTTAGGCGCCACCAGTTATCATGGCCGAAGACCCTACGTATCATCTTTCACATAAATAAAGGCACGTAGTTTTAGGGTCATGTAAGTGTGTTAAAAGGTGACTAGTCTTTGTGGGGAAAAGCACACGCATTCAATGTTATTCTTTACATGCAACTCCCAATGAGTAACGCTTTTTTGCTTAACTCATTTTAAAACGGGCACAATGATTTGGAGTAATCATTTTGATTTCTAAAATTAAACAGATGAAACGTATAGCTAATAGGTCTGTGTCAAAAACTGAGGGTAACATTAAAATGATCATGATCATGTTTATTAAAGCTGATCAGAGCACTGATCAATTCTATCTGCATGGAGTTTGTGCTCTCCCTGTGTTTGCTGTGGGTTTCCTCCAGGTGCTCTGGCTCCTTCCCACAGTCCAAAGATATCCCAGGAGGTTAATTGGTTTCTGGGAAATTTGCCCCTGGTGTGAGTGTGTGTGTGTCTGTGTTTGTGTCTGAGTCTGCCCTGCAGTGGACTGGTGTCCCGTCCAGGGTGTGTCCATCCTTGTGCCTGCTGGTTGACAGGACAGGCTCCGGCTCCCCTGTGACCCCGAATTAGAAAGAGCAGCTAGAAAACGGATGAATGGGTGTTTGTTAATAAGCCAAGGTGGAATAGATTAGTACAATTCACATTATGCAGACTTTTCCAATGAAATTACTCAAACAGAGTAATTCAAGTAGGGAGCTGCATCAAGAGAAGAAAAGAAACACCACGTTTTGGCTGTGGAGCCTTCTTCCTTCTTCTTCACCCTGTTTCATTTCTTCTCTTTGCAGCATGGAATAAACATTTACTTGTTCCTCGTTCGAACATAGCCTGGGCCCCAGTCTTGGGCATAGTGTCTGCAATTTTATAAAGCAGCAGGACTTGAGAAGCAATTCCATCATTAGTCCAGTTAAGACAGTAACCAGTTGGTTTAGCTCGTTAAACACAGAGCTGGGAAGAAAACCTACACACACTCTGGCCTTCCAGGAACAGGACTGGACAGCCCTGGTCTAGAGTTTACCCTGTTCAGAAGTGTCAGTTAAGAACAGGGATTTGCTTTTGAGCGTTAAAATCCCCAGGGGTCTCAGACAATCCCCATATACTTACAGCAAGAAGACTTGGAGGGCCTTTTGAAAAGAGGATGAAGCAGATGAAAGAGCATATGGCTACACAGACAGGCAGGCAGCCTGACAGAAAAACTGATAGATTTAGATTTCAAATTTGCTGTGAGCTATTATTCTCTTCAATACAAACTAGTATCCATAAATACATTACCGGAATTACCAAAGATAAAGCACAAATACTTCACAAAACAAAAGGGAAAAAGCTCTATAAAATAGAAAAATTGGAAAACAAATAACCATTCAAAAAGTATCTTCTGAAGAGAAATGCTGTGGTTGTTAAAAAGTGTCCAATCCATCTGGAACCGTATGTAAATGTACACCTCTTTTCATCTTACATGATACTTTCTGCATTCATTTTGCTTAAAAAGTAAGCAAATTTATATTTTGGACTTATTATTACTGCAGATTTAGTCTGCGTAATGATAAAAGAAGAGAGATCTGATTTCTAGATGTGTGTGCTTTGAAATAAATGACCATATATAAAAA